>NC_069715.1:12920802-13275802 GCF_027358585.1 Pangasianodon hypophthalmus | reverse complement strand
TAATAATAATAATAATAATAATAATAATAATACATTAACCTGCTAAGTGACTGCAAAAAGATTCAAACATGGTGTAGCTAAATGAAGCATGCATAAATTCATTACCAACATGATTAAAGTTGCTTTCTCTTTCAGCTGCTCTCTTAGTAAGACAGTCCTGTTTATGGGGTGTAGATTAATTTGCAGAATGATTTAATCCAGTGGGGTAATGTGGGACTCTACTTTCAACTGCTCTCCATTTATCAGTCCAATTCTCTCCTAATGTTGCTTCTCAGACTTGAAAAATATGAATCATTTTATATACACACATGGTATTATTTTATTAAACTGTCAAGATTCATCTTGTGCATGTCTCACTGTAAATATGGATAATGTTTATTTTCTGCATAACCATCTTCAGCACAGAAGATGAACATTTTTAAAACATAACTGAAACCCTGAATATGCCGCCTGGCAAGGAAATATCACTCCTGACTTGGACAGTCCATAGAGGATTGGATATAGTGACAAGGGGAGGCCTTTGGCTTCATAATGATGTAATGAAACAGCATTGATCCCTTTGATTTTTGCTGCCTTACAGTGTTGAGCTCAGACATTTTGGTAAAAGGTAAACATTTGGCTCAACATCTTATTTCCCCCAGGAATAATTGATAGACTCCTGTGGAGACACTCTCTACACAAACCAATAAAAATGCCTTTTTTGTGTGACACAGCTAGAATTACCATGTCAGTGTGACAGCTTAGCTGACTTTGAGTAATAATACTACCAAAAGGTGTGTCAGATAATTCACTTGTTAACATATGAAGAAAATAGTGACAATGGTCCAAGTGAGCATCTGGTAAAAAAAAATATTCATTCATTCATTCATTCATCTCCAGGATCCACTTTATCTTGATCAGGCCATGGTGGATCTGGAGCCTATCCTGGGAACTGGGTTTGAGGTGGGAATAAACCCAAATGGGATGCCAGTCTATCACAGTATATGATGCACACACATTCACAAATTCATTCATACATAGGGGCAATTTATCATACCCAATCCACCTACCAACATGTTTGGGAGGTGGGAGGAAACACATATGGACACAGGAACATGCAGAACTTCACACAGACAGGAACCGAAGCTAAGGATCCAACTAGGGACCCTGGAGCTGTGAGGCGTCAACGCTATCCACTACACCACCATGCAGCCTTTGGTTAAAATCCAGGGATTTTAAACAGTCTAAACTATTTCAGAGAATGTTGAGAAGCTTTTCGTGGCAGTCATGAGTTAGATGTTGTACAAGAGTTAGATATTATGAGTTAGATATTCTACCCATTTTTACACCTCTATTGATAGTACAGTAAAACACTACTGTAGCTGCACAGACTGATGGCAGGGCTTTTCATTTGAAAAATCTCATGTGCCAGATACATGGATCAGGCTTATACTCTTAAAAAGGGGTTCCTCAAAGGTTCTTTGGATAGTTAACGGGTAGTTGCTTTCTAAAGGGATTCTACATGGAATGATTTCTAATAAGGAAACACACTGTTGTAGGGTCCTACATAGAACCCTTATTTGTTCACCTGAGGGATGAAGGATAATCGATGCCTGAATCCCAAATGGTTCTCTACTCCCTATATATAAAATATATGTTGAAACTTTTATACTGCATTCAAAATAAAGTATTATATACACATTTCATTGAAATAGTAGTTAGAAGTTCATGTCTGTAATTTGTTAACATATACTAAACTAAAAACTAAAAAACTAAGGGAAAAACCAAATCAAAGTGTCCATGGGGTCATCATGAGATACCAGATCAGCATCAGTTCACTTTGGCACAAATTCTGCAAGTCTCTGGAGCTATACTGGAGACCTGAACACCAGTCTCCCCAGAATATATTCCCTCAACTGATGTTTTCATAATGGTGGTGGAGATCCCATTTCAGAATGGTACTGGAGCCCAAGCTCTCATAGGTGTTCAATTGGCTTGATATCTGGCGACTGTGAAGGGCATAGCATATGACTTTTATACTCATCAAACCATTCACCTCCACTTGTGCCCTGTGGATTGGGTGTAGTCATCCTTAAAGAGACCAATCCCATCAGAATAGAAATGTTTCATCATAAGATAAAGGTGATCATTCAGAATAACTTTGTATTGATTTACAGTGAATCTTTTTTCTAAGGGGACAAGTGGACCCAAGCCGTGCCAGAAAAATGCCTCACACAGCATAACACCATTTTTTTTCCATTTGTCACCTGTCTGTATATGTTACACCTGTATGCATTCTCATAAGTTTACAATACAGAGTATTCTGCAGGCATATTCTGCTGAAAACCGCTTCAGACGCATCAAAACAGGGCACCTCAGAAGGCACACCAGTGCACACTGGGACTGAGTTTTCACACTTCAGATTTTGACAGAAGAAGTAGTATGACATCCAGCTAATTTTTGTCCACTGTTTGATGAATAATATGGATTTGGACACCTCTCTCTGGAGTACTATTTTGGCATAGTGTTTAATGTAGAAGTATGAGACTTTGGATGCAGCTGAAGGGATGTGAATGCATCAGAAATCACACACTTCAGATCACTCTTGCAGCAGAATAATTCAATCCAGCGGTTTAAAAAGAAAAGAAGAATATACTGAAAAAAATTCTTGGTGCATAGACCTTAATCTACTACTACTTGTTTTCTGGATGTGTACCAAATCAGATATGACTGACACAAATCCACATGTATAAGGCATAACCTGGAAAAGAACTACAAAAGAAGTAGTCTTTATAGACAATTTAATGTTAACTACATCTCTGCATCTGCTCTCTCTCCTTCTTCCTCTCCCTCTCCCTCTCTCTCTCACTGCTCTATCAATCTTAAATCAGATCCTGCCTCCAGGAGTGATGCCATATGGCTGTTTTTACACCATTACTTTAGGGGCCCCTCGCTCACCTCCATTGCACCAGAAGCTTGCCAAGGTCGCTGGCTGAGCTGAAGAGACTGATTTCATGTCAGATTGCAGTCAACAGACTGGGCTCAGGCCCAAAAGACACACCTGGTACATGCCAAAATGCACAATATTTGCCGTGTATCTCCTGTGACCTTAAGGTTACCCCACTTAATAACTTGCTCTAATATGATAGGCCTGTTGACAAATGTAAATGATTTATCTAACTGAGTTTAAAAACCCATCGCACTGACAAACCAATAACCAAATTTGTGTTATACCAGCTCAACATACATCAAGATTTTCTTTGGTTCACTCAACAAAGGGTCCAATTGCAGTCTTTGCCCTTAGAAGTTAGAGAAATCCTAAATACACTGGCATGTAAGAAATGCAGTTCAGTGTTAAAGGGAGGCAGTACCCCAGCGTATCTGGAGCATATCAGACTCATACAGAGCCATTATCTGCCCTAGTGCTCCATCAGCTCTGTCAGCGAGCTGAAAAAAAACTGAAAGCCCGTTCTTCCCTGTTGCTGTCTCTCTCTGTTTTCATGCCTTGCTGGCCCATCGACTCATGATCTGATTTGTTCCTCAGATGGATGGCTGGGTTCTAATGAGGGCCTCTCAGTAGGAGCGCGCCACCGAGACCCAGGCCAATATAGACAGCGCAGATCAGATACCCTCCTACTTCCAGTGTATGCCACTAACACGTTGCTTCAATGCAGGGATTTGTGTGTGTCCAGCAAAGCAATGACAGCCTGGATCAGATGTGACGTCTCAGCCATTGCAGGGATGTGCTATTAATGATAGAGGCATCTTTAGGTCATTGAGGAAGCTCTGTGCTAGTCCTTATTCCACGGTTTTCCTTTCCATGTTGCTTAACTTCTGACTAAGTGCATTGCCAGTGTTCTCCAGGGCACAATGACATCTTTAGCCACACGATTGACCAAACAGTGTGGATCATTAGAAAGTAAGATAGAGAGACCAATGATCAATGAGCTCAGTGGCAAAAATGTTACAGTAATTCAAACCATGTGATTCAGAAATAGGATGAATTTGAGCATTCTCACCAGCATTTATTTAAAAAAAAATGCCTCAAGGCTTGAAATGCTGAAACTGACAAGGAAAAATAGGGGTAATGGGAGACGACAAGAAAGAGTAGAAAAAAAGAAGACACACAAATAGATTAACACAAGTTGATTTTTTGGGTAAACAGTTATTATGCAAACACAAATTTCCCCCTAGGAGCTCATTAATGTCTTGAGCGCAGCAGAGAGAGAGAGAGAGAGACAGAGAGAGAGAGAGGAGTGAGAGGAGTAAAACTCTCTATCACCTGCTCGACAGAAAAAGACAGAGACAGAATGAGAGAGTGAGTGAGCAGGAGAGAGAGAGAAAGACAACAACCAGAGAAGCTTTGTATCACTGGGAATAGAGAAAGCCACCCCTAACAGAGAACAACAGAGTGTCACTGTCTCATTTGACTGTATACACACACACATCTTAGTGTGAGTAACAAGCTCATTAAGTGTTTAGAGTAACAACTGAATCACATTTTGAGACTGAGAATCAGATTAGGAAAAATAAAAATGACCATTTAAGTTTTATTGGATCAAAGCAAATAAAAAACAATAATTAAATCAACTGTTTGATGAGTAAAAGGAAGGGTTTCTTAATATTCACACATATCTTACAGTCAATAATAATAAAATTACTTTATAGTACTTCTGATATAGCTTAAGTGTAGCCACATTTCTGAAACAAAAACAAGAAGCATTGGTAGCTTGGCTGCAGCATTATGACACACACACACACGCGCACACACGCACACACACACACACACACACATACACACACTCACACACACAAAACCACTATTATTAACACTGAAATACGGAAATACAGATTAATCAGATTCAGATAGTCATAGAGTATATCATATAGAAATTTGAAGGATTTTGTATATCTGTATATATCCAGTATACAGTAAGAGTCTCTTTGAGGAGTTCGGATACTCTCCAGGCATAACCGAATGTGCCCTCCTGTTTTGAGGAGAATAGCAGAGCCGAAAAGAACAAAAGTGCCCATTAAGACTGAAGGGAACAGCATTAGAGATTTATGTTTGAACAACTGAGATTGCCATTTGAGATATTGTATGGAGAGAAAGACACGAGAAATTTATGCAGGTGAGGATTAAGTTTAAGAAATTGCCAATGTGAGTTAATGGGGCTGGATGATTTTGTGCATTGAGTTTTATGACAGACATTCCTTAAATGTCTGATGATAGACATTCCTTATAGCAGATGAAAAGTTAAGTGAGGAGAAAGGCAATAGCCTCTATAGTTTTATTGTTAATTGTTAATTATTGTAATCATAATAATAAAATAAAAAAGTTTTGGCTGTCCAGAGCTGTAGGCAAGCAGCGGAGCGAGCATGTCAAAGAACTAGCCACACTAATTCTCTTTTAAAATTCCTTCTTTATACCTATATATATCTTTGTCACACACACACCTTCTCCCCCTCATCATCTCTCACTCTCACTCTATCGCCACAGTCCCACAAGCTGGTGAGCTGAAGAGCAATAGTCCCTATGTAGCGAGCCCCTCTTCTACAGAGGGAAGACCAGGAAGCCAGAGAAGGTGGAGTACTTCCAGCCGCCCATCAGGTTGCCCCGCTCCAGCTTGAGGTAGGCGCGATCGCCTTTCTCCATTTGGATCAGAACACCATTACTGGCAGCCTCGCGTGTCACGTCCTGGTCTCCAGCAAAGGCTGAGATCACAGGCCACCCATTGTGCATGAGGCTCACCTGCAACAAGGACACAGGTTATAAGCAAGGCACTTACAACTTTCTTTTTTTTCCCTTCTAATTCTCAGTTTATCTTCTTTCCCAAAAAAACAAGCTTTCTGTCTCTCCATATATAACCTACCATAAAGTAAATCTACACAACATTCCAACTTGATGCAATGTACCTGCGGTGTTCTAGGCCAAACATGAAATTTTGAGGTGGACTGATTTTCTTTCATCTCTCTGTTCAGTAACTGTCATTCATGCACTTTTTAAAAGCCAGTGAATGTCCCAGCATTAGAAGCTATAATTCACTGAGTGTGCTTTAAAGTGTATTGATGCTTTTATGGACTCATAGGGAGAGAACTGAGGGTTTTGTTTGTAACTGTGCTCTGTAGTGGAGTAAAATAACAAGATACTTGCTCAGGGACCACAGTTCCATGTTTATAAAAAAACATGTCAAATGTCTTTTCTCACAATCATACAGTAGAGCTATTAATATATAATAGTCATGACCTAACTGTGACAGAGTGTATTGTACTTCAGTAGCAGAGTTGAAAGACATGTATGGAAGAGTCAATGTAATCCCTGCTGGCAAAAAGACATGCAGTCGATTGTTCCCATCAGCAGCAATTACATGGCAGAGCAAATGGAGAAGCGGTTGGAGCATGATGTCAGGTCCATTCGAGTCACTTTATTAACGCTAAAGCACCCAATTAGGAGAGGGACTACGGATAGAAGTCTACTGATTGGGTCATCACCCTTAGACTAATTCAGCATTTAACAGAACAGACAGATTCTGACACACAGTTCTGGTCTGGATAAAAGCAGCATGGTGACAGGGGCCTACACCATCACCCACTCACCCAATCATCCTCAGTGCTTTTCTTCCTCTTTCCCAGACAGGCATAATGACTGACACTGGGTGTGAAAAGGAACATGTTGTTTGACAGTATATCTCCATTTACAGGGTTGGAGATTTCTTTACAGGGCCATAGTCACATTGAGTGGTTAAGGTCCACTCAAATTCCATTTAGAGATTTAAAGAGTTTATCTGCATTAAACATTTCTTAGGCACGGAGGTCCATTCTTAATGATTCAAGATTTTTTAAACCTAATTCTATGGATGATCTCCATCTATAATCTATCATAGATCAAATTAATCTGGTAAACTACACAAAATATCAACGCTATTTATATTGTGACCAGGTATATTTGCAGTCCAGATGGCCTTGTACAGGCTTCTTCAGGTGAATAGTGTGCGTGATGAAGAAATAACCCTTTTACAACAGCATGATGCTATTATAGAAGTATTCTCTCAACCCAAGAGTAGAACATATGAAGTCAATAACTCTTTGCATAAAAAACATGTATTCTGGGATTTGCATCTTTTCAGCCACTTTCATTCAGAATGAACCAAAAAGCTTACATTTTGAAATGTAAAGAAATTTGTATTTCTATGTTATATGTTATTACAAGACTGTTATCAGAATGTTTAGTTACTTATGCATTTGGAGTATTAAACTTATGATAATACAGAAATTGTTAACAGCATTAGAGATTTTAGTTAGCTGGTTTCACACACTTCCAAAAAGAGTCCTTTAATTGTCAGTAACTATTTAGAAGGTAAAAGGCACAGTGGTGTTCAAAGTGACTGCAGGGTCTGATAACACACTTTAAAGAGTATATAACATGCATACAAATCTCTTTTATTAGCTCGTCCTGGTTTTAAAGCCGGTGAGCGCTTGTCGGGGAAAACTAAATACAAAAAAGATCATACGCTCGAGTTTAAAAGGCCTGCTGTAAATTATTTATAGGCAATCCATGTAATCAGATTTGTACATTGTAGAAATGTTCTAGTTCACTGTGCATGGATGACAGGAGAGCTCTTAACCACTGACTAACTTAAAAGCTTAGTGGTCACTGTGGTTACTATGCTTCAGTTAGCCCATATTAATAAATATGGCTCATTAAATGGATATGCTTATTGATACACTCTCCTGAAAAAAAAGCATACTAAGCTGTAAAAATCCCTTGTCACTGGAGTGATAGCCTCGAGCAAACACACTTTGTGCCTTTAATATCTATCTTTCACCTGGAAATGTGGATATGGTGTACATTAAAAAAGATCTTTTATCTAAAAGAAAATTATCTTCTTATCTTTTTAAAAGACACTTTAAATTCCACATTTCCAGGTGAAAGGTACATTTTTAATAAAGGTACAAAAGATAAGGGTACCAGTCCAGCAACATGGAAATGTACAGTCTAAGACCCTCTTTTCTCAGAGTGTGTTTGATTAATAAATGGTTTTATGTATATGCATAATTCAACCATTCAGCCAAGGATAAATAAATGTAAATCCCAAATATAAAATATGTATTGCCATGAGTACTATGTTCTGCATTCATATGTAGTTATAGGACAATAAATCTTTGGTAACCCCCCATCTCATGGGAACAGTGCAATAATGCAGGGTCACTTTAATACTGTTGTGTGTTTGTGTTTTTGTGTATTCTTGGTGTATCTCTTTTATATTTTTATACTTATATATATTTTTTATTTTTTATATCTTTATATCTGCTGCTGCAACAATGCAAATTTCCCCATTGGGGGACGAGTAAAGGATTATCTTATCTTATCTTATCTTGGCCTATGTTTCACAGTTTTGATCACCAATGGGAAAAAAACTGAATAAAACACTAAGACCAGGCATCTGGTCTAATAGATGCATTATGAATAAATACATGTATAGGATTGAAGAGCTATTGCTGAGGTTTAGAGTAGCAATGTTTTTCATTGGACCTTCGAAAGAAACTTTCTTCTTTAAATCCAAATCAACTGCTTTTATTTCAGCTCACAATTATTTCTACTGCGCACTGTGTGTTAGATCTGGTGGGTGAATTTTGAAATAATTTGCTTGTTTTTATTTCTCGCTTCACAAAAGGTGTGATTTGGCCCTTGTTCGCGTTGTGCGCGTTTTTTTTTTTTTTTTTTTTTTTTTGCCCTTGAGCTCATTTCACTAGTATTCAGAGCTCAATAATGCAACGTGACTGCAAAACATCACGATGAGTCTGAATTAGTCATTGTTCTACATCACAGCGCTGTCAGTCTGATTAATTTAAAAGAACAGAGTGGATTCAATATTTCTTGAAATGGTTTAATGAGAGAAAAGTCACTTCTGTTATCATTATTATTTTTTTTTTTAAGTATGTGAAAGTAATTTATTGTCACTACACTACATGCTCTTGATATTTTACGGTAACTTTGCTGATCTTAACATATCCTAAATGACTCCACATGGGACATGCATGCACACACACACACACACACGCACACACACACCGTGCAGAAGCCATTAGTGCATGTGCGTAATGCTCCGCTTATGTGCTTAAAGCCATGGCTCAGTTTAATAAGAAGACGGCTGTAGTGCTGTAACAGTCCCTCTAAATAGTTTCATAATGAACACTGATACTTATCAACCTCTCCATCACATCAGTCAGAACTACACACACACACACACACGCGCGCACTCACGCGCGCACACACACGCGCGCAAACAGATGCGACAGATGCGCACAAAGAAAACCACTGACCTGGATAGTTTGACGGTTATAAACCTTCACGACGTGGAAATTAAAACTGTAAATCCCTTTTCGTGGGGCGAAGAAATTACTTCTCTCTTCGTCGAAACTTCTCCCGACGTTGACGAGAACCTGGAGGAGAAAACGCAGCGCAGAGAATAAAGAGTCTCGCAGAGAATAAAGAGTGCAGCCATGCGCTAATCGAAGCCTTGCACATCTGAAGTCTGGTTTAATTCTGTTACAATACAACTAAATGTGAAAGTTAGGAACAACTTTCGGGTTTTGCGTCGGTGTGATTTAAATGAAATCCGGATAGAATTATCAGCTCGATCAGACTGAATCAAACAGCACGCGCGTCCAATCCATATCTGCACACTCGGTATTTATGTATTATTATTATTTTTTTTAAAAATCGATTTTATTATGAGTGGACACACTGAGTGAAAATATACCAGTGTCACACCTGAGAGCAGCTCCTTCAGAGGAACAGCACAGCAGCTTCTCAGCAGCACCATGCATTAAAACAGTCCCTCTTTCATTCCCCCGGCTTTGTGATTCATATTTAATAAACTTACCTGATCAAAGTAGATGACCATTGTCCGATTGCTCATCTCTGACGGCTCGTGGTTGGTGTTCCTGACAGCGGAGAATGCGACTTTGGCGCTTCCGGAGCGCACGGAAATCCCGAGCGCTGTGCCGGTGGGGTCAGAAGTTGGGTTCGAGTCGCACACGACCAGACATTTTCCCTCCAGCACGATGGGCTCCGTCTCGTTCTGCGCGCTCGCGAGGCAACCTAACGCCAGCGCGCACAGCACAAACGCCAGCATTACTGTAACTTCAGCCTGCAGTCTCCTCACCACTTCTCTTCAGCTCGCTCACAAAGTCACAGCCAGCTCCAGCCTTTTCCCCCGCTCTGAAAATGCAGCGCTCTCCAGGTGTGGATGTCCAAATCAATTTTTGGGGGGTTTTATTTATTATTTTTATTTTTTTAACTGCCTGGGATTTGGGACAATTTTTCTCTTTCTAGATCCTCTTCTCCTTGGTATTTTTCCCGTGCACTCGTCTCGAGACGGTGGTGAACGCAGCGAGGCCCTCGTCTAGTCGGCGCGCGGCTGAGCACATAGCGCGGGGCTCCGTCTGCTCGCGCGCTCAATTATTGACGCGTGAGATATTGGAAGTGATACACAAAGGCTGGTGAGCACGCGCCCCTCGCCCCCGCCCCTGCGCGCGGCTCCGCACCGGCCCACGAGCGCGTCTCTGCGCTGCCAATCGCGGCGCGTGGACCGCCTCTACAGCCCGTGACGTCCGGCAAAGCACCGCCCCTTCTGAAGAAGAATCGTACAGGTGGGTTTGCGGGTGCTTGAGATTCTGGAGAGAGGAAGCAGTCGTTGGTCAGTTCCTTTAAAAAAATGTGGGCCATGACGCGCGAACAAGAGGTCATTTACCTTTGTGTGCTGCGTTCTAATGGATTATGGAGGTAGTTTTTATCAATGACTCCAAGAACGCGCAAGAACTTTTTTTTTCCGTTCAGTTGGACACTTGCGTGCCATGCGTAGAAAATGCGCAAAATTTCATCCATAATTCAGTCGATTATTGGTTAGTGCTTCCACATGCATGCAAGAGACACAAATATTATGCACCGACTCATGACCGTGCGCGCGGTATTGCAGTACTCATGGACACGTGTATCACCTTATAAACAGCACATCCTGTACAGAGTCAAAGCTTTCCTATCATAGCGCTGTTTACATAACTTTAGAAACGCGACCTATTGTTTCCAACATTTTGCCTGCAGTTTTTTCCCTGATGACGGAATCGCTGTGGCGTTTCAGAGCGTACCTTAAACGCGTTTTCGCCTGCGGAAGGCCCGCGCGCTTCACGAGCTGACAACGTGCGTTCTGCGCGAGCGCACTCCCTACATGACATTTAATAAATGAGATCACTGAGCGGGTTTCAGGGGGAAGGAAGACGTGGCAAGTTAAACAGAACAATGGACTGTCTTGACATTTGAAAGAAACAGCGGCAGCAACAACAAAGCATGTAGGAGAATACATAAGCTGAGCAGTTAATTAAAGGCATTGGAAGACATCTTATTGAGAGGCTGAGGAGTGGTTTGCCACTACATCACTCACAACTGACCACTCAGGGGGGCTTTTAATGCTTCAAAGATTTCAGAACCTCCAGTGTACAGACAGATGCCATCAAATGAGGAATAAAACAAGGAAGCACTCAGGTGTGTCGATTTAAGCTCAGTTAATTCAGTTCTTTGATTCAGTTAATTAAGAATGAATGAAAAACAAATGGGAAGACTGAAGAAGAACATGCAATTGACCATGTGGTTTATCCTTCTTTCTTTTACGTCTCTTGCTCTTTGGAGTGACTAGGGTGACTAAAACACATCACAGAGTCCTGCATAGACCTCATAGGGCTCCGATTTGTTCTAGTGATGTGAAACAAGGAGAAGCAAAGCAATACAGGAAGAACAGGAGTTTGGAAAGGAGTGCACTAAACCTCAGAGATTGGTAGAGGGATTAAAGTTGGTAGACAAAATGCTAAAAATATCAGGTGGCTGGTGACTTTCAGCCACTTAAATAACACTGCCCAGACAGTCAGTGATCCGGTGTCTTTCCCACAAAATCAGTGATGAATTCGTAGGCTTTAAAAGACTCTTCTGTCACATTCCACTGTCAATCAAATATTACATCACAGCTAGCTGACTGCAAAAGAAGCATCAGCTATTTTGTCTATATTCAGAGAAAGAGAGAGAGAGAGGGAAAGACAGAAAGAAAGAAAAAGGAGAGTCTCTCGTCACAGTAGATGAGCAGTGTAAGCTTGGCTATTGGAGCGTCAGGACGGATATTGCGTGGTGACAGCTTTCCCGTGAGGACCGATCCTGCCATGCACCACATCCTCCAGGTCTCACTGCATCTCACTGCTACCTGAGGTGCCACCATCTGCCCAATTTGTAATTAAAGGAATAATCTGTATGTATTTACACCTTTGTGGGGACCATGTGTCCCCATGATGATACGATTAAAAAGTTGATTTTGTCCTCATAGGGACATTTGGCAAGAACCCCTGAAGAAAATTACTTAGGATTAGGTATAAGGATTAAAACTATTCTTATTTAGTTGCTGCACCTCAGTGGAAAGACAACAATACTATTTTATGTGTGTGTGTGTGTGTGTGTGTGTGTGTGTGTGTGTGGTTGGAAGCAAGGAACGGAAACTCCTTGATGCATTCACACATTACATCAGCTAAACAAAACAGTGGAAACAATTCCAAAGGAAACACCTTACAATATTATAACGACCTGCACTCCTTAATTCTGGGAGAAAAGTGTGTCCCTGTAGATGTAGAAAGACCGATAACTTAAGGTCATTAAACAACCATTAGCAAGCAAGCACTCAAATCCTCAAAATGAGGAGTTAACAACCAAAGTAATTAGCACACTTATTTAAAACATTTAGCACATTGTAAATAGAGCATCACCATAACACCATGTTTAGTTGTTGTGCTTTGTACTGTAGTGCTAGAGCCTTTTCCCCACAGTGTAATAAACAAACTCTGCTAACCTCTGCCAGGTTCTTGTAGTGATGGTGTACAGGGACAACAAGAATTCTCCACCTCTCGGGAATCATGGTTTGATATTAATCATATTACAGCGATGGAGTTAATATTTAATCAACATCTTTCCTTTTTTCATTAGTACCATTTTTGGGTGATGACAACAATTAATTTGATTAGTAGTAAACTGCGTCCATTCCTTTGCTGAACATAATTCAATCAACATTGTAAAGCCCTGCAAATGCAATTGAGCAAATTACATTAGCCTTGACTATTATTGGCGGCCTGTTGGCGGCTCATCCCAAACAGACTTTCCATTCTGTATGCATTTTGGTAATGTGATTTAACAGGACTGGCTCACTCTGCTCGACTGGGTATGTGACACTGACAGCTTAAGGTCAGGACTGAGGCTGAGAATATCAGTTGGAATGAACTTTCTTTAAATGTAAATACTGGCAACTAGCCTCTAAGATCCTATTGACCAGGACTATATGGCTTTACCACATGATTTCAAAATACTGTATATTGTATGTCATATTTTAATTAATTAGTTACTTAATTGTTTTATTTAAAATACCTTTATACAGTGATGGCTGTTATATTAGATAGAAAGTCAAAATACTAATATAACTAATATCAATAGCTCGATATCAACACACACACTTAAAGACAGATATGCAGCAGCATTTGTGAGTTCTAATATTTCTAACATCTCTAATAGTAATCAGAAAAGTTGTAATCCTTTTGTTCAAGCTACTAAACTTACAGTTCTGCTGTCTATCATTCTGTGCAACTTTGATTAGGTTTTCTACTATTAGTTTCTCCTTCAAAAGCACTTTGGAAAAAAAGGATAATGGAATATATGAAGTACCTCATGCTATATGAGTATTTCTCATGCTTCTCCTCAATCATTGCTGATGACGTGTTACAGCTGCATCAGCGAAGCAGGATGCAAAATATCAGCTCAAATGGAGATCAGTTCTAGGTGTCATTTCACTCTGCAATCACCTGATATGACTGTCACTGATGGGCTGCATGAATCTATAGTCTGGGCTAGAAAGAAATCAGCCCCAGTGTTGCTTCTTTATACCATTCTGTGCGTGTTCCTTATAACCATTCATGGTGCTTTTGCAATTGGCTCACAAAAGTCAAAAATAATCTTCCTTAAGATGTTTATTAACAGCAAATAATCGGATGTGGATCCCAAACATGAAACATTACACTGATGTTTTTTTGTCTTTGAATGACGGAAGACTTTGCCCTTGCTAGCCCATTCATACCAGCTGCCCCTGCTTGTGTAGGAATAAAAATAAGGAAATTAGCTCTTGCAGTATGAGTATTTTTTGTATTTGATCTAATGACAAGGTTTTTTTTTCTATATTATTGTTTTAGGATTGTGAACTGATGCTTTACCCAACGCCATGAAGAAGGCTTAAAAAGTCTAACTTGTAATAAAGTGCAAAGAATAACAAAAAATGATGGTCAGCCTAGATAGTTCTGTCCATCTGTCCATCGACCCAAAACAAAAAATGCAAAAAAAAAAACACTTAAAGTTATAGCAATATTAACTAAAAACTAAGATAAAAAAATTTCAAGATGTAATCAACATTGCCAGATCTTGAAGAATGAGATTGAAGAGATTGAAGAATGAAGGTGTTTGAACTGCACATATTATAAAATTAAAATTGTTGTTTGGTAAGTCTGTTGTTCGTTAAGTAGCTTCACAAAGTAGCTAACTAACATAAATAAAATATATATATTAAATCCAGTCTTTCATAATCAGAAAGAGATTGTATGCAAGCCTTGTAGATGTCTCTGTACTTTGAAACTGTAAGCTGCTCCATACAGCTGTTTATAACAGTACAACAGGAATGGCCTCACTATAGAGAACTTACATTCTACTGTGTATTGGATTGTGACATGAGACAATGAACATAAAAACAATAAAGCAATAAGCCGCAAGAGGATGTGTGTTACAGTGATACAGGGCAATGTTTTCTCTTATTTCTCCTTTTTTTTCTTGTTTCTGTACAAAATTGTCACTAAATCACATGATAGACAGCTCTTGTGGTGATTTTCATGAGAATGCAGGATTTGGTGATAAGGCATGTTTCTCCAGGTGAAACACGGCGTAGTGTGTGAGCCTCATCACAAACGCTCATATAGCCTGTACACATGTACATGTACATGCAACTGTTGTTGGATGTGACAAAAGTCATGTAGCGTGAGCGGCACAGCATTTCTGAGATTTTGTAATTCATGTAGTGTCCATTAAGCATGTGTGTAGCAGTTTTATTGGTTTAAGATCAGGTGCATTAATACAGAATTGAATTATTGTGATTTGGTCACACGTGCGTACATCGCGGATATTACAATGGCTAAAATAGATTTTAGAACCAAAACTATCTACTTTATAATAGCAAGTTTATCATGGCCATCCTGATAGTGCCAGAAGACATGAACATTCAACTTAGTCTTTAATAACAACCTGGGCCATAATGTTACTCAGCTGAGCATTGCCTTAATATGCCTAATTCCACTCATCAGGTGAATATCCAATTGATTACAAGTTAAATCAGAGCTGTGAATATACTAAATTATGTGTAGCTATGGTCCTCCAGGACTGATGTTTTTAAATCTTGATTTTCATAATTTAATAATAGACTTTTATACTTGGAGGAATTATTGTTCTATTAGAACAAGTCTTTTTTTCATGCTGCACATCACACAGATGGTTTTTTATCTCTAAATTGTTTATAATATAAAATGTGTGTCTGATTTACATATTCGCCCCTGCTTTGTGCTAGAGTTATGGTGCACTCAAGCTGAGTGGGAAAATAACCATTAAACACTCAAAGAATATAAATATTGCATTTAGTGATATAGAACCCACTTGACTCTTAAGGGAACAGAGACCAAATTTCCTTAAGGCCACCGAAAACAGGTGAAGTTTAATCATGACTGAAACAAAATTTCACTGAAAAACAAGTACATTAGGAATTTGTATTTTAGAACCTGCATTACAGAACAAAAATTTAAAATGTTATATTAATATGGCTTACAAAAAAAAGTTAATCCTATATTTGATATTAAACATGATACAGTTTAACCAAATTTTTTCTTTTATCTGAAATGTAATACATTTTGAACCCAGTAGCTTATAGGTTAAGTATTTGTGTCTGTAAACAGACGGTTGTCAGTTTAAATCTGATGCCTGGCAGGGGTTAAAGGGAGAGAGCAGCCAGCTACATGGTTACAAGTGTTACTGTCCTTTCCTACCATAGCTAGCCTTTTCAGCCAGCCCTTTAACACCTGACACTCCCAGGAGGCTCTGATTCTGGCCTCCTTTTGTGTGTGATATGAAGGAATGAAATCTGTATGAAGAAAAAAAACACCCTATTGTTTCAAGGTGTCAAATCACCTGTCATATTTTTTTAACACTCAGTGGGACCTATTTTTATGCCATTTCCTGACATGTCTTGCATTTTGCTATTTTGGTTGCACACAATCCAACTTTTTTTCACATTTATGTTTTGTTGCTATTTTTGTGGTCATGAATTAATGCAGTACAATGTTGGTAGAGAGGCACAAAAAGTGGTGTGACATGCAAAATCTGCTGGTTGATCCCAATGTTGGTCCAAAAATGCCCCTGAGACCCTTTCTTAGCACAGACACAAGAATAAAAAAGGATTTTACTGACTTAAGGAGCATGTCCCTTTTCCTACCTGTTACTTTTCCTGGATTTGTGCATTTCCCTTTTCCCAGTTTTGTGGATATTCACTATTCATTTCACCCCACATCAAGCTAAATAAATAGTTTAATCTAAATATTAACTAAATAAAATGGACAATTATTTTATCCATAATAAATAACAGCAAACAGATAAGCTGAGGCTAGTAAAGGCTAATTAACACTGAAAGCTTTAATAAAGTGTTTTTTAGTCATGCACTAGCTTCTTCTTTCACCAGCATTTAAATCCACTCCAGCTGTGAAACATAAAGTCCATTAAAGTCTACATCTATATTAAAAACATTTGATGTTTTTAATGTAACCATTTTATTAACATAATAGTCAGCAAAATCAGTAATGTTCACCTGGGTGCCAGGACAGAGAAGATCTTTATGCATGATGAACTTCCCCTGGGTGTCCAAACAGCCGAGTCACTGACTGCCTTCAAACAAAGACTAAAGCCTGAAGAACTCACCAAGCACTTAAATAACCACTAATAAAATAAAACTAAAACAAATCTCTTTTTTTTGTTGCTGTACCAACTCATTGTACTAACCCCTCTTTAATGGGGTTTCTATTTGTAGAGGATATGATTTTGATGGAGACGACGAATCACTTCTGTAAGTCACTCTGGATAAGTATGTCTGCTGAATGTAATAAAAGTTAGATTTCTCTCACATTTTAAATGTGAGATTATATTTAACCTAATTTTTTATAGCCTTGCCTAGCCATCTTTACCAAGGACGCCAATATTTCTGGAGCTGTCTGTATGAAACTGAAATGCATTTCTAGATGTTTTATTTAGTATTGCAAGTATTGATCACCGCCCAAATATGTGGAGTGGTGAATTCTCAGCTGGCTTCTCACACCAGAATGATCTACAGGGCAGTAAATCACTCTGGACACAACAAAGGGTTAGGTTTTTAAATTATTTCAACAATTGGTTGCATGTTGCATCAAACATATCATGATTCTTTTCATACCATTTACGTTTTGCATATCTATCTGCAATAAAATAACTAACAAAATGGATTTTGTACAATATCTTTTGTGAACATTTTATCTCTGAATCTAAAAACAAGTGAATATTAGTGTATGTAAAAACTGCCAGTCAATAAAAACATTTTACGCTATTCAATATTTAATGTACAGTAGTTACTTGCATTAACTATAGGTCCAGTGTCTTTGATTTATTCATTCCAAGCAGGGTTTTAAAATAAGTGTTTTCCAACAAAGTGGACAGTGGTTTATATATTTCATGTATTATTGATCTCCAGCTGAATTAACACAGTCTTGTAATTCGCACTATGTGCCGTCTTAACATTTAATTTTCTCTTTCCTCCTCCAAAGCTGAGGGGGGAAAACAGGAGTGAAAAAGAGGTGCACAAAGAGTGTGGGCCATTAGGATCAACACTGAAAGAAATGGAAGATGAGTCTTCAGTGTGCACTTTTCTTTTATGGCTCGAAATGTCTCCCACCTGGCATGCCAACAATAACCCTCAATAAGAATAAAAAGCGCCATCAACAATAATGGTTTACACACATAGACACTGACTCACTCTTACACTCAAGTGCAAACACAAGCACACATGCTGAAATCACACTGTCGAGCCCTGGAAATCTGCTGCTCTGGCCTTTTTCCTGGCTCGGCTCTGCTCCCCCTGCTGTCTGTAAAGTGTGTAATAATGGCTTTCATTTGGTTATGGGAGCAGAAGGGCCGCCCAGAGATGGCCAGATTAAATCTTACGTGTGTCAGAGGAGAGAGGGAAGCAGCACTGCGTCGTCAGGAGAGCAGTGGTGAAAAATAACCTGTCATCACTTTTCCCCCGGTTCGGTACCACCCTCTTTGCCTTACTCGTTTCGGTAGCTTACTCACTCTCGATTTAGGGAGTAATTCGTAAGGTGGCATATTTGATGACAAGGTGAGAGACAGAGGTTGTAACTCAGAAAATAAAAAACACATAGCTGTGCAGAACTAATTAGCCATTTGTGAGAGTTGGCTGTAAAAGATAAGCAGACAAGTTCTTAGTTTCTGTAGGTCTGCACAGATGAAAAACACCCCAGTCACTTTTGTTTAAAGATCTTGCCACTATTCCACCAGATATTCCATCAGCATTAACTTAGTTCATTAACTTATATCCCATCAACTGTGACAAGCATTCAATATTCATTCAGTTATTCTCGGAACCCTTCAACCCAACAACAACCACCACAAAAGAATGGATTTGTACAACACCAAAACATTTTTACATTGCATGCCTTTATAAAATTACACTGATAATGCAAACCTGGCAACTGTGCAGGCATGGGAAGTCCTTATAACATCCATAAAGGACTATCGTGACATGTAGTCTCACAGCACAGGATTCCTTTCATTTAAAATTGAAATGTTTTATTTTTCTTAACCTCAGCATGAGAGACAAGATCACTGTGGCATGTGTGCATACACATTTTTGATGTATGTACATTATCTATTCCATAATTTATTCATTTTATTCAACTGATTCGGTTATTAAAAAAAAAAACTTGGGGCTGTGAAGTTTTTTAAAAATATCCCAATTGGCGCAACAGAAAAGCATTTGCCTTATCATCGGAAGTCGGGTTTGAATTTCATGTTCAATGAAAATGAAGAGCATTACACAATTGATACAATTCCTATTTTTGGCCACTAGGAGCAATAATAACTGTGGTATGTGGTAAATATTTTAAATTATTTATTTTTAAATTTACAATTTCAATTGTTTTTCAATTGTTTTTGTCACTCAGAAGAAACTATTGGTGTTTCAGCAGGATTTAAAATGCATGAAGTGAATGAGGACTTTATAAAGATTAACATTGGTTGAATGGCTGATATAAAACACAAACAACAAGCTCAGGGTCCTCTGTAAAATTGCAGCTTCACATAAGTAACACAGCGTCTTTGTTTTACTACTTTGTCCATTTCTTTGAACGATTGCATTAAGTTTTGCTTTGATTTATGCTTTTCCATTAAAGTCAATTGCAAAAACTACAAGATAATGAAAAATAAAATCCTCAGAACTCATAAACTCTTGAGCATAGGGTGATATCTTTTTCAATGTGAAATATGTCTTTTTAAATTATTATTATTATTTTGTAGTGACTGAACAGTGCTCTTGCTGAGTACTGATAGCAAAGTCAATACCTCATGATCATGACCCCACACGGATAGCCTAAAAAAGGTTCCCATTGTTGTTCTGTTGAGAAGTTGAGAAAATGGATTCAAGGTGAAACGTATAGCAGAATAATTCTTTGTTTCTTGCTATTTTTGTTATTACTAAATCTAAAACCGTCAATGGTGTGTGTTCTTCGCCAAGCACTTACAGAGCCTTGTCCTAATTGAAGCATAATGCCAAAACCAATGTGTGCTAATGCTAATTACTATTTATTATCCTTCCTCTAATGCTGCGTTGTTAAAGTGGGGAGTGAAGTCCGCAACAGACATGGCTGAACAAAAGTTAAACTACGAGTGAGTTCCTTTACAACATTGCAATGAAGAGGAGTTGGCAGTGAATGAAATAAGTACAAGAACTAGTAGCAGTAATGCAACAGCACAATGAAATGCAGAACTCAGAGGAGCTTACTACAGCTGTCTTCAGAGATAACACCCTGATGTAATCAGTGGCAGTATCTCATTCTCTAAACTGGATTAATGAGCCTGCCTTGGCAAAGAGTTCTCATAGTTCACCGTCGTACCATTCTGGTAAGCAGAACCTAATGCAGGAGTACAGATCAGCAGCAGTAGCAAATGTGCTGCAGGTTGATATTAAGGCTGCATTACTGAAACTGAAACTGGATCTTCCCCAGAGGAAGCTGATCAAATGCCTAACACATTTCATGGTATAGTCACCCAAGTGAGTGACTGGGCTATTCCGGAATGTATCAGTTTCCTTAATGAGCCACCATTCAAAAGCACACTGAAGCTGCAACCTGATAAGAGGACATGCATACTGGCTGGAGCGGCAGATACAGAAGATACACTAAGATTGAGCTCAATGCCTTCAGTAGAGGCAGCAATGGCCTCACAATTGGTATAGGCTGATGAAGCCCTACATATAAATCCATGTGTCATGCAACAAATGTAAAAGAGATGGCACATGGGTTCACAAAGCATACAATACTATAGCAAATGTAGGGTGTATCCCTGACACAAGACACAGAGTTAATGCCCATAAACATAAGTGGGTATAAAATGGGTACAAAAATCAAAAACATTCTGAGCAAGGAGAGACATAGTTCAGTAATTCAATATGTTTGTTAATATAGATGAAAAGGAAGTTTGGCTGGATTAAGCACCATTGATGGTGCCAGGTAAAATACTCTTTGGTTCACATGGACAGGTTTTAGAATATTAAGGCTCTCCAGAACAGCTACTCATTAAGCTACTTTTGCTTTCTGCACCATTCAGCCTGTTTGGCACCAACAACTATGCCACAGTCAAAGTAACTGTGATCATATTTTTTCTCCCATTTTGATGATGATTCTGATGTACACTGAAGCTCTTGACCTGTATCTGCATGATTTTAGTATGCACTGTACAGTTGGCACATGATTACTGCATGAGCGATAATTACCTGAGCAATTATTTCATTGTAGCACAGTGTACTGCCATGCATACTGTCTTCTCATAGATTACTATAGGCCATGTAAATAAAATCCAACATGCAAGGTAGTTTCAAGGCTTTCGTGTGCATTTTGAAATGTAGTTGGTTGGAAATTTTGCTGAGACAAGATCAGACTCTTTTGCCATGTACACATTCAGCACGTTTGGCAAAAAATAGGGAATGCATACATGGAAAAACACAAATGATAACCCACTGCAAAATGGTGTTGAATTATTGATGCTTTGTGGAACGTGAAGATTGATGGTATCATGAATTGTATTTGATCCATAGATTGATCTTCTTATACATAATGTCATCCAGTCATACTTCCAAATCAACACAGAAATGACTGCAGGAACACAAAATCAATATGGCTATTTCACTGTCTGGATTTGATCCCTGTAAATAAAACCTGTGGTCTGAAGTGATAAGGACATCCACATGCACAAATCTAATAATATAAAAAGTTTTAACTGTTCTGCATGGAGGAGGGTCTAAGAACCATCTACAAGTGCCTTCCAACATTCTGACATTACTTGACGGCTCCAGAGGGGCTGCCAGGATGCACTATGGGAAGAAGGCAAGCTGGCGGAGGCAGTGTGATGTTCTGGGCAATGTTCTGCTGGGAAACCTTGGGTCCTGGCATTCATATGGATGTTACTTTGACATGTACCACCTTTCTAAACATTGTTGCAGAACAAGTACACCTCTTCATGGCAACAGTATTCCCTAATCACAGTATATATGTATGTATATCTATCTATCTATCTATCTATCTATATATATATATATATATATATATATATATATATATATATATATATAGTTGTTTTAGGAAAGAGGCCATAATCTGGAGTTGAAGGGTTTTTTTATTTTTCATTTATTTATCACTTTATCCTGGTCAGGTTGTGCATACACTTCTGCTACTTCAGCAGGTAAGAGGGTTACTGCTGTCCTCACGCAGCAGGTATAGTTTTTAGAGGCAACATGGGGAGCGTGTGTGTCTGTGGACATGTGTGGGTCTTTGAGAAACTGAACAGAGAAGTGGAGTGTTGACAGAATGAATCAATACTGGTGCTGATGGGAAACAAGCCAATTGCCTCATCTGATCCTTCTGTAATAACACAGTCCCTGTTGCTCACAAACACCAACACACAGAAATACACTCTTACTGTCACTCATGTCTGTTGACTGTCTGTCACCTTGTCATATCTCACACACTTTACTAGGACTTTGAAAATTTTCTAGTGTAATTAAGGTATTAATTACACATGAATGAAGAGTGCACACAAGTATGAATACAATTTCCACTGAACATAATAAATGCAAATAAACATAGTGTAAGGGTTAGTTTTTAGACACCTCACACCTTCACACCCATATGTGCTTTTTGAACATCCCGTTCCAGATTTAGTCCCCCTTTGCTGTTATAATAACCTCCACTCTTCTGGGAAGGCTTTCCACTAGATTTTGGAGTGGGGCTGTGGGAATTTTTAAATTCAGCCACGAGAGCATTAGTGAGGTCATGCGTTGAAGTCGGGCGAGGAGGAGTTCATCCCAATGGTGTCTGGGCTTTGTGCAGGCCACTTGTGTTCTTCCACTCCAGCCTTAACACATGATGTCTTCATGGATCTCGTTTGGTGCACAGGAGCATTGTCACGCTGGAACAGGTTTGCACTTGAAAAGTTCTAGTGAAGGGAAATTGTAATTCTACAGCATAAAGACATCTTATATAATTTTGTGCTTTCAACATTGTGCAACATTTTGGGGAAGGTCCACGTATGGGCGTGATGGTCAGGGGTCCACAAGCATTTGGCCATATAGTGAATATTATATGCATACATACATGTTGTCTTTTTCACTACTTGGTCCACTGTACATTACATAAGGTATAAGACACTTCTGGGCATGCAGTTATAGTGAAACAGCCCTAAAATTACCACAACAAAGTTGGTTGTTTTCCTATATCAACATGTCCCAAAGTGTTTTGTTCTTCTATACCACAGAGATTAATTAATTAATGAATGAATGGCACATCATGCTATTTTAACTGTTTATTGTTGTGGAACAAACACGTAATGTTAGTTCCTGTTATCACTTACATTATAGCAGCTATAAACTGTCATTTCCTCACCAGTCTCTCGTTTGTTCTCTCTCGAAGTTAATAAGACAAAAATATGCAGCGTGCAATGTTTTTCAGAAACCAGAGAACACAAATTCTTTTCTGGAGACTCTGCTTTGGAGATAAACTTACTGACCATTACAAAGCTCTGACACTCTGACAAAGCTCTGACACTTTGACAAAGCTCTGAGACTTCTTATTAGATAAATGTTAAATACACATCTCCTTTCAGAAATCTAGATAGTTTAGATATAGATATAAATCTAGAAATCAGATATTTTTCTTTGTTAAATAACAGCCTGTTTTAATCTGTTTATTACTGGCCTTAGATTATGTGGAACGGTTGCCCTGGAAGTCTCTGTGAAATAGCTGTTACTATAGAAACAATAACGTATTAGAATGAGTGCATTAATATAAACCTGTGATTTGAGTAACTGTCAGAACTGCTGTTAAAAAAATTAATCAACATGTTCTGACCAGTCAGATTCGAGAATTTTACAGCTCAAAACACATAACACTTAAGCAGATGCCTCGGCTCTCCAGCTGCTTGGTCCCCTGTCGATCTGTAGAATCTCACTGCTTGATTGATGGGGTTAAGTTTGCTTTGATAAGGTTATGGCAGTGAGTTAGTTTTATGCTGTAAGCCTTCATACTGACACTGCAGGTCTCAAAGGTATGTGATTAATGCGATCTATATTTCTGCAGTGTGAAAGACTGAACAAGTGTTAAAGAAAATTTCTTATTTAGCAAGTCTTCATCTGGCTATTCAAGAACTGAATGAAAAAAATGTACAGAGCATCACTCAAGCATCTGTCATGTCACACAGTGTCACACACATGACAGTTGCAGCTGGTTTGTTAACTGTCATGGCCTCCTCATTTATATAATATTGAAATTTAATATAATACAGATATGAGGTCTTATCTATATTGTCTGTGTAATTAATACATTGAATTATCATAATGAGCTTTGAACCCATGAGTCCCCCAACAAAAATTCACAGTAAATGTCCTCTGGTAAGACTGACTCTTTTGTTCATAAGCTTCCTTTGTAATCCATAATTGTGGACACCTAGCATTCCTTAGTGTAGCATTAATATATTTGTAATATTTTGTGTTTTATCATGAATGAGCCTTAATATGTATTTGTAATTCTCACAGTGCAAGTATTGTATTAAACTCTATTGTATTAAGAATACTTAACAGGAACAATATTACCCTCATAATAGAGCTAATAGGTGTTATGCCCCCTGTGACTAAAGTTATGTATTACACAAGAGTGGACAATACACATACCAGCATGAGGCACGGTGCAGCCTAATAGCAGCCATCATATTTGCCACTTGATTCTATTTTCGGAAAAGGCCACGTTACAGCCCATTACATTCTGAGCTGGAATGGAAGGGAAAATAAGCTCAATTTCACATTTGGTGCACACAGAAAAGGAGCTGTGAGTCAAAAAGGTAGCAATTAGCACCCTGAAAGTGTGCAAAATGTACCTAATTAAATTTTGAAGATGAAAAGCCATGCCTGGCTCACACATCCCAATTAATTTAAATGTATGCAGAGATAAGAGCAGCCCTGACCATGTTAACTTCAAATCTCAGCGAGAAAGTCCCTTATAAACTATACACTTTATTAACATTCACTCCAAGAAAAAAAGAAGAGGTGAGAGATGGAGGGAAAGACAGACAGAGAGAGAGAGAGAGAGAAAACTGTTTAGAATGATGCACACTTCACACTTCAGCCTCCACTACACAGCGGGTCAGTACACGGCAGGAGAAAGATGGGAACTGGAGGGAAGAAGGAATAAACAGATGGGAGAGAAAAGAGGGGGATAACAAGCTAGGGCTTAGATCCTGGGAGGGGCTGCAAACAGAGTTGAAAGGCTGGTGGAGGTGGGATGGATTTATGGAACCGAGTTTTGAAATTTAGATTAGAAGTGGATAAAATGGCTACTGAAGGTGAATGAATGAATGATTGCATTATAAACTCATTGAATTTTGTGAACTTTATAAAATCATCAAGTCAACGTAAAGATTTGAATTATTCCAGTATTGGATTATTGGTAGTATTACAGAAAGTGATTGTAGAACAGTAATAGCAGGGCAGAACTCTGAGAACAAAAGTGACTAGAGAGACAACCATTCTCCACTGGTGCGCATTCGTGAGGGGGATGAATGGAAAACAGCATTAACACCACCTCTGGCCACTATGAGTACTGTGTGATGCAGTATGGGCTCTCTAGCGCCCCCTCAGTGTTCCAGTGCCTGATCAACAATGTCCTGAGGGACATGCTGGGGAAATATCACTTCAATTAGTAGTGTTAGGGAAAATGATTGTAGAACAGTAATAGTAGGGCAGATCTCTGAGAACAAAGGAGACAAGAGACAACCATGCTCCACAATTTATTTATGTTGCATTGCATAAGTTTTATTTTTATGTGGAGCCTGAAGAGCATGAGTATTAAGCTTGTGGTCAGGATTGTCAGGTTTAAGCACCACAAATTCACATCCAACATCATACTGTCAGGTCAATTTCTAGTTCCCAACATGCACTGCGGCCTAAAACATGGCCGCCCTGGACTCCACTTCCCAGAACACAAACACACTGCTTCGTTCTCAACCTGAACATACTTGTTTTCAAACACACACACAGTCACTCTTTAAAAGAGAGTCTCACTCACTCACACCCTGCGATGTATACACTCAGTTTACCTGTGTTCCTTGACCTTGATCTTGTTCCTTGTTTTCTGAGTTTTGCCCAGGCTAGCCTAGTGGATCCTGTTTGCCGATTGCCAGACCTAAGCCTGTTTCTGACTTTGACTTTGTCTAGAGTTTTGGATTGTTTGCATGGACTTTCATTAAAGCTGTTCTTCCTGCAATTGCATCTGTCTTAGTCTCCATTACATGACACATACCACAACTACAACTCAAAAACCACACAAAAGACTTGAAACTAGACAAAAACTGGACAAGAGAGACACATTTTTCTTCTCTTTATAAGTCATTGCATGGGACAGAGTGGTGCATATCCATTTCTATATACTATAAACAACAGTTCCCTGATTTGGTATCACTGATGTCAATGTTCTGAAACATAGTTAGCTTGCATACTCCATCACATTAAATGGAAGATAGAAAGCTTGTCAGAAAGGCACTCAAGATATCTGGTTCAGGTGTTGAATAAAGTTATGTTCCACTATTTGTGGTCATAATTTTGGAATGAAAATGACTTTCTTTTTCACTGTTTTCCAGCCTAGACCATGCCTACTTCTGGTTTAAATACAAATACAAATACAGGTATGGATATTTGGACCACTAAACAGATACAGATATAGACAGTAGCATCTCCCCGGGTCTAGACCCATTAGGTAGAAGAGCAAACGCCAAAACTTGGAGTTTTCAGCCAGTTCAGTGGAGAGTACAGTACATGGAGGAACTGTGCTTAAATGTTTGCATTTCAATTCTGATAAGTTAGCAAAGAAATGCCATAAAGGTATCTGATATGGGCTGTCCTTGTTGATGTGGAGGATTGATGTTATGAGTGGATTAGTCCATTTAAGTTCTCAAAAAGAGGCACCAAGGATGATGTGGTATCCCACAGGATTAGACTCACTTAACTCAGGAGGATGATACTGGCCAGGTGGCCAGAGTTTTCCAGAGCTTTCTGTGGGGGTTCAGTGTATTGAGTGATATTGTTTTGCAGCAAAGTGGACTACTAAAGTGATGTTGAGGAGATGCAGACTTGACCACAGTATGATAAAGTGTTATTTTAAAGCCCTTCTGCCAAAACAATTTTAGTGAGCAAGCCAAAAGCAACAGTGGCAAGGAAAAGCTTAATCAGATGGAGGAAGAAACCTGGGGTGGAACCAATGCTCAGCAGGGGGAACCCATCCTCCTCTGACTGGCACTGTGAAACCGTCTATGAATTGGTTTAAAAGGATACGTGACAAGAAAAAGAGATAAAAAGTTTAGTTGGGTAGCTTTAACTGAAAGTTTGGCTCCTGCAGAAACTGTCACAAGGAATAAAATCAACAGATATTTTGTATATTACTACACTGTTTAATAAATCTTGTTTAAAGAAAAGGTCAGAAGATGGCCAGAAGGGGTGCCAGTAGAATATTAGAGTAATTTACCAGGTTAAAAATTGACATAGATAAACTTTACAATTAACCATTAATTAATCTTCAGTAAAAATTGATCATTTTTATTGTTAAAAATTAATTTATATTTTTACTTAAGTTACTGATGGCCACTCTATCAAGTATTATTGTAATAAAATGTCAAAAATGACAAATTACAGCAATCAAACTTTTATTAAAACAGTTACTGTTATTTTAGAGTAATAACTTTTTATTTAGGTCTTAACTGTAATTTTATTAATATCATTTTGTAATTTTACACACTTAAAACTGTAACAATAAATAAAGACAGCAGACTTGAGAAAACATTTTATTAGTCTTATTGTGTAATAAAATTGGTCACCTGTAAATAAGGTGCAGTTATACAGAATGCCAGTTAAGGAGTTTGGAGGTGGATGCAAGTGCAGGAGGCTTTTTATTAAAGAAAACACAAACAAAACAAACAAAGTGGAGACAAGGATCACATGAACACATAAAAAAAAACTTGACAAAGAAACAGAGAAAACAGATTTTAAATAGGGATGCTAATGAGGTAAAACAAGCATTAGTGACCAAGACATATGACAACGCCATGTGATGTGCTGGGGCTGCTGGGTAGTGTAGGTCTTCTTCTCTACTGGCACTACCACAGTGAAAGTAAGCACACACACACACACACATATATGTATATATATACATATATATACAGGTCTTTTGAAACTTATTCTTGTGTGTTATTATTTAGCATCCATATACGATTTTGAACTATTGAGCTATCAGGAACTATATATATATATATATATAAAGAAAGCAAAATCTTGAACAAAATAGTTCCTGATAGCTCAATAGTTCAAAATCGTATATGGATGCTAAATAATAACACACAAGAATAAGTTTCAAAAGACCTGGCTCATTCATATTTATCGATATAACTGGAGATGTCTGAAGCACAATAGATATCTAAGACTTATCTGCTAGTCTATTTGTTTAGTAATGATTATTCCAGCTGACACCAAAGGAATAAGTAAATGCTAATACTAATAACACAACTTCACACTGTTGTATAGTCAAGTAATACATTTTTTTCCCCAACTGTTCCAATACTTATGCTCCACAAGGGAGCAGTATTGGTATTTATAATAACAATATTTTAAACATTATGGTAAATTACCAAATTTAACAAAGGGACAAATTAACTCAATTGTTTATCACCTGTATAAATGTGAAAGGGGCAATATTCCAACACTGCATTTGGCTCAGAAAGTGTTCATACAACAGTAAAAGAGAAATTTCCATTCTGGGGCACTGGGAATGAAGTGCAGTAGTTTTGACAGTGGCTCCATCAACTGTCTGCAACTGCCATCATATACGATGCGTACACAAGAAGGGATGATCTTGTGGAAGGAATGAAAGCATTATATGTTTTAATACATCACATGATTGTTTTTATTCTCTAAAAAGCCTAAATTAGCAAGACATGCATTATTATTTGCTTGAGTTTAATCAGGTGTGTCTAGTACTAAATAGAAAGGATTAGCAAGCTAGCCAGCAAGCTAACCTAAAGTGTTAGTGCTTAATATTTTTATTGGCACTAGTTACATTAGACAATGTTATTGAACTAGTTAAGTTAGACAGAGAGGAAAAAATAACTCCAGGCAAAGTCATATCAGTGTGGAAGCCAGATTGTTCTGACCAGTCCAAAACAAGTGCATATGTGCGTTGTTATGCATCAGGTTTTCTGATTGGTTAATAGCTTGACTGAATTGAAAAAAACGCAAGACCACAATCACCTTTTTTTTCTCAGATCATCGCTTTCATGAATAGATAGCACGATATAATTTTCTAATGGCATGTTCCTAAAAAACATGTTCCTCAAAGCTGCTTTGACCCTTTTTTTTATTTTGTGGAAATGCAATTTTAAAATGCTGAATGTATTTCATCTACCTCTCAGTTGTTAAACCATATTAAACCAAGTCAACACAAAAACCACTGTTCAGTAAGTGGGAACTAGTGTAGATAAGAGATGGAGTAATTTAACAGTGACAACAATCACGTTCTGTGCAGGACCAGTAAAATTTTTATTTTTACCCTGTTAATCTCAGATCAATATAACCTAAACATAACAGAATTAGAGATTCATAGAATGCAGGGGTAGAAACATTACAGAAAAAGTATACTTAAGTAAAAGTATGGGTACTGTGCCAAGATTTTACTCAATATAAAGCAAACTGTAACTGCACACTCAATAAAAAGCCAAAAACTAACTTGAGAGAAAATCAAAAAGTATCTATATTTAAACAAACTAAAGTGTTGAAGTGTAAAAGTTCAATTTAAAAAAATGTTTAACTTGTCTTTTAGACTTATTTATTTATTTATTTATTTATTTAGCCTGGTAAGTTAGTTAGTTACTTAGTTATTTATTTAGTTAGTTAGAATTTTTAAAAGACAATATTTTGTTTTTATGTGTGAGGAAAAGGAGACATGACCCTGTATAAATCAATGGTAAATCCATGGAAGGTCAAATTGAAAATGTAAGGAGTATAAAGTATGTTTTTTTCTTGGAAATCGAAGTATTCATTTGAAAGTATTCAATTTTAAATAACACTTAAAATAAATGTAAAGTGTATATCTTTCAAAATAGTACAATAATGGAGTGCAATTACTCCAGTATTTTCCATGCCATGTTCTTTAACAAATCCATGTTCATTAGACATGGTTTGTATCATGTTGAGTAAAAGCATTATGAAGCCAGAATATTAAGGGAAAAGAGAGATGGAGAGGTTAATATTGCTTTTACATGCATCACCAAAGTGAATACATTCCACAGACAGTAGATTTGAGTGACATATACTAACCCACTAACTATTTGAATCCCCTCATCGCAGTGAATACATGTTTACGTCCTTTCCCCATGCACACAGAGTGAAATTGTAATGTTGATCTGGGAAGGCTCAAAGCTCACTGGTTAAGCAGAGCACACTGTTCTGAGGTCAGTGAGTCCTCCATGTAGATCTCTCTAAGGGCTCTACCAGTATTGTGTAGTAAGGAAGGTGTTTGTTAGTGGTATAATCTCACACAAAGACATAACAAACACAAGTTATTTCATGATCTTCCTTAAAAGGGTTTCCTTTACACTGTTACTATGCATGCAAATGAAAAGACAAACCACTACTCCAACACGTTATTGTGCAATATCGCTTGAAATTTCCTCAGCTTTGCACAGTTATGCTGTCTACTTTATCCTGATGCTGCATCTGATGCTCTGTTAACTTGTGTGTGTTGTCCTAGGTAATTACTGTACAGTACTACTATTTTAGATTTTAGATTTCCAAATTAATTTTAAAAAATGTTACAAAGAATGTTTTTGTGACAAAGTAATAAAATGCATTTCATAGAAGAGCATCAAAGTTGTCAGGGTCCTGCAGAGACTGAAACAAGTGAGACAGCTAAACTCTGCAAAAATCTTTGATGCATAAATGCATAAATTGCTTATTAAATGCTTATTAAACTGCACGTCAATAGAGAATTGATGCAGCTTTAAAAGCAAAGGTCATCACAACAAATATTGATTTGATATTTCTTTTTTTGCCTCGTTACTACTTTTATAGTCTATGTTTATATTTAGAAACTTTTCTAAAGCAAATTAGAAAAAAAATAAAGCACTTTTGTTTTATGTGCCTGAGATTTCTTCAGTGTGCCTTATGTTTTAGCATGTAGTTTTATTACATATGTGGATATTAATGAAGTTAAAAAAAAAGTTATAAAGATAAAAATATATAGTATATGCATATTTATACAATTACACAAGTGTGGGATTCAGTATGTGAAAAAATCTTCTATAGAGAGTGTATCTTTAAGACCCTGGAGAGCACCACGTCTGAAAATCTGTTTTCCCATAGCTGTTTTTTCCTTTCTGAATTCCTTTTTTTTCCTTTTTCTCTTTGTATTGCTTTACTTCCTCTGTCCTCTGCTTACATCCATTTCACTTTGCTTAACATTTGGTAGGGAATAATCTCCCATTCATCCTAATTTTTCTACACACATTGCTTCACCGCACATTTTTGCGTAATATCACTGGTCTCTGGATCTCCATGTGTTTCTCTCACTTTCTAGCTGCCACTTTCCTCATCTGTCTCCAGTGAAGGAGACGAGCAGGATGGCATCCTGCTAGCTGAGACAGAAGAGGTTCAATGCAGCTAGAGAAAGGTCACTGATGACAGGCTTTCAGCTGGACTGTCAGAGCAACAACCCACAGTTCTCTCTCTCTCGCTCTCTCTCTCTCTCTCTCTCAATCTCTCTCGCTTATCCACACACACACACAAGTTTGTCTTATTTGTGAGGACTGAATATTGTCCACTGGCAAAATTATTAATGCAGAAAAATCAAATCAGTCTAAATTGTTCCACAGTGAAAACATTATTTTGCTTAATTAATATTATTTTGCTTAAATTGTTAACAAATGCTTATCCAGTTAATTATTGATATGAGAATTTAATAATAAATTAATTAAGTTAATTAATAACATTATTTTTTCCAGTGTAATTTCAAGAAAGTATAGCCTAAACCTAGACATTTTCCCAGTATGTTTTAATTCTTGTCCAAAATTCATCATTTCCTGCACGCCTGGCTCAGGAGGATATAGACAGGTTTTCGAAGATGGCGCGATGGCATGAAAATCCATTTAGAAAATATTTTTCCTATGATTCTACAAAAGAGGGATGCTCTGGCGTCATAGCTGACAAATCTGCAGCGTCATATTCAAAGAAGACTGCCAAGGTGAACCTTCAATTAACGTTAGCGCTAAGAGGGCAGCTGACAGCCAAATGACTCTTGACCATATGTGAAGAATGTTATTAACTGCTCTTTTATTTCATTCTAACTGGTGTCCAACTAAAAAAAAAAAAGGGGAGGGGGGGGGGTTTGAATGCTGGAGCGGAAGCATAAAAATGTTGTTTCTGGCTCTGAGTGGAACGCAAATGGATGCGTAATGGGGCGGATAGTGCTTTCCTCTGAGCTTATTACACCGACCTGTGATGCAGTATGAGAAGCCTTTCGAAAAGATGCAGCTGGCCGTGTGTCTCAGAGGAAGCATGTGTTAGCCTTCACCCTCTCCGGTTGGTAGCTGTCGTATGGAGACCTGACAGGTGGGTGGGAATTTATATATAAATTATTTATATGAAAGTATATATATATATATATATAGTTTGAGTTCAGAATGAACCGAAAAATGAATTGTTTCTAATTCCCGGTAAAAACTGTCAGATATTCCTGTCCAACCGCCCCCTACAGGCACACACACACACACACACATGACAGATGTCATAGAATGAAATGCAATACACAAAAGTACACAAAGACAGATAGATAGATAGATAGATAGATAGATAGATAGATAGATCTATTAAGAGAAGCAGACAGACTGAAAGACAGTGCTAAAACAGGTGCATACTGTAGACAGACTCATCATGCGTTGTGGGGCTCTTGAGGATCTCATGTACTTACTGCCACCCAGTGGGTCACTTCGCAACGACACCAGTGCTTCTGATTAGCTACATGAACCCAGAACATGAGACTAATTACAATAGGGCACTGCACTGACAGCATGATTGGATGTAGACACACACACACACATGGACACACAGTGTAACCAGTGGCTGTAATGGACCAGTGGCTTCACATGCAGTAGGCTCACTGTGAGATAGATACTGAGAGTGACATCTCTCCTCACCCTGCAGACTTCCATTCATCATTTCATTGCCTGCCTCTTTGACTCTGCCCAAAAACCCAGAACATAAACACAGGCTTGAAAAAGACAAAGCTTTTGTGCTTGGACAGACTTAGAGATCAACACAGACACTGCACTGCCCTTTGAATAAAATAAAAGAGCATGCAGCTCTAAATGAGTCATGACTACGTCCTGCATGAAGCTTCGTTTAGTTTAGACATGTTACTCGTACTACAGGCCCAACCATCTTAAAGAATTAGCTCAGGAATGCGCCGATATCATTCAGTCTGAGAACACACTGTCCTGGTGAAGAGTAACAAACAGGATTGTAAGAAACTAGAAAAGATTAAATGTATAGACAGATGACAAATTAAAGGGAAAAAAAATGTTGTTATGCTATTGTTGTCCTTGTGGAGGGAAGACACTGCAAATCAATAAAAAATTGTCCTGACTGACCAACTTGGTCCTATAATGAAACATTTCTGTCATGCTATGAAAAGTTTCAGAGGAATGCTGTTCAGCCCTCCAGTACAGTTCCAGAGACTTGCAGAATCTGTGCCAAGGTACAATGCAGTCGTTATGATGGCTCATGGTTGCCCAACATGTTTCTAAGATCTTTTGTGTTTGTTTCTTTTTTCATTTAATTTGTACCCCATCTGAAGTCAGTAAAGATTTGTGTGAACAAAAGAAAAAAGGAGAGAGAGAGAGAAAGAGAGAGAGAGAGAAGGTGGACCTGAAGCCCCAGGTGACATGTGACCTGTACATGAACATATGAAGAAAGACTGGATTAAAGAAGGAGTGAAGGAGAGGAGAGGAGGATGAGAGGAGTGTGCTGTCATTTAACTCAGGGACTGTCATCTATCTTTCCACTCTAACTGAGCAACAGCTCACACACAGACACACATAAATACGATTACACTTTTGGAGACTGCATATCACACAATATGCACATATTTCCTTCACACCTCTTCTTTCATTTTTTTCTCTTCTTTCTTTGTCTCACATACAGGAGGAGATAAACACAGAGCCCTTTGAGCCCATCAGAGCATAGCTGTACCATCATTTGCTGTATGCCAGCAGAGGGTTCACTCCCCTGAGTACTTACTAACACTACGTCTTCCATGATTCCGTCCTGTTTGTGGGCTATATAAGGAGCTATCTTGCTCATTCAGTTGGTGTGTAAGTGCTGAGCATTTGTTTCTATAGTTTTTATCTCTGTTCTGGTATTTTGACTACTCATTGGATTTTAAACATTTTATTAAAACCTCCAGAATATGGGGCCTAAACCATCTCCTAAGGCTCAGATGTTACAATTTACTACAACTGCTCATGCCAAAGTAGCTCACGCCACCACTGATGAACTGTTTAACCATACATCATTGGCATGAATGTTATATTACCTTATTGCCAAAGCAAATAAAACAGAAGGGTTTGGTTAATAAGGTGCCATATTGTATTGCATTTTTTGTTCTTCTCTCTGCTAATATATATATAGACATTTATTCTACAAGTCTCTTGAACAGGGTTGAACACCATTTTTCCAAAATATATTCCCTCAACTGGTGTTTTGTTGATGGTGATGGAGAGTGGTGTTTAACAAATCGATCTAAATCCTCTCATAGGTGTTCAACTGGGTTGAGATTTGGTAACTCTGAAGCCCATAAGGTATGGTTTACATAATTTTCAACTTTGTTTTAAACTGTGTTTTTATTCTTTTTTTTCCTTTAAAACAAAACCATTTAAACCATTTACCAGGACACCACGTAGGGAACTGAATGACTTCCAGTTAGTTAAAAAAGTGTTCCAGCTGGGATGTTGCTTAGATTCAGTTCTCCCATCATGGGTACAATTTGTTAATTTGTCCAGTGAAATCATAGCATACTTTTTGTGACATTAATGTGTTGCATTTCTGCCAATTGTGGGTTTAGTTGCCAGGTTTACAAGTTAGTGCAACAGGTTCTACTTTAGTTAATTGTGCTGCTAATTACAATTTTGTGGAAATTATGACTAGAGTAGTACTAAGTGGTTTATAGGAAGATTGCACTCACTTTTAGGGTGTAACTCTTATCTGTATTTTACTAGACTTTCTAAGATTTTATTTGTAGATATGTATTTCCATTTCACTTGAATCGATGAGTTGTGCATGGAGGGAGGACCTTGGCATATACTGTAGGTTGAAGACACATAAAGGGTGTTCATTTAGTGTTTGCAGTTTATCAGGTATGCTAGACTAAATGGCTCCCATTTAAGCAATTGTTAAGCAACAATATCAGCAAGAGAGTGGTTATACCGAATATTGTTAAGACTGTCACGCCGCAGGCATGAGCCCTTAGGGTGAGTGCCGAAGCTAATCACAGCTGTGCCGATATTCAGTATAACCACACAACTGCGAGTGCTATTTTGCTTTTATACAACAGTTCTATAAGCAAGAAATTAATATTGAGTAAGTGAACAATTTTGCCAAATGTTCTGTTTATTTTTGCTCAGCTAGTGAAAATAGATCCCGAAGAATCCAAACTCACTTTATAGCGTGTCGGCTAGCTAGCTAGCTCACATTGATTTGTACATTCTCGTTAAAGGTGCTTCTGGTTGAAATTGGTGTCCCTTCTTCCTTTTCATCTTCAACTGACAAGCTTTTTTTAAAGTTAAAAATTATATTCCTGAAACGTATTTGCCATGTCCACAGCTGATGTCACTCTCACTGTGTAGTAACTGTTTCGAAATAAGAAGTGGAATTTTATGTGGCAAACACAGATGAGCGGAGTGCTTCAAACAGTGAAACATCCCAGTGCGGTTACACTAAATACAAGCACTCTCGGAAAAGTGGATTGACCAATCAAATTTGTGGACCAAAGCTAACTGTTGTATAAAGTAGATTAATTCACTGATGAGGTACTAGAGAGGTACACTAAAGAACAGTTGGCAACAATAAGAAACTTAAAGAGACTCCTAAAGGATCTGAGAGTTGCTTTAGTGGAAAAGGGAGTAATTGTGACAAAGCCACACAAGCCAGTACTCCAGAAGCCCTTCTGTCTTCTACTAGCATAGCCTGTGATTTGTAACTAAAAGAATTAGCTTTGCAGGAGAAACAAATGCAGCTTGACATGCAAACTTGGACAAAATGGAAGTTTCAAACACCGAACAAAAAATATTTAAAGAAAGAACTTAAAGAACAGCTGACAAAGAAACTAGAGAATTTGTGTTGGAGAAACTAGAAAGTTAGACTATGTTTAGTACTAGAAAGTTAGACTAGAAAGCCAGCTATGAGGCAAGCTCCTCAGCCTGCATCTCCTCTTCCGGTTTCTGTTCCTGACACTCACCTGCCAGTGGGTCAGCTTTTGATATTTATCTTAAGAATCTGCTGGTTGATTTTGTGGGACCTTAGCAGGGCAATGCTATTTGCATTATGTGTCAATCTACACACTATCGCTATCCTGCAGCTTATTCATTGCGAGCCAAAATGTGTAAATCTATCATAAAGGATTTTACAGGCTTTATGTATACTTTTGGTATTTCCAAAGTTATACATTCTGACCAGGGTCAAATCTTATATCTAGTTCTCCAGAGCTGATGCTAATCACAACTTCTAGCACATATCATACACAATACCAGGATGCTCTTGAGCACTTACATCAAACTCTCTTTCACTGTCTTACTGTGTAGAGCTTGTCTGTGACTCAGAAGAGGGCCTTCCATGTCTGCTATTGGCCATTCATGAAGCTGCTCTGGAGAGCACAGGCTTTAGCTCTAATGAATTTGTTTTCAGTCATACAGACTGAAGATCAGCTGCTCTTTTAGTGCTGTGTTAGGCTGAGTGATCTACTGCAGAGCCTGTGGAGAATGTGCTGGACGATGTTAGTGGGTATAAGTTTAGATTGTATCAAGCTCGAGTTACAGCCCGGAAGAGGTTGGGGAAATCACACTTTAAAATGTGTTTACATAATTGCAAAGCTGAGCCTTGAAGCTTTAAAGCTGGCAATAAGATTAGCTTTATTTGCTTTATGACCTCTTTGATATTCATACAGTGTCCTCAAGGGACTTTAGGTTCACCTGATGTTTCACCATCTGTAGGGAAGTGCTTAGGTGGTACCTGTTTATTCTCCGGGGAGTGTGATGAAGATAAGAACATTACTCATGGGGTAATAGTGGTGGCGTCAGGGAGGGGCACACAAAGCGTGCACAGCAGGGGGGGCTCCCTATGTGGCGGGGCCCCAGTGTAGGACAAGCAATTTTTTTAATACAAAAAACACAGACCTAAGTTTAGCCACTAAATTAAAAGACCTTACTACTGTAATCCAATTACCATCCAGCTTGCACCTTCCAATGTTAGTCAACAATGCTGATACAGTTTGTGGACTGAATGGCATGAAGTTAGGTAGCTAACCTTGAAAATGAAGCAGAAATATGTCAGTGGTGTGCAAAAAAGGCAAAGTCAACAAAAAAGAACAGCTTAACACCAAACTAACAATGATTTTTGACTTCCTCTGTAATACGTCTGCTGCTGCAGTTAGCATGGAGACAGATGCAGTCAACACCGCTAACACAGAAACAGATGTGGAGCCTTCAACTGCAACTAGCACTGTACAACTAGCTAACGCTAGCACAGGACATGCTATTCTAAGCATTGAACACCAGTGTACTTGTCAAATACAAGTTGAAAGACACTGTGAGGGAATTAAAGCAAAGAAATGCAGGAAGAAAAGGATGATTTCAGAACACTTAACATTAAGAGTATTTTGGGGCTTGGAAGTTTGCTTGTCAGTGAATGATGGAAGGCATTTTAAAAGCTCTGAGATGTGCGCTAATTTGGCCCAACATCCCCACACCTGTCAGACAATGAGAAAACAGACATCATTGAATTGGTGGAACTCTTTCTTTCTCTCTTCCTTGATGTTCCCAGTAGTACTTCTGTCATTGAACATGACACTGATGTTGGTTCAACACTATGGATTTAATCCATAGATCTATAGATTTAATCCATAATGTTTCAAATTATTTGAATAATAAAATCCACAAGCAAAATAATAATTATCAAAATGTAAGAAATATATTGCAAATTCAAGTAATGAAATTAAATCAAACTTAATTTTTCAAAAAGATTACTATTCATTCCCAAATGAATAGTAAAAAAAATGCATTATCAAAATCCACAAATAGAAAAAATATTAAAGCAAAGACTGGCAAAATGAGAGCATGAATCAATAGTCATATTTTAGATTAGATTTAGTCAAGTTAGAATTTTCATTATTTGCTTTTGTAATATATTTCTTACATTTTGATAACTAAAATTTTGCTTGTGGATTTTATTATTTCATTTGAAACATTTGGCACAAAATTAATTCCATACAACACAGCCTATTAAGCAAAATGCATATGATATCAACCCTTCAAAAAGAGAATTATTAAGAATGGAGGTGGACCATTTGCTTACTCATGATCTTGAGTCTAGCTTGCTCCATGGAATTTGCTGTGCCTGTTAGCAAATAAACCTGATGGGACATATTGCTTCTGCACTGATTACAAAAAGCTCAATTCTCTTAATAAACCTGATTGTTACCCATTGCCGCATTGATATTTGTGTAGATAGGGTTGGATCTGCCACATTTGTGAGCAAATTCAATCTACTTAAAGGGTTTTGGCAGGTGCCCTTAAAAGCATGAGCCAAGGAGCTGTCTTCATTCTTTACCCCTGACAAATTCCTGCAGTACAAAGTGATGCCCTTTGAGGTGTATAATGATCCCATCTCCTTTTAGTAGCTTGTATATCAAGTATTATCTGGACTATGTGGTTTTGAGGCGTATCTATACAGGGTTGTTTTAGGTCCATATGGTTAGTGAACAAATTAAAGAATTTTTAGGAACTATTAGTTTTGTAAGATGTGAGTGTGTAATATCCTGGCAAAGTAATGGGGTGCCCCAGTGAGATTAAGGTAGAGGCATTCCTACTGCCTTCGAACAGCCAGGTTTCTTGGAATGGTTGGTTATTATACAGGGTTCTGTCAGAATTGTGATACTGTGGTTTCAATGCTGACTGACCTTCTTAGCCCAAAGGTTCAGTTCTAGTGCTTTGTCAATGAGTATTTGCCAGTGTCCAAATCTTGCATGTCAGTGCACCTGTTTTGATTGCTGCCAGCTTCAAGACACATTTTAATCTTGCTATTGACACCAGTGATGTCCAAGAAGGTACAGTTGTATCTGCAAAAGACATTCTGCAAAATCCTGCTCTAGTTTACACTCTGCAACATTCCTGCACCTTCTCACTGTTTGTCTATTTCTCTGTTTTGACCCTAGAATGTTTAGTTATCGACCATGTAGTCTCATCTAGTTTGCCGGTCACCTGACCTTCTGTCTGTTCGTGGTTTCAGACCCTATTTCCTGATCCTTCTGCATTGAATTCTTAATCAAACTAAAACCTGCACCTGCATTCTCCTGTTTGTACTTCATGTCACAAAAGTCCAAATAATTTTGGCAATAGTTCACGGTGGTCCCATAATTCTTTCATAAAAATTATTTTTTTGCTGATCAGAATTGAATTGATCAGAGTTGAATTGCAAAGATTTTGGAAATGATCCACCCATATGCCAGTTTGTTGTTAAAATAGTCAGTTTGTTGTGTGTATATAACTTAAGGCTGTACATTAACATTTAAAAGTTAAAAAATGGTGCTAAAAACTAAATAATATTGTAATTCTAAGAAGCGTATTACAGTTTGTGGTGTAAGTGTACCATAAGTGGTCCTCATGGGGAAAAACGTTTGTCTGTATCTATATGTGTCAGTATAAAAACAGCTTTTTGTGAGGACTCAAAATCTTTTTCTTTTCTGAAATATGCACATAATATACTATTGTGAAAGACACTTTACCTCTGTTTAAAATGTCTTTTACCTTTCCATACATATTTGAAAATGTAAATTTAATATCAGTGGGCCACCTGAATAATGATCATTCTTAAATTAACCTTCAAAGATAAATCAAACACGGCGTCACATCCCCCAAGCTTCTTATTCAACCAATCTTTAATGAGCAATATGCAAATTCATCTTTAGTAACTCATGTGGATATGTAGAGAACATGCATAGAGAGTATCTGAGCTAAAGCTCAAATCAGGGACTCTGGGGCTGTGAGGTGGCAATGCTTCCCAACTGCACCACTGTGACACCCTGAAATGTGCAAATGTCTTACCTAAACAACCCAATAATATATGTTTAATATTGCTGCACTAAATGAGATGAAGAAATGTGAACAAAGATTACGTACTATGTATCCACCAGGATTTATTGAGGGCCAACTCTCTTATTGTTCATTATCAAAGTACAGTCTGTCAAACTAATCGAGTTTAAAAGGGCATATAGTATAAATAACAGGCTGTAATGGATTATCCCACAAAGACATGTCATGCAGAAGCTCAGTTGTCCAAAACCCATCTGGGATATGACATTTTCCTCTAATCTCCTTCAGCCTAACATACTCAAATGAGCGACACACATCCACACAGCACAACACTCAGACAAAGCCTTTCTGATGCCATTAGTAGCAAGAGAGCCAGCTATTAAATAGCATTTTGATGGATATGTTCATTGTCTGCAGGTAAATCCTCCATTATTGCCAGCGGATCAATGCCTTGCTGAGCCCACTGACCTTATTGTGGAAATCACAAATCAATAGCACAGTAACCGCTGCATGCAGTGCGCACACACACACACGCGCACTAATCTAGCAGAGATGCACACTCGACCCCTGACTGGCAAATTAAAACTCAATCAGAGTGACCCATAGGGGCTCCAGAGGGGTGGGGGTTGATATATGTTGGGAGCGGTGACTCAGGCAGACCTGCTGCTTTGAACAGGAGACTTAATCATCCTCTGATTAGACTTGCAATCAGAGTGAACATTCTGCTACTACAGGGACATTATTGGCAAGGAGTCAAGATGCAAACACCCGTTCTTTTTCTAAACTCACATTTCTGACTCTTTCCCCCACGCTCACTCCATTTAAATGCATGTGCACAGACAATGCTATGCTGTACTGTGTTTGAGCAGGTTGACAAGCAATGGAAATACATAAAGAACATCAGTGAGCAGAGACAAGAGGCCAGGCCTCCTCCCTCCATTTCCATCTGCATTTAGTCCTGTCAGCAGTATTACACCAGTCACTGTCAACACACTCAGCAAACAGCAGCCCACTCACAGCTCAGCTATCAACTGAGTGTGGGGAAAAAACACAATCAGGAAGCAATGCTGCCATCTGGAGGCCTGGAGGAGAAAGACAAGCAGTGTAAATACATTTTATTCAGTTTAACTTCTTTAGAGTAGGAGAAACAAGAACAGCTAATGCTTAGATGAACGTAAGAATAACCCTGTACTCAGAAACGTGTGTAGTGATGCACCCAAAATATCCAATGTAACCTGCCTAATAACACCTCATACAAATGCTGCATCCTACGACAAACATGTTATGGAAGATGTCACATGTTGTCTTGAAAGGGCATGACCGTTTATGTCCTATGTCATGTTATGATTACCTGTAAATTTCCTGATGGCTGACATAATATTTATGCCATGACAGCTTAAGTCACATGGTAAATTTGCTGCTAAAAGTCTACTGTAGTTAGCACATGTTTTATGACAAATGTTTTAATACATACTTTATTCAAAATATAATGAGATATTTTGAACTGTGGCTACAGAAAAAACTTTTTTCTGATTGTCTGCCAGGTGTCCATGTTTTTCTTGTAAGTAATCATGTTATCAGTAACCATGATGAACCTAAATGATGCTTACAGTTTGGCTTATATTCATGCTTTTTCCTATAGTGTTTCTTCCGTAAAAATAAATGTCATGGGTTTATGCAGAAAGGAATTATTTATAGGCTACAGTGCATAGAAAGGTTATAATTAAAAGCAGCATGAAACAGAGCAAGATAATGCAAATTGGAGGTGGGGGGTTGGTTATTACGAAGCAAAACAAAAAAAAATACTTACTTCATTATCTTATATGGTACCTGCTAAAAATAACAAGTGATGCTCTCATCAGCATGTATGTTATGTCAAATGTTATAGCAAGTCTTATTATTCCACTATAGACATAGCAATAATATTTCATGATAAAATCTTTTAGGAATTTTTTTGTCAAATGACATCTCTTGTAACCTCATAGAGTATGTAACACTTATTTCGGCATCACTTATGACTGTTGGTAGGTAGAACATTGCATAAAATCAGTCATAACACATTAAACAAGGCTTAAGCTTACTTAGGCTTTCTTAGCAAATATTTGCATGCCGCTTATATACAACTGTCATGACAGCTGATGATAGTGAATGACATGACTACATCATTCTTTCTGCTATTGATTCCAAACAATCAGTAACTATTAGTACTCCCAGAAAAGTCATGTGCCATTAAGAGGACATAAACTATATGGCCAAAGGTTTGTGGACACCTGACCATCACACCCATATGTGGGTCTTCCCCAAACTGCTGCCACAAAGTTAGAATCACACAATTGTCTATAATGTCTTTGTACGTTTTCTTTTCACTGGAACTAAGGCGTGCAAACCTGTTCCTGCATGACAGTGCCCCTGTGGACAAAGCAAGGTCCATAAGGACATGGTTTGACAAGGTTGGTGTGGATAAACTTGAGTGACCTGCACAGAAATCAGACCTCAACCCCACTGAGGGATTCACACCTTTGGGATGACTTGGAACACTAATTGTATGCCAGACCTTCTCATCTGACATCAGGGCCTGACCTCACTAATGCTCTTGTAGCTGAATGGGCAAATCCCCACAGCCACGGTCCAAAATCTAGCAGAAAGTCTTCCAAGAATAGTGAAGGTTGTTATAGCAGCAAAGGGGTACCAAAAGGGATGTTCAACAAGCACATATGAGTCTGTCGGTCAGGTACCCACAGACTTTTGGCCATATAGTGTAGCTTTATTTTAACATCCGTAAAGATTATTAGGGTGGTGCAATGGTGTGTCTGCTATATTGTTCCTTAATGGCTGTGAAATTCAGACATGGCTAAGAACAACAATTCCCAAATTTAGAGTTTATTAATATTTATAGTGACCACAGTGTATAGTCCTTGTGTGAAATTAACACTACTTATTCAATTAATCGAGATCATGCACTATGGTTTGGCATGCATAAATTTAAGAATGTACTATAAAATGACTAATCTGAAGTGCATCAAGTTTATAAGGGTGTTTCTGCTGTAGGCTTAAATATAACAAAAGCAATTCTTTAGTCAGAGTTTGACAAAATCTAGTCAGATTTCGTCAGTTAGATCACTGAATAACGTGTTGTTTATCCGGTAAATATGCCAAGATTTCTACATCAGTGTGATAAATAACTCCTCAATGACTCCTCAAATTTTAACACAAAATGAAGCAGAGAGGAAGTGAGACCACTAGATGGTGGTCTAGATTCACCATATACAATAGTGTGGCCCTTCACTTATTTTTTTTTTCAACTGAATTTGGATACTGGATAAATAATGCACTTGCCTATAGCCATTAAGATTTTACAAACATTTTGGAGGTTTATTCTGAAATGTATTGGACTATGACGGAATTCTTAGTAAATAATTATGTGTTAGATAATGAAACAAAATTATTGGAGATTTAGAATGAAAAATTAAAAGACTGCTGTATTTTATATCTTTATGTATATTACTTGTTAACTTGGTTAAAAGGCAATGTTTAATCCTCTCCTCTCACAGAAAACATTGGGATAGTAAAAAAAAGTATTAATTTATGCATATTAATACAAATTCATTCATATAAACTATTACTGAGTTATTGTCAAAGTTTGTTCTGTATAAACTAATGTTGGTTATAAAATATAATCAAAGAATAATTAAAAATGGAATACACTATGTAATCTGAAAATAGGGGGGAAATAATATAGTTTATATAAGGAAATAAATGGGCGCTTATGGATATTGTAAATTTTAGCCATGATGGCTGTGACTTGGTTACTGGAGATTGGAACAAACCTATATTTATGCGAGTATGTGTGTGTTGATGGTACACAGTGTCAGCGTGTGGGTGAATGTCTTTAGTGGAGCATGTTTTACAGCTGTTTGTCTCTCCAGCCTCTGCTCACAGACACTCGACCGCAGCTGTGAAGAATCCATCAAGACTCAAAGTAATGGAGGCCTGGTTCTGCTTCATTTCGCCAGCTGAGAGGTGTTGATTGGAGCTTTTTTCGGGGGGAAGAAAAGAGAAAAACAACTCCGCTACAACTGATGAATGCCTTTGGAGATAGAGAGATTACAACAGACATAGAGAGACAGATAACATGCTTCCACTGTGCTCATGTTTGAATGAAAAACAGATGTCTTTCATCCCCGTCGTTCATTATAGTTTGTGGCCACAATAACATGGCAGCCAAACAAAGCACTTTGCTGAATTCCCTTCTCTCTGCAAAACCGTACACTTGGCATCCCAGCACAACTGGATATCAATCAAAATGTATCACTATGAATATACTTGGTGTTGTGTTAGAATTCACAGGTACCTGGGTCGGCTCTAAATGTAATGTGCTGCTTTGTTAGCGGAGCATCACACTGAGATTCAGTGTGCCGCTGTGAGTGAGATCTTCATTAGAAACCTTCAGCAACCCCCCTCCCCAACACGGAGGATTTGTGCCAGGTATCTGCTCTAACAGCCAAACATGTTGATAATTAAAGCCCTGTAATCGAGAAGTGTTATCACAACAATTAACAGCAAAAATGTGAGGGTATGAGGGACATGTGGCTTTGTACGTTTCCTTTTTAACTCTCAAATATAAAACACCTCCCCCTCCTATGAGCAAAGGAAACGGGTTAGAATACCTATTCCGTCAAAGTGTCTTACAGTTCATGACTTTTTAAACACTAGTGGAAAAAAATGACACGCAGGGGCAACTGGAAAACGTTGCATCTCTTCTGCTCTTTTCCTCAAAACACATTTATCTCTCCCCTACTTTCGCCAATTCTCCAGACGTGCTCTTCTCTTCCTTTTTCTCCCCTCTCCCTCCCTTTTTCTTCCCCAAAGTTGGCTGCCTCTGCCCTCGTTCCGAAGCATCGGCTGAAGATCCAGCAAGGCCCCCATGCACAATGAGCTTTAATTGGGTTAAGTTTGTCCGCCACAGATAACATTTCTCTTTCTGTGGAGAATAAAGCAAATTGCTGGCACTAATGGCACTGTTTAATGTAGCTCTTTTTATTATGGATGGAGGAAATTAGGATGAGACTCCCTACAGAGAGTTGATGTCGTGGGAGTGAGTGCATTGTTGCAGCTCATCAGGAAGGCATTTTCACTCAAGCGCAGTCTTCTTCTTCTTCTTCTTTCCCCTTTTTTACCTCGCTTTTTGAGTCTACCCAAAATACTGCCACAAAAACAATACTTGCTAATCACAAGCCCTTTACGTTGCATCCTGGTGAGGAGATCCTATACTCTACTCAAGAGTATGTGCCGAACCTCTCCTCCTTCCTTTTTTCCCCGGTTTAATACCCTAAGTCTATAAAGCTGGTGTTTCTTTGTGTAAGACTGGGGCAAGAGCCAAAGAATGGGGGATGAAAAAGGGAGGAGGGGAATTGCTATTGATGTTTTGGCACAAGACCTGGTAAGCATAAAAAGCTGAAATTTGCCCCGTGTTGTTCTACTGCTGCTTGAATGGAGCTGCATTGAGACGACATGTAGTACTCATAGCTGGTGCTGAGGTAAATACATAGACTAGGACCTGGGTAGTGGGCAGAAGACAATCTGCACTAAAATATAGTGTTGAATATGGGGCTAATCAGTGACTGATAGAGCAGAGGGGACAGTGAGTGCAGTGGAGCGCTCAGCCCCAATCTGCGCTACGTTCATCTCATCTCATTTTCAGGATCTGAGGAGAGACAGTATCGCTGGTCCAGTGGCTGTCTGGGTCAGTGTAACAATCTACTGTACTCCCTGTTTTTATCACAAGCTGAAGATGACACAGTACCAGCCTTTTAACTTACAAGGAACGAAAATCAAATATATTTATAGAAAATGTGACTATATTGTATCCTAGCTAAACTTCTCATTTCGCCTATGATGACAGATACATTTAGGCTATAATGCAATAATCAACCCTAAATGAATAAATTCACATTCAGCATACATGAACAAATGTTTTTGTCTCAACTTCATATACATCTGCCTATTTGACAAAAATTAAGCTAGAGGGAGAGATGCTTCACTTCTTCCACATCTCTCACTTTTGCATACATAGCACTTGCACATGCTTCTGTTAATGAGACAGAAGACTGTTGGCTTTGCAGTATTTAAACCAGTTATGTCTAATTATTTCCCATAAAAATACTGTATCTAGGGCAAAACCAGTGAGATGTATCATTGTCTGTGGAGGTGGGACCTGGCGGAGTTGGCGCGAGTTCAGATGAACAGAACAGAACACAGAGAATTTGCTGTAGGCAACATAAATATAACATGAACTCCCCAGGCTTGTGACAGTACAATGGGGGAGTGTTTAAGAGGGCTTTCTGGGGCTTCATCTACCACGAATACCAGGCCTAAATACAGACAGTAAGCTGGGGGGTAAAAAGGACAAATGTATGAGATTATTGTAAATTCTAATTTTGTGTGGCTACATGGCCATACCTCAAGCTATCCCCTGCTATTAGGTGAAATAATAGCCTATATGAAGGTCAGTTGCTATTTTGAAAACTCATCCCACATGGCCTATGTGAACCACATTTGAAGTTCCAAAATAGCAAAGGAAACACACAAATAATGGTGGCCATTTTGACTTTTCCTAAATAGCGCCAGTAGTGATTCCAAACAGGATCACCACACTTAGACTATAGCTCACAAGTATTTTCTTTTGTGTCTTAATTTATTTTCGTACACATGTAGCTGTTCTAAAAGCCCTTTGCCATTGTAAGAAAAGGAAAAAAAACGAAGCAAATCCAAGAGAAGATGACAGAGGGTGTAATCGCTTGCTATGTGATTTCACAATGCAGGTTTTTCAACCCATTCACATCTCGGTTGTCCTTGACCCTTAAGGAGCTTGTAATGTGGGCTATTTTTCCTCTTTTGTATGTATCCTAGAGAAAAAAGGCGACTACTGCAGTGAGCTTTCACCCTTTCATACCAAAGGCCCCCTTGTCTCTCTGGGACGCCATTTCAAGGGGAGTTCAGACGAGACCAAGAACCTCACCAGTGGGGGGTCTATTTGAAAGGCCCCTCTGTGGCCTGGTGGGGGGGAGTGAGGCTCAATCTGAGGGACACCCCTGCTGTCCAAGTGAGGGAGCCCACAGAGTTATCCATGACAACCGGCTCAACGGTTCGGTCAAAGACCAGAGAGAAGAGAACAAAAGCCGTGTGCGATTTCTTTACTTTGCATTTGCCAAACATGTCCTCTCTCTCTGTCCGTGGAGTAATAACGTCTAAGACTGCAGAGGACCAGACGGAGGGATGCTGTGAGGATTTTGGCTATGCCCTAGGTAGGGTTCCAAACAGCAAAGGCCTAATCCTGCACATAAACTCTAATGTCAGCCTCCAGGGTTTCTCTGTTATTAAAAACATCCCCATGCGTGTGTTTTGAGGACATGGCTGTGCCTGGACGTGTTGCGCAACGCACGCATTCACAGATTCTCAGTTGTGTAAACAAACATGGGAAAATGGGAAAATACATATATTTCGAAATAGCATATTACTGTACTAAACAGTACTGAAACAGTACAGGTCACGTGACAATTCAACATACAGTTGAGTAAGAGTAGCCACAATTGGGTAGGTACATGTGGCTCAAAAAAATGGATCAAATATCAAAACACATTAGTTTTAAGATTCATTACCTTGATTAATGGCATTAATTTTAAATCCCAGCCTGATTTTATATCTAACATTATCTGGCTTGTGCCCAATCGCGTTGCCAGTGTTATTTAAAAACAAAACTCACAAAAGCATGTTTTTCCATTCGGAATACATAGCAGAAAGAAATATACTAGAGAGCTGAGGAGGGCTTTCAGTGAAGTCTCCTCTCGACGGCGCAGCGTTGGAGTAAACCCAAGACGGTGTAAGAGAGGGCGAGGAGCGAACGAAAACAAGCCCAGAATCCAGTGCGTCTTTTTTGCTCTCTGAGTTCCTCGAAACTGCGCGTTTTTGGCCGCGATCCGAAAGCGCGCTCAGACTTCAAGCTGCAGTTTCCACGGCCGGCCATGGCTCGGTGCTGTTGGCTCTCTCTCTCCCGCTCTGTGTGTGTGTGCGTGTGTGCGTGTGTGTGCGTGCTGCTGAAGCCCAGGCTGCGCGGAGCTCCCTGCGGGATCGGAGCGCTCCCCCGCCGGGACCCTACTCTCACATCCTCCCTGCTGGGACACGGGGCTACATTTCCAGCCAAGCCTGCGCTTTATTATGTGTGTCTGCGCCGCAGCCCCGCCAGCATTCGGATCGGGAGGCGGAGGGAAGACCAGAGTCAGGACAAAGAAGAAAAGGGAGAGAGCGAGGCTATAGCGCTTAACGTTTACAGCTCTTTTTGGGGGGCATTTATATATATATATTTTTTGAGCGAATTAACCCCTACAGGTGAGAGAGAGATATATATAAAAAAGATGCCTAAAACGGCGCCCTAAAAAATAAAGAGGGCGGTTCAGTTGAGTGTTTGGCTGGATCAGAGGACAAGAAAGACGGACAAAACTGGACAAAACGGAACCTCAAGCGGACCACGCGGAATAGGAGCAACAACACAACTGCACTGGACATTTAAGCGGCGTTAACGCAGTAACAGGACGCACCGGCACCTTGCTCGCCACCATCCGATTCTCATAACGCTTTGCTTTTTCTTCTTCTTCTTTTTGAAAACTCCTCTCACTCGCCTTTGCGCGCGGACTGGAAAAAGCCGCAGCGCGAGGATCCGCTCCTGCAATCTACAGGTTGAAACCGTGCGCGCGAAGTTGCCAAAGCGCCGGAATATCCGCTCGCCATTACTCTCTCCTCTTTCCCTCGGAGTGCTGCTGCTGCTGCTGGTCTGGCACGACACTCACACACACACTCACACACACACACACACACACACACACGCACACTCACACACACACACACGCACACACACACAAGAGCGAAGTAGCCGCATTGCAACAGGCAACAGGGACAAAAAAAAGTGCCAGCCTGTAGCCTATGACTGTTTGCAAGAAAGGACAAGAGGTCGATAGAAGCAGAAGCACACCGACTCAGAGATGTCCAGGCGCAAGCAGGCCAAACCGCGCTCCGTTAAAGGTAAGCGCTTTTTCTTTACGCACCAGACGGAGAACCGGTCCCGGGCAAGCAGCATGACCAATGAGATTTCACGGCTAAAATTGGCGGGTGTTGTGAAAAGCTGAGATTTAATATCTATGCCATGAATAGTACTATTACATTTCTAAGATGTGTAGTGTATGTATAGTGCCTAAGACGCAGACATGAAGTCATAAATCCAGTTCTGCGGTCATGTAACCAGATGGCACATCTTTACGCAAAGTAACACAATATTTATTTTGGACAATATAGGCATAACTGATACTATATGATGCATTTTCTAGTTGTTTTATTTGTTTGTTTGTTTGTTTAGTTTGCTCTTTTTCTGTGACACTAAACTGTACACCAGTTTTATTCCATGGATCTATTAGAAATTCTAACTTGTTATATCTAAGGTTTGTATATATATATATATATATATATATATATATATATATATATATATATATATATGTATATGTGTGTGTGTGTGTGTGTGTGTGCGCGCAAATATCTGCTTGATTATGGTTTAAGGATTCAAGATAATGTAGCCTTTTAGCATATCCACAGTTGGTGGTTCGGACACAAATCCCAGGTCAGTGCTAAATAGCAGCCTAAAGCAAGTCACCTATTGAGACACACTATTTAGTCTAACACACTCAGAAAAAAAGTACTAAACTGTAGCTTTCCTTGTCAAACCTCAAGGGTGTATCTTTTGTACCTTTAGTGTGTATCTTTTACCTGGAAAGGTGCCTGGAGTGTACAATTAAAGTATAATCTAGGGGCAAGACCTTATCCATCCACTTTAAATCATTTTAACTATCATTTAAGCCATTTCATTATGTTCCCATATAAATATACACACTAAAGGTACAAAATGGTACAATACACCATTTAAATAAACACACTAAATGTACAGAAGATCTTGAGGGCACCACCCCACTGACAAGGAAATGTAGGTTAGTACTTTTTAAAAAAAATAAATAAATAAATAAAGTGATGGCCACATCACATACACATTGAGATGGCTTATCCTGGGTGAGCTTTGGTAGGTAAATGGGTATACCGTTTTCCTCACTGGTGTGGTAGACGTTTACGGGTGAAGCCGCGGTTGGCACAGACTGCCCCTATGGCAAGCAGATGGGCACTGGGGTGGCCATGTGGCCCAGTATGAGGAGCCCTCCCCCCAATTAATAACTCGGGTTTTGTTCTAATTAATGGACACAATCTGCGGTGAGTTACAAAAAGGGTGTGTGATTGGTTCTTAAAAGACACAACATTTGTAGTCCAATTTTTGTTAGCTAGAACAGACTTTAATTTAATTGGTGTGTGTATGAGAGAGAGAGAGACAGAAATAGTTGCTGTTTTTTTAATGCCAGTCCAACTCAATGTTCTAGTGACTAGTGACTGGTCATAAGAAATAATACATTATAACATCAATTTTTTTTTTTTTTGAGTGTTACCTGGATTATGACTTGTGATCCAGATCAGTGGATCTGAACATGGGGTCCAGAGACCCCCAGGGGTGCATGAAGCATAGCCAAGATTTTAAAAAATTTATTTACAGTGGTGTTAATCACAACCAAAGTTATTATATTTATCATTGAGTTTTATAGTTATTAGCCTTTTTGGTTTAATTCAAACCTCACTAACTCAAAAACCAGTAGCCTATAAATAATATCAGGTTGGACCTAATGTGTTGGACCCTATTTAAAAGAAAGCTCACGCGCGCCAATAAATAGCCAGAATATTTCAGTGCATGGATTATCTTCATAAATTAAATAAACTCTGTACTGAGGGGGGCCATGAAATTTATTTTAAAGTTAAAGGGGTCCTGGCTCCAGAAAAGTTTGAAATCTAGATGACTGGATGAAAGATGGAATTGTCATTGTTTTTGCTACAGCAGATGTTAGTTATATGTGGAGCGTGCCTGTTATAACATAACCTACACACACTGACAGTCAAAACCTGCTGTGCACTGGACCAAGAGCTCTTTGGCACTGTAAATGTGTTGGCCTGTTACAGTGAGTGCTTTCGAATAAAACCACACTTATGTCGACTCAGTGAAGCACATCAGTCATAGGCTAATTAAATATGTAGGCCTAACTGAGGCATGATGTGTCCCTATCTCCTCCAAACACCTTTCCTAATGTCTGGCAGCATCAGAGGTTAGAGGAGCACCAGAAGCTCTCCTCAAAAGATGGAGTTTTTGTATCGTATCGTATCACACATGTTTTTTTAACTGTCTCACCTGCAAGTCAAACAGCAATGAAGGTTCTGGGTTTTTTTTTTTTTTTCGGTTGAATTCATGCTGACCTAAGAAAACAGTTCTTGGTTCATTTTAACAGCGATTATTTCTTTTGTGGCAAGTCATGATCTCAGTGCAAATAGCATTAAAAGCTATGATTATCAGTGCTAATGAGACAGATTTTGCTGCTGGGCTCAGAGAGATGGAGAAAAGTAATAGAATGAGAGAGTACATGTTAGCGAAAGGGGAGAGAGCGAGCTGTGCTTATCAAAATATTATTTCTCCCAATTAATCCTGTTTTAATGTGTACGCGTGCAGCGCTTGGCCGGAGCATTGCTGTTTCATATCTGCGCTTTTCCCCTGAGTGTTTCATGCATTATGTAGCAATGATTATTACTTAATTACACATTAATAAATCCGCTTTATTTGCAGGACATTAAGGGAGAACGGGTGCACATGATGGTATAAAAGACACAGAGCCCTCCTTTCCTTTCCTTTCCACAGTGTTGTTTACACTCATTGAGATCAAATTATACCTTTAACCCCATAAAGAAAAACAGAAGAGTGGGGTTTGTGCTTGTCTTGACAAGGGATGGACAGGGATCATTTCCTCCTCATCTCCACATCTGTCTCCTCATATAGACCGACTCACTCAGTATTGAGTGCTGAAATGTGAAAATGTAATCTCCAGCTTGTTATATCTCATTTACAAAGATCACTGCTTTAAGATGATGTGATTTGTGAGTAGATTTCCTATTTTGGGGAGTTCTCTCATGTTGTTGTAGATACCATGACAGGCATAGAGTTTGTGATACCGTATTTTTCCCTGTTTCAAATTTTGTTCTCTATATATGTTTTTGTTCATATGTCAAAATTGAATTCACAAGTATTTCGCTCTAATAGATACTATTTATAGCTTGAAGCAGAACAAACTTTTGTTTATTTTCTTTATGAAGACAAAAATTCTGCTATACTATAATACAGTTCTTGAATTGACCCCAAGAAGAGGTTAAAAAAGACTCTTCAATTTGATGTCAGAAGTGTAGAAATGGTAAAAGTGATGCTGGTTTGTGTTTCTGGAAACATTTGGCTGTGATTAGTAAGAGATCTGTATCAACAAAAATCAAATTACAAAGGCTAATATAATGTCAAAGAGTTTACATCTGTTTTCTAGTTTTGTAGTGTGTGTGTGTGTGTGTGTTTGTGTGTGTGAGCTGAAGTGTAGGGCCATCTGGTTTTAGCATTAAATGGCTTTTTTATTGTCACCTAGACTTTTGCAGCCGTGCAGGACTTTCATTGGTCAGTGGGCTGTTATAAAACGCTGAAGTGAGTTAGCATGGAGCTGCATGTCCATAGCTGCACAGAGCAAGGAGCAAAAAACCTCCTTCCTGTTTTTAACATCATTATGGAGTCCCATTTTTTTTTTCAGCACGTGTGTTTTCCATTTTGTGCACTTATTTTCTGTTTGCCTTTATGTTTGCAAGTTGATCATAATGTAAGTCATGCATAATTCTACAAAATATGTGATTACTTTTGACACCGATCATTAATTAATCAAAATGATTTTTGGTAATGTGTTAATTAAGAGATTATAATGTTTATTTGTTATTTTGTTCTTCTTAAGGTTACGTGTATATATATATATATATATATATATATATATATATATATATATATATATATATATAATTTTATTTTTGTTTTTTTGATGTGTGTAATGGCCATATAGGTTAACATACAGAAATGTTGCGGAAGTACCTTAAACATGAATTAGAAACCATTTTTATTAATCAATTTATTCTTTTATTGTTTATTTATTAGTACCTCTTTGACCAGGCGTTTTTGCTTTCTCACTGTTTCCCTGCAGTGTGCCAGACCTAATTAAAAGCAAACCTAATTAAGAAACAGCAATTCATTTTTGCATTATTTACATCAGACATGGCTCATCTATTTATTTAGGATGATAGTAATTGCATACATGAGCAGTTTTACATAATGTGTAACCTCCATAAGTGTTAAATTATGAAACGTAAATAAAGTCACTTACTCAGGAACAGAAAAGCGCCAAAAAATAAACTTTTTGGTTATCCATAATAAGGTCTATATAGTGTCAGATCTGAATCACAGTGATGTCACTGCGGTAAATCACTGTAGAAAGATTGTTAGTATATTATATGAATGCGAAGTTATTACTTCATTAGTTTTGGTATTGGTATCTGCCTGCATGAGATCTATACATATCAATATCTATCATAGCAATCCGAATATCAATATCTGTAATGTAACATTTAAGCATGGAGTGATTAGTCACAGTTCAGCAGATTTTCTATTAGCATAATTACATTGTCCTCTGTGAACATTTTAGATTTTGTTATATCAGCATGTTACTATACATTATGTACATTCAAGTAATGAATTAGTGGCCTTCAGAGATTTTCTACTGACACCGATACTGTAGCCTAGTTTCTGCTGTAATGGAAGATGAACAAGAAAGTTGATTTTTTTAATTTTCACTGAGTTCACAGCATGAGCCGTTTGTTAAACAACTCTTAAAAGTATTTCATCAAGACCAGGAGAAAATGTAATTATGCACAGTTTGACAGCAGTGGTGTTTTTTTCTCGCCATTACTGTTGCAATCATGATGAGTGGCACTGTTAAAAGTACAACTCTCTCCTTTGCGTTCTCTCATGCACAATTACACACACACACACACGCACACACACAAAACCACACTGCAGCCTTACCCTTTTCCCCTTGCTGAATATGTGCCCAGTGTCATTAGCATTGTGGGGTAATTATGTTTCTCTTCTTGTACTACTTTTTCTTCTTAGTCTGTGCCATGTATAAAATACATTAGCTGTGTAACGTAGCATATGCTCCAGCTCAGGCTGTGTTTCTCCGCTGCTACGTCACCGAAGGCTGCTCCATTTAGAAGCCAATAAATGCAACGACATTCTAATAGTTTTTGAGAGGGCAACTGGCATAGCCAATCTTTTTCAACCTTTAGCAGCTGAAATTCTCTGCAGCTGTCTGAAAATTGGCAGAAAATGTTGGAAAGCGAAGACACAGGTACATCAGAGATCGAATTAAAATGTAAGTCGAATTAAAATTCAAATCATGAATGTTGAAATTAGTAGCTTTTGGTCATAACATAGTGATTAGTAAGATAAATGAAGTGCTAGCTGGTGATTGTCTATTTCAGTTAAACAACATTAAGCTTAGCAGTGTGATTGAGGAGCTGGAGCTTTCACAATGGCTTTGTTGTTTCAGACAGTCTTATTTCTTGTGAATAAATATTGCAGAGTAGCCTATAATTTGTCTCCATCCTTTACGTACTTTTATGTAGCTGTTGTTTTACAGTGACCACTTCAGGTTGGGAGGTTAGAGCATCAGACACTAGCTTGTACTGGAGGTACGAAAGGAGGGGGTGTCATCTCCCTGGTCTGTGGTATGTCTGCCAGTCACAACTCCTTATCTGCAGCTTGCCGGCTAGTTTTTTGTGCAAGGATCTGTCTTAATATAGAAGCTCAGCACAATGTGCCATTGCGACAGCTTAACTGTGCTTTATCAGTGAGCCTGGACTCAGTGGCCTGGAACCGTGGACTCGCTCAGGATCTGCTCTGCGTTTCTAAAGAGGAGGTGCCACTCTGGCGAGACTCGCTATTAATTCTGTTTGTACCCCCTTCTTGCCTGCCAACCATTGCTTCCCTTGTCCGAGGCTCCCTGAGGAGGCTGGCCGCTCTAAGACTCCGCATGCTGAAACCCGGATTGGGCTGCTGCATGGGGCAGATTAAAATGTGCTGGAACACCACTCAGAGAAAGACTCTCACAAATCTGCTCATTCCCATGTAGATTAAATATGGCAGGCTGTTTTACCTAGCCCGCTGAGAGTTGTTTTTAGCTGTTTGAACCATGCATTGTGATTTGCTGGGTGTGATTGTTTTTATAGGGCTTTTTCTGGAAAAACTCAAAATTGGAGGTTGTGTATTAAATGTTAATCTACTGAGGGTCTCTCACAGTTCAGTTCAGTCCTTTGTGATGTCTACTGAGGTGAGACCTGATTACTAGTGTGTGTGTGTGCAAATATACTTTTGCTGTAATTGTCAGAAGTGCAGGTGTATTTCAGGGCGGATCTACTGAGGCTACAAAGGCCTGCTAATCATAGCTACATCAGAGCAGACTGCACACTAGGGCACTGAATCAGAAAAAAAAGTTTTCTTTATTTCTTTTCTTCTCTTCTCTCCTCCAAACCCCTCCCTTTCCTCTGTCTCCTCATCTGTCTGTCTCCGGGTGGCTGCTCTACGACCCTTCCTCGCCTTGCTGTGCTGTACATTAAACATAAGGAAAGGGGGCAATTAAAGCCCACTCACTCCACCTGGCTGCTGCATATATTTATTGGCAGGCCTCCCTTCTGGACTGGTTCTGAGCTTGGGCCTGTGCTTTTTGGGAGAGGTGAGCAGGGGGCTGCGGAGGTCATTAGTGAAGAGTGCTCGAGTTGCCGTGACCCCTGCTGACCCCCCCAGAGTCCTCGCTGACCCCTCAGCAGGCTGTCTGCCCCCCTCCACCGGCGTGGTTGGCCCTCTCTGCCCTGGGCTCCGAGAGCTGTCCAACACCGGAGCAGGGTTTGAAGAGCTGGAGAGGGAAGGTTTTGCTTCAAGCTCTCGAAGTTTGAGGTTTTTTTTTTTCTTGTACGCATGTGTGTGTGTGTCGAAAGCGTGTGTGCCCACGCACATAAAAATCGCCTCGGCACTTGTGGCTCCCACAACGCTAGTGCTCAACCTATTGATTTCACTACGCCTGGAAAGTTTTCCACAAGAAAGTACAAAAGAGTTAAAACAAACAGGAATTTATTGAATTCAGTACCCTTGGCCTCTCACACACACATAGTGTTTGACTCTGCTAACTAGACTTTTGAGTCATATTCAGAGTTCAGCTCTTGATGCCATTGCATTTAGATTCACCACATCCTTTTTACCATTTACAGTGATTTATTTTATTTATTTAAATAAGTAGACTCACACAATTGTAACAATAAAGAATGAGAAAAGGGTGACCAATCATTTTCCAGTGTATGTAAAGAGCTCTTGTTTGTGCCACCTGACAGTGTGGAAGGTGAAGTGCTATTGCAGTTGGCTTTTTAACAGACCTTTTTAAACACTGACATGACAGATGAGAGCAAAGCGTGAGCCGCTGCAAAGCCTTTTCAGTCGCCAGCACTAACTGACTGACTGATTTTAGGCTTGCGCTTTTTATCAGAGGGAGATTTGTGCGTACTCACAGACGACTCATTCTGAAGGGGACATGCCTGGAAACGACCTGCTATGTCATCCCCCAAATTGATTTTGAGGCGTGAAGCATGCCAGCCTTCATCTCGGGCCTAGACATTCTCTGAGAATCGGGCAATAGCGGGCTTTTTAAAGCAGATCAAATTAGCACCTCATTGTATAGGGGAGCTCCTTCATGCTAGGCCCTTGCTAACCTCGGAGATAGACGGAGCCCTTGATGTTGCAGTTTCGCCTTATTTCTCTTCACTCAATTTGCTGTCAAAAAGCGAGGGCCTCCCTGCTGAGCTGAGGATAATAACCCATGCAAACAGCAGGGCGATAGTGAAGAAACAATTAAAGTGGCTCACTGTTTCAGAGCACACACAAACACGCGCACACACAATATTGGAAATAATTGCATTTACAAGGTTTGCGCACATCAGCGTGTATGTGTCTCAGTGAGATGTCTTTGTCTTTTGTATGGGGATGATTTGCAGTTAGCATGCAGGAATGTTGCAGCATGCAGAAATGAATCAAGCCTGTAGAGACCCCCTACTGCAATGGCTTCCACAGGCTGAAAATCTCACCTGAAACTAAACACGCTTCTCACTGAAAAACAAATTTTCATGGATAAGAATTTACATATCGTCAATTCATTTAAGCTTTTATATTGTGTGTGCTCTGCATGCTATCTGTGCAGTAGCTGTGTTTGGGTGGGAAAGCACTGAGAGGGAGCAGTAGTAGTGAATGAAACATTAGAAGACTGAAGCCTGGTGTGTTTGTTTGTGTGTGTGTGTGTGTGTGTGTGGGTGGGTGTGTGTAGGTGGGTGTAAAGCAGGCAGCAGGTAATAAGCAGTACTGCTCCGGAGCAAACACACTGACTACAGCACTCCTGTATCTGACATCATGGCACTATAATGTATGTCATATGGCTGCATGATTTGGAATAAAAATATCATACTGGCCACATACCAGTGATGCGTCATGATTAAAGTCTGGCCTGTGGCCTGCACTGATTTAGCCTTCATTCTTCTTCAGTGATGTCTTTATCTTAGTCAGAGTCGTAACGGATCCCAGAGCGTATCCCGGGAATACCAGACAACTGGCGGGAACACACCCTGAATGGGATGCCAGTCCATGGCAGGGAACCAAGTACACACTCATTCACACCTAGGGGCAATTTAGTGTACACGATTCCACCTATCAGCATGCTTTTGAGAGGAAAACCCAGAGAATGTACAGAGAAACTCCGCATGGACAGTAACCTGAGCTCAGGGTTGAACTGGGGATCTTGGAGGCACCAAAACTACCCACTGCACCATGCCACTCTGTATTGATTTAACCAAAATGAATCACACAATACCATGATTTATTAAAACACTCACGTATAACTCATTTGGAGCGTCTGACATGATCAGGATGCTCACAGGACACAATACATAGTTGTGGAATATTTACGGTTTGTATATTGCAGAGCTCTGGAATATCTATATTGCAAAGGCCAACGATGTGATAATAAGTAACAAAGGATATATCTTGTGGTTGTGATTAACAAATATTATATCTTGTTTAATAGAAGATGATCACAGTATATTTCTAATTACAACCCAACCTGCAGGTTTGCCAAGTTGCTTAAGGTCACGATATTTCATCTCGACAGCACACAAGAACACATAGTTGTTAGTATGGCAGTCCTTGTGTGTGTGTGTATGTGTGCGCACGTTTGTGTGTGCTTTGCCTTTGCCTGCCCGAAGATGAGACGAGGCTTCTCTCTGGGAGCTCCTGCAAAACTAAATGAGGGCCAGGAGAGTAGAGCAGAATTATTAACGCCGTTCTCGCTCTCTCCCACCTCCCAGACTTGGCTTTATTCTATCCATCCAGCACACGTTCTCCTAATAAATGCTTCATCTCACCATCAAACAAGGTCCGAGTTGCTGCAGGAGAGGCAGAGAGAGGGAGATGGAGGCAGCGGGCAGTAGGAGAATAGCGATGGGGGGGCTTGTGCACTGTAGGCTTTGGTGGATGATGGATGGATGGATAGACAGATAGATGGCTGGAAGAATGTTAAAAATGTATTTCTGGCCTGGCTGTGTTGGTTAGCTGCAGGATTGGGTTGTCCGAGGATGTCTTTGGGTCAAGGAAAGACTGGAGCTCAAGTCATTATACTCAGTCTGCCTGTCTACTTCGCACACACACACACACACACACACACACACCCCTAAACAGAGACACATGCATACTTACAGATAAGTTTTGTGATAGTGCCTCAGGCAAGTCTCAAAAAATGCTGGATTTGCTACATAATAAAAATCATAGCTTTGTTTATTCTTGTATTACATGACACTGAAGAATGCAGGATCCACCTGCTAAACCCCAGGCTGTGTTTGTTGGCTTGGCGAAAATCTGTTTTACGGGTGCTGCCATTGTTGCTGTGTGGGTATTTATAGGTGTTGTGGGAAACGTTAAGGTTTGGGCTCTGAAGACTGTTCTTTTGAAGTTCATATATACTTGGCAGGAAGAACTCTGAGGGGGGTAAGGAAGAGGCAGTAATATCCATCTGTAACCCTGCACACCAAGCCACAACCTGGGCAAAGCCCAAGCCTGGGCAAAAGAAGCCCCAGATTGGACATGAAGTGTAAGCTGTAATCACAATCCTATTATGCTATTAGATAAACTTAAGTTTGTTATTATGTGTGAAACTGCTGGACAACTAATTCAGTATAACTACAACACAGTATAGCTATATGTATATTCTCAGTCGTAATTACATTCATTGTCCACTTTATTAGGAATACCTGTACACCTATAATCAACCAAGTCAAGTGTCAGCAGCACAATACATAAAATATGAGGTTACACTGGACACATGTTCACCTAAACTGGACAGTTGAAAACTGGAAAAACTTCCCTAGTCTTTTTCCAATCTTTAGCTGTCCAGTTTTAGTTTGCCTGTGCCCACTGTAGCCTCAGATTCCTGTTCTCGCTTGACAGGAGTGGAAGCCAAGGTGGCCTTCTGCTGTTGTAACCCATTTGCTGCATGATTCACATTATATGCATTTTGTGATGCTTTTCTGTTCACCACAGTTGTAGAGAGTAGTTATTTAAGTTAATGTTACCCTCCGGTCAGCTCAAACCACTCTGGCCATTCTCCTCTGGCCTCCATCATCAATAAGGCGCCACAAAAACACCTCTCACTAGATGTTTTTTTTTGTTTTAACACTAACAACCATGCTATGATCAATGTCACAAAGACCGCATTTTTAAAACATTCTAATGTTTGATGTTATGATATGAAGATAAGAAGCTTTGACCTGTGTCTGCATGATTGTATGCATTTTTCTGCTACCACATGACTTGCTGATTGGATAATTGCATGAATGGGAAGGTGTACAGGTATTCCTAATAAAGTGGCTTGTAACTGCATGTTATTACAGCATACCATTTATGTTTAAGCTTTTTCCCTGGACTGTTGGTAGGACATTGCGAGTTCAAATCCCAGTAACATCAAGCTGCCACTGTGGGGTCCTCGAGCAAGACAGTTAACTGTCATCTGCTCAGATCAACTGTAAGTCACTTTGGACAAAAAAGCATCTGCCAAAAGAATAAATGATGCTGATGAATGAAGCTTGATGTAGACTTACAGCAAGCTTCTGCAGCTTGCAAAACACTAAAAGCATGATTACTGAATGACATTCGGTGTCCTGCATTCAATATTCATTCTGTGCTGAGTCAGGTGACATACTCTCCACATTCACGCTTTTAGAAAAAGGCAGTGTACCTTTAACTTCTTTAAGGTTCAGCCATGGTCTTACACCCATTTACATACCTTAAATAAGTGTTAAAACTACACTACATTTATTTACAAAGGTAAAAGACATCTATCTCCGAGGTTACATACTCAGAGATACTCTTAAGTGTCACCCCAGTGACCAGTTTAGTACTTGTTTGGGACATTCATACTAAAATACTTGAGTGGATTGGACTGGTAAAAGTAAAGTCCAATCCTATAATGATCCAGTGCTTCAGATCAGTGTAAACTTAGTATATGGAACACTCAGTATTGTATCAGTGCACTCCTATATTTGGGTTTGGCTTGGTGTGAGGTGCTGCAGAAGAACGTCTCTCACAATAAGAAGTTAGGTGTTGAGTGCCACCCAAACAAACACTCACTCACCTGCCCAGAGCTCATAGTTGTGGCCTGTGGCAGTGACGTTCATGCTCAATAAGTTTATTAAACAATAAACAGCCATTGTCTCTTAGGAAATCCCTCCACATAAACAAAGACAGGCTGGCGCGGTCTCAGACGAGGGGCTGTGAACAGTGAAGAAGTCTCCAAAGAAGTGTGATTGCAGTATTAATCTGTCCTCCAGCGATACAAGCAAGCCACAAAGCCTACACAGAAAGGGCCTGTGTTGTAATGCCTAATCAAGTCTGTATCAAACTAAATAATGCCTTAGCGTGAAATCGGAAGCCAAAGTCAAAAAGCACTCCCCAGCTTGTACTACAGGATAAAGCAATTAAATCTCTCTCTCTCTCTCTCTCTCTCTCTCTGTCTTCCTGCCTTCACTTTTCTCTCTACCACTCTTACGGCCTAGCTCTGCTCCCATGCCCTGGTGCGTACGTGTGTTTCTGTGTGCGTGAGAGAGACACAGAGAGGAAGAGAATGACTCTCTCCTTCTCCTTTTTCGTTGATGGTGGGTATTGTCAGTAGTGCTTGGAGCACATCTATTTCTGGATGCTCCCTGAAGATGCAGCACTCCTGAGAGGCCGTCTTCCTCCTAGGTCAGTGGCGTTAAGTTAAGCTCGCCTCTCGGCCTATGAGGGGGTGTGAATGGGGTTGGGGAGGATATGTTGTTTTTCCAGGCCGCTTTGAAGCCTGTGCCATCGCCATCCCCCTGTCCCCCGTTCTGTCCTCGTTTGATGGCATCATAGTGGAGAGAACGCGATTATGGAACGCTCCCCAGCGAGCAGCGCGTTCAGCCCGTGTCACGCTCAGTGACAGCCACACACAGCCGACGAGATTTAATCGAGCCTGTTCACACTCGCCACTTTCTCTTCCCCACTTTATATCACCCTACCTTTATATCACCCCACCACTGCCACTCATTCTTTGTTTTTGTATCACTCCGTCCCTCTCCAGCTCTCCCACTTCTCTTCCTTCCTCTCTTTCGCTCTCTCGTGCCTTCTCTAGTGTGTTTTACGTACAAGCCGCAAGTATATTGGAAACATTTTTCCTTTCGTGTTTGACAGGTGAGATGTGCGGAAAACAAATTTCAGATCTGAGACTATCTTGACTGTATTGGCTCCTTTTGAACACAGCAGATCGATTATTGTCTGCTCTGTGTGAGTGTTTGTGTTATTATGTTTATTTGTGTGTTGCTTGGTAGGTACGTGTGAGCGTTGTGAGGGTTAGGAAGATATTTTCAAAAAGGAACATTTCAGATCAGCTTCTGTTAATAACTTATGTCACTTACAGTCACAATACTTGGCTGGTTGTCATTGCTGTGTTTTTTTTATATTAATATATATTAATTTGGATGAATTTGCATTCAGATGCTGCAGTGTGACTGTATATACAGTATATTATTGAGACTACATATATATATATATATATATATATATATATATATATATGTATTGTATTTTTGTAAGCATACTAGAGGTGGGCTATGTGGCAAATATCACATCACGTTTCTTGAAGGCATTTTTACAATACACAATATGATATAGGTTTATAACTGTTAATAATATTAATAATAATAATAATAATAGCATGTTCACTATTAAACAAATGTATAATTAATTTATTTTATAAAAATAAATAAAATATAAATATGTTTAACACTGAAAAAGAGATTTTTTTATTTTACAGTTTTAAAGATTAAGTACAAAATTATATTACATCACCTCAGAAAAGTGTATTGTGACAATTTATCACATTATCGACATTATATTGTCATGTCACCCAAGAGCATATACACACACATGTATTTTGTGAGATCTGTACACTGATTTTAAATGTTTAATATTTAGTTTTTTATATTGTATATCTAGAAACAAATTTGATTCTAATTTTAACTCATTTATATTGTATGTCTAGAAACTAATTTCAAATTTTAATTCACCAAACACACACACATACACACACACACACACACATGGACTTAATAGCTATGTTTAAATGCATCCTAATAATCCATTAATACTCATAGCTCAATTAGAATAAAAGCCCTCATGTACAAACCTTAATCACAATGGAGTAAACAAGGAATAAAACATGAAGGGGCGTGCACTTATAGAAAAATAATCAATGACATGGTGGTGTGATGTGTGGTGGTGTGGCCTGGCAGGAAATATAAGAAGAGGGAACAAATACATTTTTTAATTAAAGAATGACCCATCATACTATTTATTAGTTTATAGTTATTATTATAGTAATTTAATGTTGTGAACATCTGAGAGAAAAGTCACCAGCCTCTTTTTTCTTAATAATTAAAAGTTAATAAAACAAACTTCTGACCATTACAAAGAGCTGACAGTGGAGACTCCTTCCATTAATGTAAAAATGCCTCCTTATAGAAAAAAAAAATCACTATATCAGCAATTATACATTTTTCTTTATTAAATAACAGCACATTTTTTTAATCCTTTTATTATTAATCTTAGATTATGTGAACTCATACAATTCCCTGTGAATTAACTGTTACTATAGAGACAGTCATGTATTAAAATGTGCACAAAAATATCAAAAGATATTAATAGATATTAATATTTCAAAGTGGAATGATGGTGGACATAAATTCTTTCATTTTTTGTTCAACGAGGACACTGGGTGCATGATTTACTGGCACTGACTTAATTTACGACTTGGCTAGCATTCTAGGCTGACATTAGCAACTTATTGTACTCCTTATTCCCATGTTAAGATGCTACTGAATTAACATGGGCTGATGAAATTGCAATAAGACAAACACTAAGACAAGGCTACTACTACTACCATTACTACTGTGCTATAACTGTTGACACACTCTGGATGTGGTGGCCTGAGAGTGTAAATGTTTGCCTTGGTGTATGTTTGTGTATGTATCTGTGTGTGAGAGAGAGAGAGTCAGAGGAAGAGGGAGAGGTGACACTGCTGCTAGGGCTTTCCTCAGGAAAGGCCTGTTGGAGGCAGGAGCCAGAGCTGCCTCGCTCCACACCGCCAGGAATGTGCCATGTGTGCACCACGGGGGAGGAAGTGTGAGAGACAGAGAATGTGTGTACGGGGTTTTTTGTGTGTGTGTGTGTGTGAATGTGCACTGTCCCCACAAGTCCATGCACAGTAGACTTTAAAATGAGCTAAGTGTAGGTCTTCATGATTCAGAGACAGACAGTGTTCTAGTTTAACCATTGATTTTAGTTTTTATGGCTGCATTGTTGCATTGTTTGATATGGTATGCACCCGTTTTGTTTTTTAGTACTTTTATATCGTTATATGTTGTGCACTTTTCAATTTTATGACGTCGTTTATTTTTACGGCTTTATTTGTCCTCGTCTTTCTCCATAAATCCTCTGTTTGTATCAGACACAGAGAGAGATAGAGAGAGAGACATAGAGAAAGAGACGGAGAGAAAGCTCCATCCTTTTCTTTGATCATCTGTGTCTTCCCAAGAGCATAAATCTCTCTCTCTTGCTTTCTTCATCCACTTTTCCCTTCTTGTCCTTCATTCCTGAGCTCTGTCCATTTCACTTGCCAGGCTGCAATGTGAATGTGTGTGTAGAGACAGCAGCTGGAAGGCTCTGCAGGCATTTTGGAGTGCTCTTGTCCTCAGAAAAAGCAGAACTAGTGTGGCTGCACGCCGGACCTCATCCTTCTTTATTGTTTGCTTTCACTGAGTAAGCCTTGAGCTGCCCTCTCTCCAGCTCACTACTGTTTCTGGCCGCCGGCACTGGTTTGCCTTTTTAAGGCTGTTATTGTGAGGCGCAGGGTTTTTCAGCACTGATAAAAGTATTTGGTTAATCAGCTTCCCTTGCTGTCCCCTGCTCCAGGCTTTGAGGACAGGCCATTGACGTTGATGGCACTCTTTGGGAAGGGGGAAGGCTCGGGTTGGAAGATTGGCGTCGTTTTTGGGCAAACGGGGCGTGCAAGACACATGGATTGGGAGGAGGGGCGGAGCCTGGCAGAAGAGTCTTGTCCAGCAGGAAATGCCAGCATCACACTCCAGGGCTGGGTTTTAGAGCCTGATTGGGCGATGTTGCCCGTTTCAGTGATAAGAGCGCCATTAGAGCTTCTGCATGAAGACTTATCTTCTGCCATACGTCATTCCAGCTGTTATAGTGGATGGAGGAAATACTGAGACTGCAAGGTCAACAACAGTCAAACTAGGAATGGGAGGTGTAAATGGGACTACCAAAGTACCATTTATGTTACGGTTAAGCAAAAATACAAAGAAACTGATATATAGGATTTGTCTTAGAACATTATTTCTTGTACAACATTTGCCTGTGGGATTGTGGAGACCGACATTCACACTGTTTTTATGCTATAGGCGTTATTCCCTTGTGGATCCATCAAGTGGAAATTAGGCATCATGTTCAGCTGCCACACAGTAGAACAGAGCAGCTGCCGGTCTCTCCACATGACAAACAAATTTAACAAGAGCCTGCTTATAAATAAATGGCTTGGTGTGATTTATATGGAGCTTTAATAGGATATTAAGAACATTAACGTAATTGAAAAATTTTAAAGACTTTGTTTCTAAAAAAAAAAAAACCTTCATTTAAATTTCAGTTGTCATTTTGACATCACCCTTTCATATGTGTATAGTGTGATATATAGGTTACCAGTACCATCCAAAAAAAAATATATATATATATATATATATATATATATATATATATATATATATATATATATATATATTCCATGTACACTTTTGGTTGTATCTCCCTTACATAGCAAAGGAGAGAGAAAGAAATGGAGAAAGAAAAGGTGTGGAAGAGGAAGAGACCCTGCGTGACTGTGACTAAGTGGAGTGCAGAATTATATCATGTTCTAGCCAGCGGTAGCTGATGGGAAATAGGTGTGTGACTCTGCTGACACGCATGATGCAGTTCAATGCTACTGTGTGTCTGTGTGTGTTGCTGTAGTGGTGTTGCTCATACTGAAATGATTAACTGCACTAATGCATTTTCTGCATACAGACATGTAAATGAGAAAATCAGAATATCAGTGTCATATGTTCTGTGTGATTTGTTGCTTGAGCTAATGGCTTGGACATTGTGTGTGTGTGTGTGTGTGTGTGGAGAAGTGTGAAAACTCTGGGGTGTCAATAAGGGGAGAAAGGGTACACTAATAACACAAAGGTACAAGAGCAGCTCGCCATGGCTCAACAACAAATGTGAAGCCAGGGCTATCCATATCCCAGCTGAGTGTCTGTCACTTTCCCATCACATAACTCTACCTGTGAAAGTAGGAGAAGTTGTTGAGGTGGTGACTTAATAGACTCAAATAGTAAAATGCTATTTACTATTTTACTATTTAATGTTTTCACTTTCACTTAATGGCTACCCACACGCCCAAACACAGCCAAACCTGTCAATAACTGTTAGTGAAAAATACAGAGAAGGTTTGTGCGCAAACCTTACCACATTAAAAATTATACACACGAGTAGTGCATTTCCTAGGGCTGAATCCAAATGTGTTTCTGCACTATTTATGAGGGCACTAGGTAGAGTGTTATAATCTATGTAGTGAGGAAATGAAGTGAATAGGAAGCCATAAGTAGAAGATGGTGGATTTTACTTGTATCCCATGGAAGAAGTATAAGATCAGGCTAAATAGTGATAAGAAAAGGTTACTGTTGGGTAAATAAAAATAAATCAGAATTTAAATTGCTGTTTACAATTATTGAATTTATTATTATTACTGAGTTTATTGAATATATGAAAATGATTATCCTACTCCAATCCACCAAAAAATGACTTTTGTGCCTAGCCTACTACTGAACTTTTGTGCTGGTAAAGAAGCAATTCCAGCCAGGGACATGCACAGTTTCTGTGCGATTGTGTTTGATCAATCGATGGTCTACACTACTTTTAACTCAACCTGTGTGTCATGGCGTGGTTTGCATGGTACCTGGGCAAGAAGGGTAACCAAATTCAGCATAGGTGCTTGTGTGGTGGCAGAAATAGTACCCTTGTAGTGGATTATGGGTTAGAGAGTGCAACCAAGCCATGCTGCACTCTCCGGGTAAAAATGCGTGTCACCCCAAATTAGCGCAGAATTATCATCCAAATAATGGCATTATGGTATTGGCTTTATACTTGATCTAAGACATTTAGTTGAAATACCTACAGTGGTACACTGATTTAAATAAATATGAGCTAGGTATAATTAATCAAGTCTGCCTGAATTGCATAGGACCTCTCAGAGATGAGATTTAGGTGTATTTTAAGAATGGCAGCTGCCTTTGTGGTGTTCTGCAGATGTGAAGAGAAATGAACAAGAGCGGCATGACAAATATTCTTGTTTTCTGTGTGTGTGTGTGTGTGTGTGTGTGTGTGTGTGTGAGGGAGAGAGAGAGCTCAGGTAAGCAGGGCCTCTCTGCTCTGCAGTAAGATGGCGGTGTCTCTGGAGGCATGTGAGCTCGAGCGCCTGGAGACCCAGCCGTGCATGTTTCCGTCACTCTCCCTGCTATTAAAAGCCATTAAGCCATGCAGGACAAGTCAGACTTTTATCTTTTATTAATTACCTGGAAACGAAAAAGACTTTCCCCATCTCTCTTCCTCTCTTTTCTCCTTCTCTCTTTCTCTCTCTCTCTCTCTCTCCTTGGCAGGGCATGCATCATAGTAGAGTATCCATTAAAGCATCATTAACCCAGAAAGATGGCAGTGATGGACAGCGTGCTCGATCACTTCATCCCTGTTTTCTGAACATGCGCCGTGGCCCGCTCATTAGCCCAGCTCTTTCACAGCAGCCGCGTTTCACTATACATTGCTGTGGTTAAATGATAATTGCCTTTCCTTGTGTTTTACCAAGGGGTTCAGTAGAAGCATCAATCCATCCCGGTTTGAGTTAGAAGGCGACAGAGAAGCAGAGAAGCCTACTCAAGCGAGGACGTAACATGCCTGCTAATGATGTGTTGCTCTTTTATGTATTTTTAAAGACAGGCAAACTAACTGGACAAAGCTATGTGTGAGGTCAGTAGTCTATGAAATTATTTCCGACCTCTTTTACAGAGGCAAAACAAATCCACATCCTAAAAGGTCAGAGTTTTATGCATGGTGTGTGTGTGTGTGTGTGCGTGTCTGTGTGTGTAAGCACATGTGTAGCTGCAGGATCCACCAGGGTCCGGTATCGTGGAAGTAGACAGGCCCCAGATTGGGAAAGTGGCCGCAAAACCAGCTTTTTTTTGGACCCAGTGTGATGCGTTGTGGTTTTGTACCGACAAAATACACACACATGCAAAGAGTTTTGAACACCTAGACCTATTCAAATGCATGGGCTCAAGCATGCACAGGACACACACACACACACACACACACACACACACACATACACTGCTGCTAATGGCTTCCAGTGGGAGAGAGGGAGAGCAGGGTTTTATCCCTTAAGTGTAGAAGACTTAATCAGACAGAATGGCCCGGGGCCAGTAGCAGGCCTGTGTAGCACGGCCCTCCACACACACATTAGGTATTCTGAGACTGTTTCTCCTGCAGACGGTCTGCAGTGGAGTGGGGCCCAGGTGAGACAACCCCACTGAGCTCTCTCTCTCTCTCTCTCTCTCTCTCTCTCTCTCTCTCTCTCTTTGTCTTGCACTTTTCCAATCCCTTTGTGTTTTGCACAATTCTGTTTTTCTCTTCTCCTTTTTGATTCTTTCTATTTTATGCCTCAAACCTGTCCACACGTCTCTCCTCCTTACACTCCTTACACTGTCACTCTTTCCTTCCTTTATTTCTCGCTCAGTGTGTTTCTGTTTCGCTCTCTCAGGCTCTCCTCCCTCTCTCTTTCTCTCTCTCCCTCTCTAATGTCTGTGTTCCTTCTGATTGCCTGTCCCTTCCCTCACCATTTTTTGTCTTTTCGTCAAAAGATAATACGTACATGCTGCTCGATCTGACCTTCCATTGTGTTGTCATTAGAATTATGTCTGTATAATGCTCTCTCTCAGCTCCATCAATTAGGGCTTTTGTTCATTCATTCAGATTCAGATTCAGCGATGCTACACTGACACGACTGTTTAAATAACAATCACTCCCCTCTCTGCTCGGTGGTAGGCAAAGCCTGCCTTTGAAGCCGTACCTGCTGTGGATGAGTGTGTGGGGTCTCACTGTGACAGGCAGGCGGCTCGAGTGTGTCTGTGTGTGTGTGTGTGTGTGTGTGTGTGTGTGTGTGTGTGTGTGTGTGGGTGTGTGTGTGTGTGTGCGTGTGCATGCTCAATAGAGGCTCTCACACTGTTATGCACTTATAATCAAGTGCTTCTTTTTTTTTGGTCAAGAAATAACATCCCTTCCTTTTTTTTTTATCAGTATTAAATATTAATTCTCACAAGGCCTGTCACAATTATTATATATTTGCTTGTCTTACAAACAACTGTGAGTATGGTTTAATTGTATTTTCTTTTGTTTTATGCCACTAGCCCAGGAGTAATGAAATAATGAACAGCTATTGACATTAAACATTAAAAAAGTACATTAAATTTCTGTCCGTCTTTTAGGAAAAACTCTAAATGGAAAGCATGAGACAAATGATAACTTAGTATCTCTGTAAACTACTGGCTTATTATTCAGTTATTTATCTAAAAGCGTATTATTTAATTATGTATAATTATAAAAACTAGACTAAAAGTAATATGGAAAGATATTTAGTTATAAAAGTAAAAAAATGTTCCTGAGATTTATTACCGAAACACACAAGTGGTATCTGAGCAATAAACAACATAAAAATAGATAATTTATTTATGGTAAAAACAAGCCATTTATAAAAGTTTGTTAGATGTATCTTACTGTGACAAATACATAGTTAGAAACAAACAGAACAAAGCCTTTTATTGAGCATTAGGACTAAAAATATAATTTAATGTATATCAATAAACTACATACATTTATTTGGAAATATGATTGGGTATTCCAAAAGTCAATCGTGGCCAGCTTAAATAACGAAGGAATAAAACACAATCAGTGTTGATTAGTCTGTTTCTCATTGAGCTGCTACCACAGTCAAGTTATTTTCTTATAACCGCACGTCCCTGAAGTGGTGTATTCTTCTTATACAGCAGCAATTTGTCAATGAATGGAATTTTTAATTTATGAAAGTATGACATGTCATACATTTATAGTTATGTTTAATGTTGTGGAAAGTCCATGAGACAGGATCGTTTTTGCTATCACTTATGTTATAGCAGCTGTAAACAGTAGTCCCCTCACCAGCCACTCTCATTTGTTGTCTCTTGAAGTTAAAAAAAAAACACACACCTTGTCATGTTACAGAGAAATCAGAAAGCACAAAGTCCTTTGTCCTGAAAACTTTCCTGTAGCGGAAAATGTACTGACCGTTACAAAGTGCTGATACCTGAGGTTTCTTCCATAAATGTTAAATGAACGTCTCCTTACAGAAAGCTTCTCGTTTTTTTTTAAAAAAATCCATTTATTAGCTTTAGATTAAGTAGAGTGTCTGCCATAAAAGTCGATCGATAATATAAACCTGTAGTTTGGCTTGCAGCTGGCACTGATGTCAGAGTTACTGTTATAGAAAATTAATTAACACCTTCTGACTGATTGGAATAGAGAATTCAACAGCATTGTGATAGAATTGTAATTATAAGTGTAATACCTGTGACAGGCTTCTAGATGTTTTATTCGTGTTTACGTGCACGTGTGTTTATGTGTGTGTGTGTGTGTGTTTGAGGATGCTTATTCATTTCCCCTGTAAGCGTGTTATTTTTCTCGATAACCATCAGCCACTGTTAAATTAAAAACTCTGCTCTCGTTTTTAAAACAATTAAAGCCTATGTCATTCTGCCGCCGGCCGCCTACTGCTCTTGGCGGTGAAATGTAAAAGCTGTGTTTGGCGTGCCGTTTTTGGCACGCTCCTTTGATCCCTGCCCTCCTGCCACTCTCGGTGTCGCAGCGCTGATTGCATTGTTGCCGTCAGCTACACTGTTATATATTAGCCTGTGTGTGTGTGTTTGTGTGTGTGTGTGTGTGTGTGTGTGTGTGGGGATGCTGTAAATGGTAATGTCAGTGTTTAACACTGCTTAACAGAAATGCAAATAACACGGTATGCTTACTCCAACACAGCAGTAATTAACTGAGGAGGAATTTCTAATAATATAGAAATAAATTATGTCAAGGATGTGTGTATCTGTGAAGAAGACAGCCCTTGGGAAGAGAGTGGGTTTTTATTCCTACTTCATTTTAAATAATAGTTTAAAGAGAGAAGGAATGAGCACTGCCCATGCCTGCAATATTGTTAAATGCATGCTTGTTCCAACACTGCAAACTCTTTTTTGTCTCAACTACAACAGAGACACAGATACAATTACAATGAACCTTATTGATGGTTTGCTCATTACCAAGTAATAATCAAGTTAACAGAAGACAACAAACAAGTTGTTGCCGCCATTGTATCTCGAACAGCCCATACAAAATTGTAATGCAAAATTCATATATATTAAAATATACCGTACAATTATCATCCACTTTATTAGGAACACATGTATACCTGCAAACAGCCAATCATGTGGCAGTATGACAATGCAAAAAAATCATACAGATACAGGTCAAGAGCTTCAGGTAATGTTCATATCAAACATCAAAATGGGCAAAAAATGTGATCTTGGTGCCTTTGAGTGTGGCTTGGTTGTTGGTGCCAGATAGGCTGGTTTGATATCCTGGGATATGCATGCACAACAGTCTCTAGAGTTACACAGAATGGTGTGAAAAACGAAAAAACATCCAGTGAGCAGCAGTTCTACAGGTGGAAATGCCTTGATGTCAGAGTGGTTTGAGCTGACAGGAAGGTTACTGTAACTCAAATAACTACTTTTTACAACCGAGGTGAAATGAAAAGCATCTCAGAACACACAACCTATCAAACTTTGAGGCCGATGGGCTACAACAACAGAAGACCACGTTGGCCACCACTCCAATCAGCCAGGAACAGAAATCTGAGGCTACAGTAGGCACAGGCTTCAACCCAAACTGGACCAGGCGATGTTGTTGTTATTATTATTATTATTATTATTATTATTATTATTATTATTGTTGTGCTCTCGTCTTTAACGTTAGTTTATCGGTGTCCGTGGAGGCGTGAAGAGAAGCACACAACAAAGATAATCCGTTGCAGGAACTTTATATGTAAAGCATAACTTTACATCAGCGGGGTTTATGCTCTTGCCCAGTGCTGATGGGTTTGACTACAACCATCTGCACCGGAGCCTGCGAGCATACTGACACTAACATAAACAAACAGTGAACTAGTCCCCGTGTAATGACGTAACAGCATCTAAAAGGACAATACAGAACTCATTATTAGCACATATAAAATAACTATAACTCAACTCATATTTAATTAACTAACATTATAACATTATTATTGCCATATTCAAATACCAGGTATGTAATGACTGTAATGGTCAGCATGGGTCACAAGTAGCCATTTTGGATCTTGAAATGGATGCAGATTGTCAGTTTCTCACACACACACTACAGCTTTTACCTCCAGGTGCAGAAGAGTGCATTAAGGTTATCCAAGGTAAAGCTTCAAAAACATGTCGTAATCATTAGACTATGCGCCCCACTGTATTAAGTATTTACAAGCTGATGCTGATGGAGGAAGGAAACAGGGCTCACAAGAAGTCTTCAACACTCCCACTTGTAACAGGTATATTTAAACACTGCTTAACACAACAGTGCCCACCTGTAGTCCTGCACACACACACACACACACACACACACACACCCCTGATTCAGATACTTCATTATCAGGTTTAGTAGCTGTGTTAGTAGGAAGATAGCCAAACTGTGTGGACCACCATGCCTCCAGGATGATGGAGGTGGATCATAGTATCCTTGACGTAGAGATCATTATTGACTGGTGGAGAGTCGAGGAAATAATTAGCATGCACACACACACTCACACACACACTCCAGAGGACATACCAGACAAACCATGACAACCTGACAAACCACGTGGCTGGTACTTTAAGTAGTTGGCAACAATCGGTAATGCAGTATGATGCATTTTCACTTAGGTTGAATAGCCAAATCTTAAGCTAGACATCAGTGCAAATGAATGTCATTAATAATTGTCAAATTGACAGGATTCCTGCTATGCCATAGCCCGACTTTTTATTAACAGGAAATTTTCAAATAGCCACCTCTTTCTTTAGATCACTTTGTAAGTGGCAATTTATACACAGTGAGCGTGATGGCTGGGTAGCACACACAACCCCCCAGCCTTTCACCCGCTTTCTGGTTCACATTAACCATGCTTTGAACACATAGGACATTTCAGGGAATAAACATGAGAAATAGATAAATATATTCCTCCCGCTAATGAAGGAGAGTGATTCCCCACAGGACCATCAGGAAAATGCTCTTATTAGAAGAGTGTTTTTATCTCTTTCTAATGATGTTTTTTTTCCTTTATCTCTCTATATTTATGCCTTTATCTCCCTCCATTTATTGCATGGCTCTTAGTTAGTTTAGATCATTGCGTGAGGTCTCGATATCCTCTACAGTAGTGGTTCCCAAAGTGGAGTCCAGGGACCCCAAGAAGTCCATGAAGCATAGCCAGGGGGTCGGTGATTTATTTATTTATTTATTTATTTTTGGTACAGTGGTGGAGATCACAACCAAACATTACCTATATTTATTACTGAGTTCCTATAAATAATATCAACTTCAATCTAATGTGTTCTGTCAATGGGAAAGTCAGGAATGGAATTTGCTATGGCACAATATTAGTGTACACATCTGAATAATGAGCCTCATACTGTATGTGAACAGTGGGTTCGTGTTCATGTAGAATTTATTTTACAGCTAAAGGACTTCCTGGCTACAAAAAGTTTGAGAACCACTGTTCTAGAGGATCATTTTACTCATTCTTATTTACATTTAATTATTATCATTACCATCAATCATTATCATTGATTTGTTGATTTACTGATTCATTGATTGATTCATGATACTTGATTGATTCATATGAGAGGGAGGGAGAGGGAGGAGGGAGGGAGAGGGAGGAGGGAGGGAGGGAGGGAGAGAGACCACTTTAAGAGCCATCTATAGTGCTGCACTTCACATAAGGATCCTGTCCTATCTTGCTCTTTCGGTGTGCGTGTCTCTGTGTGTATAGTTGTAAGAAAAATGTAAGCATCTGGAAATAAAAGCTTATGCAGAATTTCAGCTCCAAATGCCAGTATTTCACTTATAAATGCCACAGTGAATATTTTAAGTGCTGTGTGGTTTCTTACTAAATATGTATGCCTGTGTGTGTTTGTGTGTGGTTTCTTACTAAATATGTATGCCTGTGTGTGTTTGTGTGTGTGCGTGTGTTTTGCTTGGCCTGGTGTCCAGTCTTAGTAGTGTGTAGGAGGCCGGGGTCTGCCATGGCCGCTGGCTGCATTGTGTTTAGTCAGGGAGTCAGGCTCAACTGTGTGTGGTGCTGTTGTTCTGTAGCCTGCAGGTAAACAGAGCCATGAGTGTGTGTGCATGTGTGTGTTTGAGGTGCAGGGCATTTGTCTAGCGTAACCCCCTACCTCCTCCACACTCCCACACTCCCTCTCTCTGTCTCTCTCTCTCTCTCTCTGCCTGACTACACTCCAATATCTCTCTTCTAATGAAGCGGTAAATAGGGGATGAGCGGAGCTTTGATTGGGGGTAATTTACCGTTTTTCTCTTCCTCTAGGAAGACACGTCTTCAGGAATTTAACGTCCAACTTGTTAGACATGGTTAAGGCTAAAGTGACCTTTCAGGGAGATCAGAATACTTGGGTTATATGAGACTCGCTTTCTTGGGTATTGTATCACTCGGGTATGTTGCACTCTGGTTTTCAGGTTTCATACACGTGAGTTATTTTCTCCTAGGGAATCAAACAGCCGCGAAATGCAACTGACATGCATTGTAAAGTGGTTTCTCAAATTCATCTTATTATATTTTATTACATACTGTGTATTATATAAATAATATAGTAACACATAGAAATGCAGCTGCTTTGGTAAGTCCAGTGTTCTTTCTTCATTTAAAAAAGTTAGCTAAATCTGGGTGTTTTTTTTGTTTTTTTTTTTGAGAATTTCACAATTTTAAAATATTGAGGCCTGCCCTTTTGTGCTCTGTTCACACCCTCAAACCACATATACCACATTGTCTAGGCTAGAAAGGGGAGGAGCTTTCTAGATTGACAGCAAGTAGAGATGAAGTCCTTGTCTTGCTGTCAGGGTCCCTGTCATTTGTGGTTTTAGTCACATTAATAGTCTGGGGTTACACAAACCAAAGTTTTTTTCTTCCAAGCTGCTGGATTGTGAAGAGAAAATTGTAAATTAGGTATTTATTTAATATGTCCAGCTTTAAGAAATTGGATATAATGTCTCATTCACTTCTTTGAAAGTACACTGTAATGACACTATATGACAGGTGCTAAAATTTGTCCCTGCTCTATGTGTGTGGCATGTGTTTCATGGATTATTGTAAGATAACAGCAGTAGCTTTGTAACATCTTTAAAAGAAAGATGAGCTTTAGTTAAATTTGGAAAAAGTACTGAGTTGTTTTGTCTGACTGACCATTTGGTTAACATTAACTAAAATCAAATGTCACGCAAAAAAGGCTTGTTGATGCTTTATTAAATTTCATCAGCTGTAATAGCAAGTTGAGAATTCCACACTATGATTAAGTAAGATTGATTTTAGTTTCAACCAAATGTTGAAAATAATCCATAAAAAAAAACATATTTATCCTTCTACCAAAAAAAATTGTGTTACATAAGTAATTCTGATTTGTTCCTGATGTGTTTCACTATAAAAGCCATTATTTGTGTAGGTGTGCTTTTTGATAAGTTTAAATGTAATAATTTTGTGCAGGCTGAAAAATAAAACAGCACAAAATTGCTTTTGATGGATTATAGAGATGAAAAACCAAATTCTGTTTTTTACTTGGCATTTGTGTGTAGCATGACCAATCAGAAATGAATGGCCCCACTCGTAAGTACCTTTAGTACCTGTTCATACCAGTGTTAAACAGGTGGCAAACAGTACATAACTGGAATCTTTGGTATTCTGATGGAAAAGCCAAAATGGTGCCAAAAGTTCCAGCATTTTGTGCAGTGGAAAATGCCCACAGTGTGAGACTTTACAGACTAAAGGGAGCATACCACAAAGCCAGGGGGAGGAAGGCCTAACCCAGCACAGCAGAGAACAAGAGAGTGAGCGTTAACCAGAAGAGCCAGCATGGTGCCTTTCCCGAAAAATACTCCAGCAAGGCGTCTGAGTCAACCAGGCCAGCAGAGCAGCTAGAGAAATATGGACTGTGATGCTTTTTGGGAGTACTGTGTGAAACACACACACACGCACACACACACACACACACACACACACACACACACACACACTACAGGAACATGCAGCCACCAAAACCAAAAGGAAGACTGTGAGTGCAGGAACTGAGTGCAATTTTAACATCATTAACAGAGTAGAAAAAGGAGGAGAAATGAACCAGAAGGAACAGAAAGAGAGGGATTTAGGATGTATAGTGCCAGCTTTAATGAGCTCAGAGGAGGTGTGCTGTTATTTCTGGGCCGAGGAACCTTGTGTGCGGTAACTGGCTGGTCCTTTTGGCCATGTGCAGTGGATTGGGGGCTGCAGCCTTCTGACAGAGCAAACATGGAGACCTGTTAGCCTTGGCTTCACACACACACACACACACACACACACACACACAGAGTGCAAACTTGGAGCTGAATTTGCACCGGCCGCCCTGCTGAGCGCAGACTGGGAGGCAGCAATGTACAAAGTCCAAGAAATATCCTCGGTCCTGCTCTGTGTGTGTGTGTGTGTGTGTGTGTGTGTGTGTGTGTCTGTGTGTGTAAGAGAGAGAGAGAGAGCAAAAGAAAGGGAAAGAGAGGGTCGGTGTCTGTGTGTAATTAAGGCTATGATAATGTGGAAGGAATGCAGCATAGCTAGCAGAGACAGTGCAGTTCCTGCTTGTGTTCCCTCCTCCCTCGATTCAATCAGAGCAGGAAGTGGTTTGCCATGATGTCTTGTGCCAGGAGGAGTACATCTAACCACAGTCTCCAATCTCTCCTCTCTTCTCCTCTCTCAGTTGTTTGAAAAAGCTAAATATATTGTGTTACATTACTCTGGGCATTATATTAATTATAATATAGGAAAGACTTTTTTTGTCTCTTTGATAATAAGTATCAAAACTCAATATATATCTAACTTTCTCTACCTCTTTTAATCTGTCCAGTCCTTTTCCTCAATCTCTCCTGTGCAAACTCCTCTCTTCATTTCTAGTGGCTAGTTTGATCTCTTAATGACTGTCTTCACCCCCCTGTGAAGATCATTAGTGATAGTCATCTTTTCTGCTTTTGCCCATAATCCTCAAAGTGGATCTCAAACACTCAATTGTGTGCCGAAGCCACTTTGCTTCTGCTGCTTGTATAGGACCAGAAATGACCTCAACGCACGTGTGTGTGTGTGTGTGTGTGTGTGCACTATTAAAGAAATACTCTTAATCTCTATCTTTCACATCTGTAATGGAGGTACAGTTATAGCAGAATGTTGCTCCATTTCTCTGTACTGAGAGAAGAACAATAAACATGTTTAATCTAACTAACTTAAAATGGAAGTCTAAGGGCAGGTTTTGAATCTATGCCAAGGTGCACTGAAGCTATTCTGGTAGCTTGTGGTGGCTAAACATTTTATTAAAACACTTTATATTACTTTTTTACTTTCATTTACCCCCTGTCTCTATATAATTTATACTTTTAGAAAGGGGCTACTTGTTCAGAAGGAAGCATTTGTAATTATGTGTTACTAGTGTTTAGATCTGATGGTACATGGACACCAAACACCCTCAGAATTACTTTTTACTGTATTGCTCCAGTCTTTGCAAACCACATACAGCTTGGATAAGACATTCTCTTATGTTTTTCTTATCCAAAGATGCTATTATTATGTTCGTGACAGGTATAGTGTTCAATTTATGTTACGTAGTTGCAGATTTTAAATATTTATTGACAGAATTCAGCAACTGCCCTTAGAAAGTGAGTTTCAAGTAACCAGGTTTTCTGTTCTTTTTTCACTACAGGGAAGCGGGTTGAGTTTCTTGCTTGTGGTAATCACACATGTCCTACAAATGCCGTGGATAGAGATTAAGTTGAAAAATGTTGGAGTATTCCTTTTAATTGTTTAATGCCTAGAATTAGTCATAACCTGTGTGTGCGAGTGCGCTGCCGTGCTCAAGGGCTGTAGGGGGTTTTCAGAAGGGAAAGGGGGGGGCGAGGTGTAAGTGCTCATTGTGTGCTGAGTTCGCCTGTATCCTGTTTGTGTGCCAGTGGGGCTTCCTTCCCCCCGCTATGCCCAGGAAAGCCTTCATCATCACTTTCCTCCTCTCATCTCCCTGCCGCTGTTACCTGTTTTTGCACCTCTGAAATTAGTACAGAAGGAAACAAACAAAGAACGCACGCATGCACGCATGCAGGCATTCAGAGGCACTCAATAAAAGCGTTTGATGTACATGATGCATTTAGATGCAGCACATTATATTAGGCATTATATGGCACCATTAACACGGTGCTCTACTGTAAACAGTGCTCTTTATCAGTGCATTACTTGGAAGTATAGTATGTGGTTCAGTTACAAACACAAACAATACCTAATCTCTTGCTCTCTCTCTCTTGCTCTCTTGCTCCGTAGCAGTGGAGGAGGCAGACTCGGCCGAATGTGCAGGAAGTTGGGATTCCTCGGCTCCAGCAGGTATGTTCCCCCTACCTTTGTGACAAGTAGCATGGTGCCTTCCAGCCAGTGCTCACACAAACACCTGCAATATGTCTCCTCTGACTTCTCTGCAACTCCCACAGTCACTCCAATCTCTAATATCAATTCCACATGGCCTGTACACTCAGAGGGAGGGAGGGAAGGGGGGAAGGAGATCAGGATAGAGAGGTGGAGAGAAGGATTTTCATAAGACACAGGAGAACAGTGACCAGGTGCACACTAGAGTGGAGGTTTTGTGGCTGCTTCCTGTCTTAGAGGTTTGTGAGCAGAATATGGCGGACGTATACATTCGTGACTTATGGGTTCCCTTCAGCTCAGTCTGGCTCTTTGGCAAAATCTCAATAGCCTGGTTTGAATTGTGCGTCGGTCTGAAGCTCGCATTTCTGTCTTTATCCCCAAATGAAAATGGAGCATGCTGAAAATACATGGCAGTATATTCTGCGTTGGCTTGGCGTATACTGAAACCGCGTTGCCATATATTCGATTTTTGTATGGGCCCCATGAGTCATGTGCTGTCTCTCACAGAGCAATAGATCCAAATGTCTTATAACTCATAAGAATGATAATAGGAAATGTGATCACAGTTATCCGATCACAGCCTGATAAGACCGCTAAGGCTGTTTTTCCACTGCACATTCAGAAACCAAACATTAACCAAGGGAGCGTAGTTCATTTCCCAAGAACTTGAGAGATGACTGGAATGGTCACAGTGATTACAGTAAAAGTGACTGTTTTCTGATTATATAACATCAGCAAATCAGCTGCATATAAACTTGATTTATGGAATGCGTATGCATATAAACTTGATTTATGGAATATTCAATGGTAATTGAAACATAATTATTAGTATTAGTATTACTATTACTATTAGTTGTAGTAGTAGTATTAAAATTTCATTAGCATTCATTCACTTTGGAGGTCTTAAGCTCATTTTACACAAGACCGCAGGAGCAGCAGTGTGCCTGACATACTAGTAATTAACGTGGCCTTTACATCGAACACTGGCAGCGCACAGAATGGCTAATCAAAATAAAAACAAGCATATACTTTCATGGCGTATTCATGGTTTTTATTTAGAAAAGCTATAAAATACAATATACTAATGCTATATATTGCAGTTTATGCCAGCACATGGGCAACATTGCAGTTTCTAGCCTACTGAAGTACGGTGTGCTCTGGCATTGGTTAAAATCCAATCTTCGGGGAACTGCCATGTTAGCATAGAACTGAAAATCTCAGAAGAAATTTAAGCTTTTAAAATTGGGTCATTGGTCAAAGAAGGTTGAGTGCATGTGCTGTTACACCTTGTGGTATAGCATATGTAAGTAATCATCAGTGAACATTGCGTTTAGCCCTGCCCCTGAGTACCAAGAACTCTCAATCTTGAACAGGTACGAAAACCCACACAACTGGCACTGGCTAATGGCAAGTTCCAGTACTTTGTGCAGCTGAAGAAAGAATCCTAATGATCTGCCTTTTTTTAGACAAAGTCTACTTGCCTCATGCATTTCTTCAGCTCCAATCACTCCTGACTCCTGAGCGTGGTCGGTGAAAGAGTCTATGCTGCGATTGCATCATGATTACAAGGTTAGCTCATGCAGCATTGATGCTGTACACCACATCAAACTGGTCTACGTGTGAGCGATCTCTCTAAAGTTGAACTCTTTGTGTTGGAAGGCTGTATTTGGAAACCACCAGCCAGCTGGAGAGAAAGAGTGTGTGTGTTTGTAGGAGTGTTTCTGAGTTTGGGAGATAGGGTGATAGCATATGTGGCTGTGTGTGTGAGTTAGGAAGGGCTGGTGAGCTCAGCAGGGAGAATGGAGTAGGAAAGAGAGGGCCCAAGGGGGGTGACAGGATGACGTGGGCCTCTCCTAAGCGGCCCTGGGGGAGTGTGGGGGGGCGGTGGGAGGGGTGCTGACTGCGGTCCTGTGTGGCTACAAAGCGCTGCGTGTGTGAGATCCAGCAGGAAGGGGAGTCCCTGAGCTCTCACTAAACAACCCAACCAAACCCCCCCCCCCCTTTTTGCTGTTCCTCTCTTCCTCCTAGTCTTCCATCGCTCCCTTGTTTTTGTCCCTGTCGTGCTCAAACTAGCTGTGTTTGGGAGTTTTTATCACCCCTCTTCTCCCTGTATGCGGAGGCAGGTCCTCTATTCTACGCACATTTCTCCTCAAGGTTCTGTCTTGTTTCTTTTCTCTTATTTTCTCTTGCTGTCTCTCCTTCCTTTGCCCCACTTGCGTTCCTGCTCTCCTGTGTTTGTTGTGTTTGTTTGTGCTGCTGTGCCGGGGCTCTAGGGGGCTGCTCGCCATTTCTTATTTAAAAAGATGGGGGAAAACACAAAAAAAAGTTTTCCTTCCCTTTATTCCCTGGGAGATGATGTCGACAAGGACACTGGCAGGCTTTTCCTGGTATTAAATTCAGTTACCCTGCTCTCTTGGAAAATGTGTGTTGAGTTTAGAAAGAGCAGTAGGGGGGGCCTGCATGCCCCAGGGGACCTGACTGAGGCCTTTTCCCGATGGTGGAGAGGACCGGAGGTGCGCCCCTCCACCTCAACCCTCCATCTCTCTATCTATCTCTCTTTCTCTCTCCATTCCATGCTCCCCGAGACAGAAAAACAAGCGTCCCTCCCAAACCCAGAGGGGAAGAGAAGGGAAGGAGAAAAAGCAGAATGTGAGCCAGGTCTCACACTGGAGACTCAGATCGAGGGAGAGACAGAGACAGCAGGGGGGTTGGGGGTGGAATCCGAGAGAAGAAGGGAGAGTTGAAGAGAGACGCAGAATGTTGAAAGATGTAACTTTGTCATTTTTTTTCTAAGGAGAGGGAATTGTTTTTAATAGTGCAATCAGAGCTGTGAAGTTAAACATTGCATTTTTCTTGCTTCGTGATGAAGTGCTAATGATGTGTTTTTTTACATACACACAAGCACACACGTATGCGTGAATCCTGGAGACTGTAGTTTGAGAGATTTTAATTTGTAAAACAAACCAAATGATTCACAAATCTTTGAGAAGAAAACCTCACATACACATGAACCCTGTCCGAGCCTGTACGTGTCCCTGACTATGATTCATGGTGGAAAAAGGCTGCTCATATCCCCATGTGCAGGCCAATAGGGGCTGTAATGGATCTGAATTGAATTATTTTATTCACTTCCTCTCGTTGTGATTGGCTCGCCAACAGAACTTCTGACACATCAGCCCTGGATTTTGCCTGCCTCTTTCTAACTGGGCGAGACATTGTAACCTCAGACACATTGTGAGCTTTGGATCACCTGTGTATTGCACATATATGGGCGCTGTGCTGGCGGGGTTTTATTTGGCAGTGGGGGTGCAGAGCCAAGACTATTTATGAACCCCTTAATGGCTCATACTGTCAAATCTAGCACATAATATAATGAGGAAAGGTTGTATCCCGGTTGTGTGTGTGTGTGTGTTCAAGGGGTGAATGTATAAGTGAGATATCAGTGAGTCTCGTGGCCATACACGCGCAGCGACTCTCTGGAGTGTGTGCTGAGCCTGAGCCAGGCAGCATCTGGGGAAGCTGAGCTCTGTTTTTATTCCTCCGAATTGAGGGAGGAGAGCGGAGAAGAAGGAGAGGAGAAATGATGACCCTCCTCTCTGCTCCACTACCGATTCAGTAATGCCCGTCTGCTCCCGGTGATGCAGTGGACAGTTTAGAAAAGAGGACACAGCCAAGAACTCCATTTCCCTCTATCTCTCTTTCTCTTTCTCTCTTTCTCTCATTTATCTCCCTTTTTTTCTCTCCATCTCCTTGCATGAACCTCTGGAGGTCCATAATATATTTTTAATTTCCCCAAGGCAGCCACAGGAAAACAGTTCTAATGTGTGAAGGGGAGGTGTGTGTCTGGTGTGCGTGTCTGTATGTACGTATCAGCGCTTGTGTGTGTGTGTGTGTGTGTGTGTGTGTGTATATGTAAGCCCGTCTTGTGTGTCTCATAAAGCCTTGGCCCGAAACAGGTGACGGCGTTGGGGAGCAGCTGTCATCCCATTCGTGTTGTGGATGTGCACGTGTGATTTCTAATTCCCTTCCTTCCATGACGCTCTCTTTCATCATCCCTCCTTTCTTCGCTCGGTCCCTGCGGGTCTGAGGGCACTGGGTGCTGGACCCTCGAGGGGGAGAGGCTGGTACACTGTATTTTCGGGGAGGTGGTGGAGGAGGATGGTGAGGGTCCCCAGGGGGCTGCGTTGTATTGTGGAAACATAGCAAGCGTAGGCCAGTAGAGCCACAGTGAGGCCTGCTTTAAATAGGTCCCTATGTTTACTGTGTTAGGGCCTGCGCTCCCCAGAGACACCACTACACACACACACACACACACACACACACACTCACTCACTCACTCACTCACACACTCACACACACACAGTCTGCCTGCACCTGCTCAAGCACTGGGCCATCAGGGGCCCTGTCCCATCTTTCCCTAGTGTGTAAATACCAATCTGAGCTTAACGGGATCATCAGGACTTTTTAGGGATGAAATACATGTAAACTGAGTGATAGTGCGGTGATTTATATATGGCTTATTTACCAGCATTGCTGTCAAGACTGTCTCAGTGGAGACCAAAACCTGGCCTTTTACCGGTCAAGACAATCACACAGTCTTGTGCGTTTGCTTGATTGCATTCAAAAAATCTTGTATGTATTATAGACAAACAGTCAACGTGGCTTTCGTAAGCAGGCTGCAGTGAAGAAGCACTAGTGAAGTCTAGGCCTAAGTCGATTTTTCAGCACGAGCAAAGAGTAGTATTAAGTCCAGCACCACAGTCTGACTCCACTATCTGACAGTTTGTTGTAGGAACAGTATGTCACCCTGAAAGTTATGTTTCCAGGTCACTCAAAAACTGATGGAATGCCATTCAAGGGTCATATTAAATACATAAATATGATACTGTTAATTAAGTAATCATATTGCTGAAAAAGTTTTTTTGTATAGAGGAGATCAGGAGAGACAGCCTTTTAATCATTAACAAAATATCACAGAAATATCAGGTTTTTGGATATATTGTTATTGTGCGTCAGCAAAAATCAATGACTTAAAAAATAGAAAACAAATAGTTGGTACAAAATCATATTTTGTTATCCAGTTAGGTTTATGGAATCTATGTTTTAAAAGGATGAATAATGCCCGTGTCACATGTATCACAATATTAGTATTACATCATCATCATCATATGACCCAACCGTAATACACTGATCAACACATTCCTTAAAGATGTTCATCTGAAAGGAATATAAGTGAGCTAAAGACTGTTGTTCAGTAGGCAAAAAAGCTGTTTCAGAGACAGAACAGGTAATGGATTCAGACAGCTGGGCTGTAGTTAAGTGATGAGATCAGACATCCCTAATCGAGCACGGAGAACTGCATCCATCTGACTCGTGTCCTCAAGGAAGAGAGGAATTCTTTGTGTCTGTAGTGTGCTAACACACTCTTACCCCAGCTGATCCATTTCACACTTGGCTCATGACTGAGCGTATGTGTGTGTGTGTGTGTGTGTGTGTGTGTGTGTGTGTGTGTGTGTATGAGGTGGAGTGTGTGTGTGTGTGTGTGTATGAGGTGGAGTTGAAAGGCAGCCTTGTAGTGTAGATGTTTTTGTAAGAGAAAAAAGAGCAGAGGTCTTGTTGAAGTTGGAGCTGATAGTTTTTCCAGTGTAGAACAGCACATTGATGGCTCTTCTGTTCAGAGCAATGCGTATAGGTGTTGTGTGTACACAGAGGGGATGTGTGTATGAGCATGTGTCTCATTGAATGTATCCCTGTGGGTGAATGACTCAAATGCATTTTAGATACTGTATATAAAACACCTATATTATTTTCTCTCTGTCTGTTTTCTGGGTTTGCCCAATAGGATTTCTCCCTTTCACAATGCTTTATATAAGGAATAAAGTGCAACAGGGTAATGACTGGGTGATGTAATGAACCCCAAAGTTGATTAATTTGCAAGTTTTAAAGTGCTTTATTTCTCTTATACCACAGCAGTTTTTTCAATGCTAACAATTATTAATATCTATTAAAGAATGACACGTATTTGTTTATCTGTTTATTGTCATATTTAATGTTGTAGAATGTCTGTGAAACAAAATAATTCCACTTATCAGTTAAGTAGCTAAAAACCATTTTTCCCTCACCAGCCTCTCTTTTTTCTCTTGAACTTGATAAAACGCTAAATTGAAGCTCGTCATTTTACTTCTTGCTAGTGTGAGAAAACTTAAAAGCACTGTCTTATCTCTGACTGTTATAAAGCTCTGACACTGGAGACTCCTTCCAAAAATGCTAAAATAAATCTTCTCAGACAAAAAAAAAGAACTTCACCAGATCAATAATTACATGTCTTTGTTGAGAATCCACCATATAAATCCTTGTGAATGGGTTCTTACTATACAAATGATGATGTATTAGGACACGCACATTCATATACACCTTGCAGCCAGATCAGCTCTAACCTTCTTACCAGTTAGAATTGAGAATTCAGCAGCGCTGCAGTATAAATTTTCATATGTATTGTGACTCCCACAGTGACTGAGCGGGTCAGGAATCAGATCGGATTAGACATCCACTGATGTATTTTATGCCATGTACTTGTATTACGTTGACATGACACAGTTCATGAACATTAAAGACACCAACATAAAGCATGCCACCATTAAATATCTGACATTCTGCATAACTTAGCAAAACATGCTTACAGCGAGTCTCTCAGTTACTGTGATGATGTCAGCATCACATCTGTGTTACAGAGATCAGCCGCTATACACTGCTCTGATATCAGTATCAGTTTGAAATAGGAAAAGTGGGATAGGAGCATTCCAACTACCTGAACATTTTCCCTTTTGTGTCATGCAATTCTCGTTTATCGCAGTGATGAATGTGCCATGTGCTTGTACACTACTCCACCACCGATGTTCAGTCATGGTCCTCACATTATCATTTTTGGGGATTTCTTTTCGTCGTTCCTCCCCTCAGTGTGGAGGATGCCTCTCAGAGTCCGTAAAGCCCAGCGTCGATCCGACGCTAATTATTTTTCTCTCTCACTACGGTGGCAGCGCTGCACCGTTAAAAAAAGGGGGGGGGGACATATCAACCTAACGAGGGGTAATTAGCAGGTCCCTGCAAGGCGGGGCTGTGCTCAGCTACACGACTGCTCTGTGGATTCTACTAATTCACTTCTCCTCATCTAATTACCCCACACAAACATGGCTGTTTGTCTTCCCTAAGAGAGAGCGAGAGCGAAAGAGAGGTGGTGTGTGTGTGTGTGTGTGTGTGTGTGTGTGTGTGTGTGTGTGTGTGGGTGGGTGGGTTGGGGTAACATTGATATCTAAACAGTTCCCTCTACGTACTAACATGACTTTGTGTAATCCAGATATATAAAAGCTTCATTAATATTTTTTTTCTGATAATAGTAAGACTCTAAAATAAAAAACATTCAAAGTAGTATAATGGTAATATAATGGACCTCCATTAATAATAATAATAAGCTGACATGCTATTTTGCGTGTATGTACCAGTAATCTGGTATGCTTTATTAAAGTGCCTAATTTAAAGAGAAAGAAAGCCAGAATTTCCAAAGACAAGACCCAATATTAGTTTAATACAATACACTCTTGTCCATCTGTTTTGGAACAGATGCCTCATATTAGCATTGGCTTTGGGTCTTTAGCTTTGCGTAAATCTTGTACACTGTGTTAATATATTGCACATAATGAATGTGCCCTCTGTTCAGAAAGGCTATAGCTGTATTTGTCTAGTTTGAGAGTGTTTGAGTGTGTCTTTACGTGTCCTGGGGCTGAGATGTCCATGGAGCAGCTGTAGATGATTCAATTATACGCTTTATTCAAGTGTAATGCAGTCGTTTGAGGTAAATTGCTAAATGAGGTTTAGCCGCATGGAAGTCTTAGCATTAATTTAGTTTAGATTGTATGGAGAACACCAGATAAAACTGCAGATTAAATGTGTTTCCTGTTTATAACAGACAGTTATGAGGAGTGTTCTGATCTGATATTGAAATATTGGCTCAGTATTGGATCAAATTTGGCATTTTCTGATCCAATCATTTGGCAAATTTTATTGACAAGACACAATTTCTTCACATGAACATGTGATATAGATTGTTTTAAAGCAGAAGCTTACAGAGAGCTGGCTTCATGTTGGATAAGTAATGTATTGTATGTAAAACAAAGATCACTGCATCCCTAATAATTACATAAACAATCTTAAATTAAACGTAGTCTTAAATTTGTATTTTAAAAAGATGTAGATTAAATGCATTGGAAAGAGTTCAAAACACATTGACGAATAAAAGTACTGCTACTGTAGTCATAATTCACTTAAAAGTAATGATGAAGAAAAAGTAAGAGTAAATAAGTCGTCTGGTGAACTGCTTGAGTAATTACTTAACAAATGAGTTTTTTACCTGTCTACAATTGACACAATCTGAAAATGTTCTTTTTCTATTCTGTTCCAGCTATGCTGAATTGAACAGCACCTTGATTATCAACAGTGTATAAAGAAAGGTAACATTAGGTGGCTAGCTAACTTAGCCAAATGTTGTTGGGGTTTATTAACTAGCTGGCTCATGTTAATTCATACACGGTTCTAGCTACATAGTTAACTATCTATCTAGTGTTACCTAGGCTGTAGGAGACAGTGAGATATATTTAAAACAACAGGCAATCTCTGCAGAACATCAAAGTGATATCATACATTTAGTACATACCATAAACTAGCTAGTCTAGCTCACTCAGCTAGTTAATGGCTGCCTGTCCATGTTTTTACAGGTTAGATATTAAGCTGTGAACTGTCGATATCTTCACAGGTTTTGGCGTGTCAGCATTTGCAGTTAATTGTCATGCTCTTTCCTTTGAACAATTTAAAACTGATCAATTGGGCTGGGGATGCTCATCTGTCTCCACTGTCTCAGACATTGCTGCTGCTTACTAAGTATTTGGCTCCTGAAGTGTAGACTTTCTGTAGAAAACTTTATTTTGATTGCACCCCGTAATGGCCTTATTTAAAATTTGCACATACTGTCTTTTAATTGTCTTACAGTGTTAAATGCATTGTTTTTTACTCTGTAACATGTAAAAAATAAATAAATAAAACATTCTGTAAAAAAAATTTAAAAATAAATGTAGCAAAGTTGAATTCTTCTTTCCCACCCTGGTGCAGGGTCCACATGCTTGAATGCTGCTCTCCACTTCTTTTGGTCCAGGGCGTCATCAGGGGCAACAGTCAGCACTTTCATCTTCTTTGATGCAGTCCATCCAGTGCTTTTGGGTCTCTCCAGGGTAGAATCGGAGAGTGCTATTGGTGATAGAGTGTTCGTCACTACATGTAACATGAGCCTTGGTGGACACTAACGGTGATGCCAAAAGGTGGGAAAATTTCAGCTGGGCCTCGAACCGCTCTTGTGACGTTGCAGTAAAGAAGTTGGACCCAACTCAGGTACACCTCTAGGACGCTGTAGGATTGTAGCGATAGGTACCCAGTCAAATGCCTTTTCTAAATCCAGAAATGCCACATGCAATGTATTATTCTACTCCCTATGCTTGTCCATCAGCAGCTGGGCAGCGTGACTGGCGTCGGTGGTTTGAAGTCCCTTGATGAAGCTGCGTTGGTTAGGCGTTAGGGTGACAATGCTTCGGAGGCGCCGGTTCAGCAAACACTCGAATATCTTCATCGCATGACATGATAGCTGGATTGGCCAGTAGTTGGTGCACTCACTGACATCCCCCTTGCCTATCGAGATTGGCTTGTTCATGCTGGTCGTCCAAGCGCGGGGAGGTTTGTTCTCGGCTATGACGCGGTTGACGAGTGCAGTTAGGAATGCTGCTCCACATTCTCCGAGAGTCTTCCAGATATCGGCCGGTATGTTGTTGGGCCTGGTCACGTTTCCAGCAAAATCTTATCACCACTGCGCAGTGCCAGCTGGTAACAGGGTATCTTCATGAACCTTGGCGAGCAGTGAGGGTCTCGTATCGTTCCGCCGATACGAAGCTTAAAATGTAGCGAAGTTGAAAATTTTATTTAAAAAAAAAAAAACTCAAGTAAAAGTAAAAATACTACATGTAAAAATAATACAAGTAATACATGTACTCAGTAACTGTAACTAGAGAATATGTAGTTTGTTACTTTACACCCCTAGTTAAATGTTTACACATCCCCTTTCAATTAATTACATATAAGTGTAATATTAATATAAGAGATATTTAATATTTACAACATTTAGTATTTTCTTTAAACCAGTGCAGGAAAACATGCATGTTTGTGTGTTGACGAGAGAGAGAGAGAGTGTGTGTGTGTGTGTGTGTGTGTGTGAAGGCTCCTGGCGCTGGGACGGGCTGTGACTCAGAGATAATGGCCCACTGCTGAGATAGGGCCAGGGGCTCCAGCTGGCTGAGGGAACCATGAGGTGATCTGTGGTAGGGTAGAGGGGCTCCTATGGGACCCCCACACTCTCATTAACACACCTCTCTCACTCGGGACGGCCAGCAGCACACACCCCACTGTAAATTACTGATTAAAACACACACAGACACAGAAATGTGGAGGTATGAGAGTGAATGTGTGGGTGCATGTGTGTCATTGTTCTTTCTGTTCTCTCTGTGCCTCGGTGTGTCATGTCAAGGTCATTTAGCTTACATGCTGATGTGGGCGACTTTCAACAGCAGCTTTGATAAAGGATAGTGTCAATCAAGGGCTTGGCAGCATGGCACACTGAAACATATCTGCTAAGCTGAGCGTGCTCCTCCTCCTCCTCCTCACATACACCCTGACTCTGTGTTTATTCCAAATCCAGGTATGCGTAGTGTGTGAGACTGTGTGGGTCTTTCCTCTGCTGCCATATGACACAGTGATGGAAAGGAGCAATCAGAGAGAGCCCACCATCCATACATCTCCTTCCCTTTTGCTTAATTAGCATTAAGCAAAATAACACAAGATAAGATAAGATAAGACTTTATTATCCCAGATGGGAAATTCCAGTATTACAGCAGCAGATGAGAGACAATAGATAATATAAGACACAGACAATAGACAATATAGCAGCAGAAAGGTGTTAAAACATAAAAGTAAAAATCAACAACTAAACAATTAAGGCTTACTCAGGCAGTTGCGTATGTAGGGCGGAATTTGCCATGTTTCAGGTACGTGTGATTCTGACGTTGAACTTAAGGCTTAGTCCACACTGATGTTCTTCTTCTTTTGGTCTGCATATTTGATTTGGCATAGTTATTATGCTTGATGCCATACAACCCTCCCCAGTTTTATCCAGGCTTGGGACCAGCACTGGGAGTGTGCTGCCGTGTGCAACCTCTGTGGCTGTGTTTGGTTCCCTGGCCGAGAATCGAACCCAAGCTGCTGCAGTGAGAGTGCCATGGCCTAACCACTAGTCCTCCAGGGGCCCAATGCTTAGTCCACACTAACTTTTTAAATTTTAAAAAGCTATGTCCAGCCACAATAAAACAGCGCTTCCGACAGTAGAAAACATATTTTTGAATCACATCTCTTAAAGACAAGAGATCTGAAAACATTGTTGTCTCGTTGTAATGTGAATAAAAGAAACTGCTGACATATGATAGTTATCTCCACAATTCCAAAATGGTGGAACCAATTGGAATGCTGTTTTATTATAATAATAATTTTTGTGGCCTTTCCAGTCACTAGCTGCATCTCCGAACAGCAGATACAGCATTTCTCACCAACCTAAGCTTCACACTTTCTGTTGCTGTACCTCTAGCAAAAAAAAAAAAAGTACTGGATCAAGTGCTATTTTACTGAATAAAGTACTGAATAATGATGCTTAAAGCTATATTGCTAAATTAAACCAAATTTGCACTGATGATTACACCTAGGACTATTCATGTAACACTATATTAGCAACACACTAGACTCATTTTGGATGTTTATTAGAATGCTTGCCATCTTCTCCTTTCGACAATATTATTGTCTTAGTCTTTCTTTTAAATTTTTTTTTAAATTGTCTCCTGCTTTTATGTTACATCAAACACCAAAGAAAAAATATTTGACAGCAAAGAAAAAAATGTCATCTGTCATGTTTCAGTCCACATTTTCTATCCCATAATTTCTGGCGGTTAAAAGCCAAGTGCTTGTGTTTAAAGGCAATGGTCTAGACGCTACTGAAAAACCCCATCTCATACAATTCTACAGAAGAAAATGATAACCTCTGTCAGAGGCATGAACTACACACAGGCAATTTCAATACTCTGAATAGGCCACCCAGAAAATCAACATAAGCAGTTGTGTAAACCTGAATATGAAGAACTTTACCCGCATAAATATTGACTTCTACCTTTTAAACTTAAGCCACCAACTCTGAATAGAGCCCTTTCTTAGAAGCAGCACTTAAGATGGTACCTATGTGTGAGCTTTAGTTTACGTCTTCCTTTTTAGTAAAATAGTAAGTACACATTTCTATGATCAAAGCAGATTATAATGCTGGACAGTGAATTGTGTGTTAGAGGTAAACTATGTGTGCATGCATGTAGGCAGATAACACGATGATACATTCAACAGAACGGGTGAAATGTGGGCTCTAAGAATTTATCAGCAGACATAAAGAGGTCTTGTTTATCTGAATGGCTCTCTAGAAATCATTTGTCTCCTCATATGACTCTGTCCTTGCTGGGACCTGATTTCATCTGGCTCTTCTGTGTCACCTCTGAGTTATATCTGAAAACTTGAAACTCTGAAAAATCTTGGCGAACCATGCTTATTACAAGCACATGATATATAATACGTAGATACGCATTCATTTCCTTGTTTAAACTTACACGATACATTTTACTTTCACCTGGTCTCTATAAAGTCTTTCACACAGATCCACACCGATATCATTTCAGCAGTTTCCTCTCCCTCCCACAGACTGAGGGGCAAGATGGTGTGTGTGTGTGTGTGTGTGTATGTGTGTGTTCATATCAAGGCCGCGGCTGGAGCTAGCGAGTGTGCAGCTGGGGTGCACGACACATGTATATCAATCCAGTGCACGCAGGGAGAGATAGAGATAGAGACAGATAGAAAAAGAGAGGGAGAGAGAGAGAGAGGGAGAGAGAAAGCTGTAATGGCAGTCTAAATGGAGTGTGTTGTGGAGACCCCCTCATGAGACCACCTCCCCCTCCGGAGAGGAGGAATGCTTACTGGAGAGGATGGGGGGATGACGGCAGGCAGGAAAATGGAGGTAAACCGGAGAATAGAAGAAGAGAGAACAGAGAGCAAGTAAGCAAGTGTAGCATTTACTGGAGGTGTGTATGGTTCAGAGCGATGTGCCAGGAGCTTTTATATCCTGCCTGCTGTCCTGCGGTGTGGAAGTCGTACGAGCCAGGCTCATTTCGAACGAAAAAGATGGAGGGAGGAGAGGAGGAGAGGTAAAGAGGGCCAGAGCAAGGTCCCATCTGGCTCCTCCCTTGTTGCCATGGTAGCAGGTTGTGCTGGCATGTGCCTCGGTTGGCAGTGCCCATACCTCTGGCATCAGGGTACCTGGGGGAACGATGGTGTGTGTATGTGTATGTGTGTGTGTGTGTGCGTGATTGAACAAGAAGAGGGATGGAGTGAAAATGAATTACAATCTATTTTCACCGAGATTAGAACCTCTCTTGGATGAAATAGTACAGTTAATGCACCTTTGTGTGTGTGTGTGTGTGTGTAGAGTGTAGAACAGCAGCTCAGGACCACTATCAGTGTAGTGTCAGTCAGGGGCCTCTCTCCTCCCTGTCCAGACGGCATTCTCACGACTGGACAGATGGCCATTCCACATACCCCCACCCCAAACACACACACACACACACACACACACACACACACACACCAAACGTACCTTCACCCCCACCGGATGGATGGAGGGAGAGAAACTAGAGCACCTCAAAACTCCCCTCACTCATAACACCTCTCCAGACCCCCACTCCACCTCTCACTCCCCCTCCCCTAGCAAAAGCAGTCCAAACTGGGCTGGAGACCAAAGTGAGCCACTGGGTCTGGTCCCGAACTCCAGGCTCCATTAGCGATTAGCGCCGTAGTGTAGAGCCGTGCCCGGGCAAATTAGAGCTGCTGATCACAGTGTGGCAAAGAGCAGGAATGGCCACCTCCTGCTTTTCCTCTGATTGCACAAGTCCAGGATGATTAGACAGGATGTTAAGCCCAGGGGAGCCGGAGAGCTGCCCTCCTCCCTTTCTCCATTCCTCCCTCCCTCTGCTCTTCTTTTCCCTCTACCCTCATGTTCCCTCACTTTATTTCTCATGTTATTCTTTAGTGCTCTCTCTCTCTCTCTCTCTCTCTCTCTCCCTCTTTCTCCTTTGCTTATTTTGGTCCACGTTCTTTCACTCATTTGATCAGTCTCTTTTTTTTGTTTCCCCCTTTCTCCTCTTCTTTACATCTCTCTATCCTTTTTCTTTTTGTTTTGCTCCTGTCTCTTCATGGTCTCCTGTGCAGTCCTTTCAGAGTGCAGCGTTTAATGTGATAATAAGGTGTGAAAATAGAGCCACAATGGCGGAAGGAGGATTGGGCTGGTGGATATCAGTGCCGTGAGCAAGTGTGTGGCACACAGGCCTGAATCGAAACTAGGAGCTCTGCAGTCTTCACTATTGCCACAATGCCACGTGTGACGTTATGCCATGATGTAGGAATGGACGATATGACAAAAATATCATGTCATGATCTTTCAAGACATTTCTGCAGTGTGTAGTATGTATCACGATATGTAGGACAGGAGTGGTATGTTTAAAAATAAACCATTACAAATTTTTATTTAATGTGCACAAAAATAAAAGAGGAGAAACATGTATCCTGTAAAGCTAAAATTTGTAAAACGTCAAATCAGATCTGCCTCAAGAGTTTGTAATTGCTATTAAAACAATTATAAAAGGTTTTCACAATACCCACAATATCTCAGAAAAGTGTATCGTGACATATCGTGACAATATTATCATCACGACAATATCGCCACAACAATGTTGTCGTAATATTGATATTATATCATCATATCACCCAGCCTTACCATGATGTGCCATACATTAGTGTTATGTGATCAGTCGCTGCTGTCATTTTATTCTATATTGTGTACTGTACCAACCAAAGGGATTAGTGGTTGGTTTTTGGCACCTGCTCAAGATTGGTACTAACCTGAACTAATAGTATTCTGATGCAGAGCTAGATGTGTACTGTGGCACTACAAACTACAAACACACTACAACGCAGGATGAAAAAATAAAGCATAAAAAAAAAACCAGTCTAGTTTGTTGGTGCTGTGATTTTTCATTTTTCAACCTTCGCAAACATTTAATTTCTTAAAACCTCTAATGCAGCAAGAACAGACAGAAATGCTTTTATTCATTTGTCATCAATAACGTAAAACAGTTTTGGCGGATATTGGCGCTGTGAGCAAGTGTGTGCTTGTTTTTTTTATTTTTTTTTTTATTTAAATTCAAGCCTATTTCAAGTCTATTTTTGCTTTAATTCTTTTTGGCAAGGTTTCAGTGGGATATACCTTCTCACACACTTGGAGATTTTTACCAACAAGAATTAGTGGTATTTTGGGAGCAGAGTTAGCTGATTGGTTATACATACTGTGGCACACCATAAACATTAATGCAGAATGAAAAATGCAGCATAAAAAAGTGTTTCAACTGACAAATTCAGTTATTCGTTCATTTTTGTGATCATCTGGGACGTGTTAGATTTGTTTCAGAAATGGGTTGAAAGTAAAATTAATTTCATCACAGTGTGGATCTTATCACTGAAAACTGAAAAACGTTTAGCCAGCAAGCCTTTTTATTCCAAATAACCGAGTAGTTTTTTCAATGATGGATTCATTCCTAGTGTTGTCACTGTTCCAGTTGTCTCTGAAGTTGGTGGAAAATGAACTTGAACACTGCATTCTGTTGCAGACCCCAAAGTCAGTGGTGCTAATGCAGTTCTGTCTTTTTGCTGTGTATTTGTGTGTATAGGTGCAGATGCAGCCGTGCCTGAACGAGACTCTGACGGGAAAGAGCGGGCCGGTGGTGAAGACGGCGAGCACAGCGTGACCAGCCACGACGAGCGAGCAGGAGAGGAGGATCTGGACGACGAGTCCATCTTCACCTGTGATAACTGCCAACAGGACTTCGAGTGCCTGGCTGACCTGACGGAGCACCGCACTAACCACTGTCCTGCAGGTACACACACATCTCCTCAGGTCCCCTGTGACCTTTTCTGATATCTAAGTTCTTAAAAATATAAGCCTGAAAAATGTAGCTGTTCTATTTATATTATAGCGAAATTGTTTACTGAAGTGGGGTTTGTTACAAGATGATTGAGATCACCATCAACTACTGTTAAACTTGTTATGGCTATAATTATTTAATTGTAGCTCTAAGCCTAATTGATTAGTGATATGAATTCAATGGGTTTGAAATTAACAGCCTAACATGCTTCTTAAAGGATATGTCAATAATTTAAAACAAAGAAAAATAAGGTCAACTTTAATCAAACTGCAATTAGCAATTACTAGTTAAAGTGCTATTAATATGATGGAATTGTCTCAAATCTACATTTTAATATGGTGTAGCAGGTTTGGGTTTGGATTCAGGAATTAAACGTCCTAGTGACTAAGATAAATAAATATCTTTACTTAATATATAGATTGCTGGATTGTATTCATAAAATAAATCTTTGCTGGGATTGGAATTGTGACTGTGGATTTTTTTTCTACCCTGGAAAGCATCCCCGGCAGCAAAAAAATTTCAAAACCTTTGCTACACAGCTTAAATTGCACATTGTTTTTTAGTTCTCAGTTTGACAACAAGCCTTTCTAAATTTGAAAAATGATTTACATTTTAGAAGCTACACCACAAAACCATTCAATCCTGATGTCAGTCAGTCTGTCCGACTGAGTATGTGTTTCATGAACTGTTCAGAGAGCGTGCCTCTCTCACATACTCTCACTACAGGGGCTGCCATGTTCATCTTAAGCCATTACAGTCAGTGAATGTAGTTGGTGTGTGTCTGCGCTCGAGCCTGCCGTCTCAGTCAGACTGCGTCTCCTATTCCAGCCTGACTCTTATCTCTCTCCACCATTTGTGTCAACATGTCAGTGTAATAGTTTGCAGTGGCTTCTCCTGTGTGTGTATGTGTGTGTGTCGTGTGTGATGTGCATGTGTGGAGTGGCTGCTCTCGGCTGCTCTGGAGTCAGTGGTGTCCCACAGGAGAGTGGTGTTTTAAAGCTAACACGCTGTACACAAACACAATGCCCGTTATTACAATCGTGGTAATTAATGAAACGCTGAAAGCGGCCCTGCAGGGGCATCTGCTTCCTCACAGATTAATCAAGGGCCTCTCCTTAACGAGGAGAAAGCATGCATGGTGGGGGTAAAACAGAGAGATGCAGAAAGAGAGAGAGAAAGAGAGAGCAAAGAGTGCAATTTGATGGCCTAGCAGCAAGATTTTTAAAAAAGAATCTTTTTTACCTTTTATATAAAACATTCAATCAGGCTTTGATTGAAAAGCCATTTAGTCACGGACATGACGTGAAAGCAGTCGTGTGGAGCGTTAGCGGCCCTGGCGAAGCCGCCGAATAGCGGGAATGTGTTTCTGGTGGGAAATAATATGGCGTGACACAGGCCTCCTCTCTTCCCCACCCCGTTTGCCTGTCTGGCGGTGGCGTAATGAAATCAAGGCCCTGAATATGAGACAAGCCGCCTGCTCCCCAGCCGTCAGCGAGCTACGTGTTGCTTAGCAGAGGGGGAAAAAGAAGGAGAGAAACAAAATGAAATGATAAAACAGAGCTTCCCATGGGGGGGAGTGCTGGAGATTGCGGAATAATCCAGAGCAGTGGCTAGGGGATCACATCTCTGCCTGCGTCGTTCTCCCCCCTCTCCTCTTCCCAAACAGATACACATGCGCGCACACATACACACACACATACACACAAGATTCAGGCTTTATTATTATTATTGAAAAGAGCGGTAAATTAAAAAACACTCACTGGCGAATCCTTTTACATTCTCTGCATACCACAGGGAGGCTGCCTAGTGAGGGAGAGCCGCACACTGAACCGCAACCGCATCAGATAGGGGACAAACACGCCATTTTGTGAGCGAGTGTTTGTGCGGATGAGATTGGAGGCCATTTTTGTCATATTTTATGAGGAGGGTCATGTTTTTGGCTCCCTTGGCACTATGGTGAGCCTGGCCAATAACACGCCACCAACATAAACTCCCTTTTGCTTTAGAATTATTATTGTGATCACTTGGCAGTCAGTGTGGTCATAGTCTCCAAAAGCAAACACACCACAAAATGAAATAAAATTCCTACCAATATTACATGAGCTATAGGATTATAGCTTGAAATCCCATAATGTGTGGGATACGTGATCCGTTTCTTCTATAGCTTCTTTCGCTATCACTTTTGTCAGTCTTCTTCTAGTCCTACTTTAATGTCTGAAACTATTTTATGACCATTTGGGCTCCCACTGCACTGAGAGCTTTAACCCTGACTAGTGCTCAGTTACTGCTCTCCACCATTTGCGCATGTGAGTGTGCGAGAGAGAGAGAGAGAGAGAGAGAGAGAGATTTACTAGACGCATGGACTGAATGTGAAATTTGATAGTGTGTAACGAATGGGATTCTGTTTGCCTCATTGCTATCTATGTGTTTACATCTGATGGAATTTAGCGTCTTTTTGTACACGTGTATGTGTCTGTACTTATTAAGAGTGTATATTTGTGTGATATAGTTGTGTGGGTGGGTGTAATACACGCACACGATTGTGTGTGTGTGTGTGTGTGTGCGCGTGCGTGTGCGTGCGTGCAGTGTGGGCCGAGTCTGGGGGGAATCTCTACAGGAGGAGGAATCTGGAGCACTGGTTCCCCAAGGAGTGCTTGGAAAAAAAACTCAGATCAAATGGAGAACATTCGCTGCTCCGCTCCAGTGCCCCAAGACCGGCCATGGTTGGGCTCCGGCTGTTAACCGCCCACTCTCTCCCTCTCTTTCTCTATCTCCCCCTCTCAGCATCTCTCAATTCCTCTGTGGCCATGTGCAGCTGACCCCTCTCCCCATCTGCCCCCTGCCCCCACCCTGCAGGCTGCCCAGGGCAGGAACTCAGGCCCTGTTAACCCCCAGGGGTCTGGAAGAGAGAAGGTCCAAGGTTATGCCATAGCGGCTCTGCTTACAGCCTTCTAGCGCCTCAACACTCAGACTGACTGCCTGTGTAGCTCATGATGGTACATCGTGTACTACACTGCCAGCCAAATCTTTTTGAACAGTTAGAGTTTTTTTTTTTTTCAATTTAAGACAGTTTTCCCAATATTGCAATTTAATATGGAAAAAATTAAACAGGATTCATATTCTAATGGGTCTCATTCATCTTCAACTTATTTGGATCAGGGGTCGCAATGGATCCCGAATGCACCCTTGATAGAATATCAGTCCATTGCAGAGCATCAGCACTTACAAATTCACACATTCATTCACACCTAGAGGTAATATAGACAATATAACATAGCCATTCCACCTACATGCATGTTTTTGGTAGGTGGGAGGAAACCAGAGAACCCGGAAGAAACCGTGCAGACACAGAGAGAACACGTGAAACTCCACACAGAAGATAATCCAAGCTCAGGATCGAGGCAGGGATTTTGGAGCTGTGAGGTGGCAATGTGAATAAAAAGTGCCAAATATTTCTTAAGTCACTTATACCTGTTTCTTACTTTTTATAATTATAGAGCATTGAACTTTTCTTGAAGTTGAACCAAAAATATTCACTTTTCAAAATTTGACTGGCAGTGTAGGTAAAGCAAATGTTTGTACACCCCTGACACAAAATGAAGAAGACAAAGAAATTTAAATTATTCCAACAAGATATTTTGTATATTAGATTTCATAATTCCCTCACAAATATTGTCAAATAGTGTTAAGATATTAATAGTGGAAAAAAACCCTAAAATATCAGTTCAAAAGTTTACGTCTACTGAATGTGACATAAATATTTGCTAAGACTTCAAATTTTATGCTTAGTATTTGCCTTTTAACAAACTCTCTTGTATCCTCTCAGTTGCAGCATCCGCATTGTTAAAACTGCCAATAACTGACCAACATCAGAAACCCTATAACACTATGTTGGAGTGTAAAAAACAATGATGAGTCAGCGCTCACTAATTATCTCCATTTTTCTCCATTGACAGCAAATCCATGAGCAAATTTGTTTGTCCTCCCTGTCCCACTGCAACACTTTTCTAGATTTAATTTCTGTTTTACCAGACACACACTAACGTGTCTAACAAAGTTCATTGACCTGCTTTCTGAATCTTATGTTTCACACTCTCAGCAGACACAGCAATTGACAGGGTGTGAAATACGTAATTGTGAAAAATAAAAGCCAGCTAAGGGTTATCTCAAATTCACACCAGATGCACCATGTAAGCTTGTATCTGCATCGTGTTGTGAGTTCTGTCAGTGCTACCGATGATGCAACTATATGTGTGACAAAGTCAGTGAAACTTGGGAGAAGGACACTTAAAGTTGGGATGGCAGTAATAAGAACACAGTATACTTAAAAGCATGACAGGGAATACATTGCAATACGTGTGGGTTTTTTTTTTTGCTAGTTACTTGTGAGTGTTTGTTACCTTAAAGACTCTGCACGAATAGAATACAGAAAGTGTGATTTGAATGCATTTTTATGGATTTTTATGCTATTGAATGTTGTTGTTCCTCTTTCGGCTGCTCCCGTTAGGGGTCGCCACAGCGGATCATTGGTCCCCGTATTTGATTTGGCACAGTTTTTACGCCTGATGTCCTTCCTGACGCAACCTTCCCCAGTTTTATCCAGGCTTGGGACCAGCACTGAGAGCGCACTGTTGCATGCTGGGGTTGGTTCCCTAGCCGAGAATCGAACCCGTTCCGAGTACTGTGGCCTAACCACTAGTCCTCCTAGGACCCAATGCTGCTATTGAATAATAATTGAAAACATTAGAGATGGCAGGTTATGTTTAAAAAACAACAACGAAAGGACACGTAAGACTCATGTAAGCTTCAGTGTGGATTGACTCTAGTTAAAATGGAAGTGTAGTGTCCTGGGCGACAATATAAATAGTCTTTGGGCTTTTGCTCATGTTTGCAGTCGGTTATGTATTTTGGCCTTCCTCAGGCACTGTATGATGCTTTACCCCATAAAATGGGCCCACCAACTGAAGGTCAAACTATGACTGATTGATTACTTTAGGTTCCTAATCTTCTTGACAATTACTATAATGTGTAAAGCCTTCCTAACCAATGGATGGCCTATATCATAGCATCTGTGTAACAGCTGGACTGCTCTCTTGTCCCTTGGTTTATCAGCAAACAACCTTTGAACTTTGCCCCCTTTGACTGTTGTCACCAGGTGACATGGTAAAAAAGGTGTGTGTGTGTGTGTGTGTGTGTGTGTGTGTGTGTGTATGTGTGTATACACTAGTCTCCATGTGAAATAAAGGTCACAAGTGTTGAGAGACTGAGGGAGGAAGTGAGCGAGAGAGATGGTGTGTACAGAAAGGGGAGGAGGAGAGAGAGGTGGATGTGTGTAAACGGGAGAGCTGTCAGTCAGGTGGAAGGCGGGCACTCTGCCTGTCAGATACAAATAGGAGGCGAGTGCTAATTAACCCGCCTTCACAAGACTGAAGGGAACAGCCAGATCTCTAGAGAGGGAGGGGGAGAGAGAGAGTGAGAGAGTGAAGGGATGGCTCAGTCAGCAAGAATAGCTCTCCGGCACTCTCTCTCTCTCTCTCTCTCTCTCTTTCACCTCATACACTCAGAGAGAGAGAGAGAAGTGAGAAAGAGAAACTGGAGCTCTCCTCTGTGCTGAGTTGCCATTCAGAACCACACTTGTCATAGCACACACTTTCACACATATTTGTTAAACAATTTTACATCCTATTAAGCTGATGGCAACACAGTATTTCTGTTTATTTCCTTTCTTATGTGCTAATCACAAGCCCTCAGGTTTTACAGCTGTGTGCCTGCTCATGTTTGAATGCTGTGTGTGTGTTTGGGTATCTATAAGTAACAGAGGGGAGTGTATTCTTGGCTGGGTCACTGCATAGTTCTTTCTCCCTTGGGTGCTTCCTCAAACTCACACACACACACACACAAAAGGTGGGTGATATGGCAAAAATATCATATCGCGATACCTGAACAGAATTTATAGAATAAAGTGATCAACATTTCATGTAAAGATTGATCTACAACACTCCAGAAATATCATTCCTGCCCTATTCTAAATCTGCTCACACAGTGTTAGACAGAAAAAGCATTATGGAAATGTTTGTGCTAATGTTCCTACCAATTAAAAATGGTACAGCAAAGCTGTTTTGAAATAGTATGTAAAATGTTCTTAGAAAAAACCCAAAAGTTCCTAGATAATGTTCTGCTAACCTAAACATTCTGCAAACCTAAAACATTCTGATAAGCTAAAAAAAAATAATAAAAATCTGCTAAACTAAAATGTCATGCTAACCTCAAACATTCTGCTAAACTAAAACATTCTGCTAAGATAATAAATGTCCTGCTAACCTAACACATTCTGCTAAGCTGAACTATTCTGATAAGCTAAAACATTCTGCTAAGCTAAAATGTCCTGCTAACCTGTTCTGTAATGCTCAAACATTCTGCTAAGCTAAAATGTCCCACTAACCTAAAACTTTCTGGTAAGATAAAATGTTCTGATAAGCTAAAACATTTCTTCTAAGCTAAAATGTCCTGCTAACTTCAAACCTTCTGCTAAGCTAAAACATTCTGCTAAGCTAAAATGTAAAATTGCTAGCTAGGTTATTGCTTAACAAGTGCATTCAGCTGAAGTATGACACTGTTATTTGGATCAATGTGATGGCTGTCGAGGGAAATATTCTAGCTAGTGCTTAGAAATCTTGACTAAATTGTGAGAAAATAGAGATAAAAATGAAACATCTGGTACAGTAGTAGATTTTAGCATCTAATCTCTTATTTGTTAGTGGTAGCAATAATGCTTACTAGTAATGATTTGCTCACTGGTACTGATACAGTAGCTATGCGATATCTCGGAAACATTTTGTTATGATTATCAGTATCATATCGTCCTATTGCCCAGAGTTAACACACGGACACACACACACACGCATACACATTCTCTTTCTTTTCTACACCGGATTTGGCCTCCTCATCACACTTCTGTCTGTACTTCTAATCCTCCCCACAACCCCCCACTGCTCCAAGAGCTCGTGCCTGTCGTCAGAGTGGCAGCTGAATCCTGGGAGGCCACGACTCTTATTAAAGCCACAGATCACTTTTCCTCCCTTCATCCATCTAGAGACAGTGTGAGAGAGAGTGAGGGTGAGAGAAAGAGGAGGAGAGATGAGGAGAGGAGAAAGAGCTGCAACTTGATCTAGCATCACAGAGAAAGAGAGCGGGAACCCTGGACGTATTGTTTCTGCTCAGACATTAGTGCTTTCTGTTGTCCTTTATAATGTGTGTGTTTGTGTGTGTGTGTGTGTGAGGGAGAGAGATCTGTAATTGTCATGTGTTTGTGTTTTAAGCAATTCATTAGGAAGTGTTTGTTATAGTTCTGCATCATGCATCATGTGAATATATTCAGTGCTGTGATTATTGTGTTAATGTGTCTGTGTTCAGGACTCAAGGGGAGCTGTGTGTGTGTGTGTGTGTGTGTGTGTGTGTGTGTGTGTTGGGGGGGGGGGGGGGGGGGGGGAGCAAGAGTGCATGTGTTTGCAGAAATGAGACTAAGCACGCTCTCTGAATGTGTCTGCCGCTTTGTGTGTTGGTCCTCCCATACGTCTCCTTTCTTTCTTTCTTTCTTTCTTTCTTTTTCTCCCTCGCTCGTTTTTCTCTCCTCTCTTGGAGCCGGAGGGTGGCCTGAAGATTCCTCCACTAAGCCCTTGGCACAGATACAAATGCAGTCACAGCTGGTTGTAAACTCAGGTTTTCCAGGGAGAGCAAAGAGCCTTGCCTCTGTAGGAGAGAGAGGGAGAGGGAGAGAGATTGAGGGGAAGGGTGGGGGGTGGTGGTGTTGGTGGGGGCGCGCAGCACAGCATGGAGGGAGAGAGAGAGAGGGATAGAAAGGGAGGGGGGAGACAGAGGAGGGTTGTTTCGGAGCACACTGGAAGTCATTTTTCATCACAGGGTTCATTTTTCACGATGAAGTTCTCTCCTGTCTCTCTCACTCCCTCTCTTACTGTCTCTTTCTGTTGTGGTCTCTGTCTCTTTCTTTTTCTTCTTTTGCTTTTCTTTCACTCTCTATATGCACGGTGACTCCTCTTTTCCTCACTTTACGTCTCTCCTTGTTTTTCTTTACCTCTCTCTCTTTTCTTTCTCCTCTCCTTTCCTCTCCTCTCTCTCTCTCTCTCTCTCTCTCTCTCTCACACCCAGCCCTAGTTTCCTGCCTGCGCTCCCCTGTTATGAAATATGGATGGCACCAGTTTGGGAAGCGTTGAGAGTCTCTCTGCCAGGGAGCGGGGCTCTGTCTCTGCAGAGACCCGGCTTGTGCATGCACCTAAACACTTCACTGAGCAATCTGTCAACATGTCAGCAACACATGTTTTGTTAAAAAAAAAAGTGAGGAAAAAAAAAGCGCTTCCAGAGGGAGTAATGGTTCCCACCAGGACTGAGAAAATGCTTTGAATTCAGCAGATTTCTATTGCGGAGAGACTCCCCTGGGGTGACTTTTTTTTTTTTTTTACAATGCCTGCATTTCAGAAATTTGAGCCAAAGACCCCTGGGGGCGTCCTTTCATAATGCCTGAAAATGTAGGGTTATATTGTGTGCAGTTCCCCATGGGGGCTTTATTAATACCTGAATTCTGAGGCACTGCAAATTACACAGGGACTCGGCGGGGGCCGCGCTCGCACCAGGAAGGGAGAAAAACTCTGTGGGGACGTTTTCTCTTCTCTTCTCTTCCTCTTTCCTCCCCTCCTCTTCTCTTCACTTCTTTCCACTTTTCTCCCCTTCTCTCCTCTCCTCTCTCACTCGCTTTTTTTATGCTTCATGCAAGAGTGGAATAGAAGAATTTGCCAAAGGACACAAAAAAGGAGTGTGTCTACGTGAGAGTGTGTGTGTTGGCGGCAGACTCCTTGTATTCATCTTGCCTGCTCAGAGGGAAAAATCAGCCGATTAAAAATGTAATTCCCCCCTCCCCTTTCTCTCTCTCTCTCTCTCTCTCTCTCTCTCTCTCACTCACTCACTCACTCTCTCTCTCTCTCTCACTCTCTACCACATGTGCTCTTGTGTTGAGCTTGCAGTCGTAAGAAGGGAGAGTAAATATTTGGGCTGTCTGTGTATACCCAGGAAAAAGCCGAAATCTGTTGGAATATCCACACACACTTTTTTGCGTAGTCTTCGGGAGGGGGAAAGAAAGCTACCACACTCATTTGTATTCATTGCCTTGAAGAAGGCTATGTGTATCTATGAATAAATGCCCTGATAATAAAAGTACACAATTACACATTTACTTTCCTATCTATATCTATATGCATAATTCATGCATGGCACAAGCTTTGGTCATATATCTTTATATCTGAGCATGAAACACTAGCATCACTATGTTATTTAGATAACAAAATCTTTTACCATCCTATCCCCAATTCTTTGCCACATAAAGCTTTGTACCTAATTCACTCACACCTCTGCATCAGACTGTGGCTCAGATAGAGGCCTAATTTATTATAGAAATTTGTGTTTTGAAACTGTCTGCTAGGGTTAATGTCTCCAGTCAATAGGCTCATTAAGTGATTGTGTGGGTGCAATGTTGTGTGTTTGTCCACTATTAAAAAGCCACCATTTGTTAGTTTTTGGCCAGGGCGCTATCTTTTGTCCGCTGTGTGGGCGGAGGAGGTCAGGTGATTCAGCAGTTCAATGGTAGCACCAGTAACGATGTAAAACTCAGTGGAGGCAGTGGAGGCTGCTGGTCAAATATAATCCATCAGCTCAGGCCAAAAAGTCCAAGCACGGGCCAATTTAATCATCTGCTCAGCGAAATGAGTGTTGTGTGACTGCAACTTGGTAACAAGTGCGGCTGAGAGTTCCTGGCAAAGAATACTCTAATTAGCATTGTCTGTTTAAATAGGCAGATTTGAAGATTAATATGACAGGAACTTATTTTGGATTGAATTACTAACAATAAGTGGGGCTTGTTAGTGTTATTAATTGGTCTAACAGGATAGACATAAAAAGTAGCAGAAAGTGTGGTAACAAGTGTGAGTGTGACCCTCTATTAGTCTGAGTGCTGACTGGTATGTGAGAATGTGACCTGAACGCCCGACGTGACCCCGGTGACCCTGGGTGTTGCAGAATAGAGCTGTCACCAGTCCCTTTATGAAAAGCAGCAATAATGAGGAACAGCGTGTTCCCTTGGATTCCTGTGCCCCTCTGACAGCTTCCCTTGATGCTCTCCTTCTCTTTCTTCCTCTTTCTGTGTCCTTCAATCTTTCTCAAGCTCCTGGAAGAGCAGAAAATTATGTACATACTGAAAACAGTGCATTTTGCTTTATTACTTACGCACCATAATTAGCACACCATAATTTGTGCAGGTGAAGCAGTACATAGCCAATAAAGGTATGACAAGATATGAGCCAGCTACTGAAAATATGAAATGTTTCAAGGAATATTTGATTAAAACCCTTTTAATATGTAAAAATAATGCGTCAGAGTGAACTTTGTGGAGGATTTGAGTAAGTCAGGCAAAGAAAAAAGGAAATTCCTGACTGCTAGAAGCTGAGATGCTGTGAAAGGAGCTTCTCTTATCTGCTCTCTTCTGAAAGATTTCTACTCACAGTCCAATATTGTGACTTGTATTCCCGTAATAATACAACTTTCTTTTCAAGATCCTATTCTTTTTAATCAGTCGCACTAAAACTCATAAAAAGCATTCAGGCTACAGACACCAAGGAAGGACACAGATTCAAAGAAATGAAGAGGAAAAAGAAAATAAATTTCACTGAAGCGCATGTGTGTGTGTGTGTGTGTGTGTGTGTGTGTGTGTGTGTCCAACACTCAATATTCGTCCTTTATTTTTTTTTTCTTTTCATTTTTTGACACCAAAATTTATTACCAATGCTAGACTCAGTGACAAATCTGTGCTCACACTCTTTCTGACACAAAGATGGGGTTGTTATGAAGATCATCTGACACAGTTATAAAATGCAATAAGACATTATTACACATGCAGAAAGAAGGAAATAAAATGAAAAACCTCAATTGGAAATGCATGAATGAATGAGTGAATGAATGAAACAGAGAATGAGAGCAAGAAAGCATCTAAGTTTGATTCTGATGCTTATTTATTCATTTTACAGAATTCAAAATGAATTACTTACCAGCCTAGTGCTTATTATTACTGTTAGTGTTATTATTTACATTTTTATTGTTATTCCTGCTATCATTAACAATAATACGATTTGTTGTGGATTGTAGTGGATAATGTTCTGGTAAGATATACACTGTCTCCAAACAGTGATTTTAATCATATAGATACGCCAGTTATGGAACTGATCAATACAGTAAAATTTGTGGCTCCCCACTTTAAGCTCAGATTAGATTGTAGACATCTTTGATGAATAAGAGCCAATATTCCCTCTCTCTAGTACTGCCCTATAGAGCCATACTCCCCCCTTAACCTGTCCTCCTTCTCTCTCTCTGTCTCTCTCTCTCTCTCTCTCTCCAGCTCTCCTGTGGTTTCTTTTCTCCCTCCATTTCTTTCCTTTCACTCCCTCCTTCCCTCCTGTCGAGCTTGGCCCATGCCTCCTGCTCTCTTTCATTCTCCCTCTCTCTCTCTCTCTCCCTCTCTCTCTCTCTTGCTCTCTCTAGCCCCTGCATTATGTGCGTGGCTCCTTGGTGTGTCCCTTCATCCCTCACTGGCTCCCTATAGCAGGCTACAGAGTGGGTGAGGGTAGAGCTGGGAGTGTGCAGGGATCAAGAAGGCCTAGCCATCAATATGCACTCCTGCTTTAACTGCTACAGTCAAATCATAGCAATGAGGTGAGCAGATAGAAGTCTCATTAAGTAAAAGTGCTGATACTTATGACAGTTACGTAGCTAAAAGCAAAGGTAATCATCTAAACAACTACTTAATAGTAAGAATGAGGAAGCACGTAGAGAAAAAGTACTCATGTAGCATGTCAGTTAAATTCAAGAACATCCAAACCACTTAGTGTCAACAAATGGAGATTCAGACTCATGCATATATATATACATATATATATATATATATATATATATATATATATATATATATATATATATATATGTTAACAAAACAAGCTTAAAAAAAAGCTTGCTAACAAAAGACGAACATGGAGGCCTCCATGGTTTTTCCCACTTTGTCGCACAGAGGTCTACAATGACGTAATTCCGATTTCCCACTTCTGAGTTAAGTCGAATGCAGCATTAGTCACCCATCAGAAAAGTTCAAAGTCATGCCCCAAAACACAGCCACACTGCCTGATACTAGGCTTTCTGAACCGGCAGGTAACGTAACTGACAGGCACTTAAAGATGCCTCCTTGTCCTGATTGGTGGATATTGGTGATCTACATATTTGTTTTTGTTTTTCGGGCACTAGAGACACTGGCATTTTCTCCTGAGCTGATGTTTCATTGAAGTTGCCAAAAATTACAAAAACACTGACATCAAAATCCCTGACCATATCTTTAAAGAGCTGAGAGTAAAGAAAATCTGGCTTTTGGTCTTTACAAAAGTCAGTCTAGTAAGGAAAAATGTATCCCCATTAAAAAAGCTGTTTAAAGAACTGTACCAGAGAAAGTGTAGGCAGCGAATGTGGCAAGTGATCAGGTGTGTTAACAAAACTCCATTTTACTGAAACAGCAGATACACAAACGCACATACTGGAACCGGTAGCCACCTTACATTTCTACTTTTTCACACTCAAGAGGCCTAGATCTCTCTCTCTCTCTCTCTCTCTCTCTCTAACACACACACACTCACACACACACTGCAGCAGAGGCAAAGGGCAGAGTGCCAGGGGGAGAGCTGTTATAATAGTTTTAACCCTGCGCTCAGGTGTGGCTTGCCTTTGTCAAGTGAAATGTCAGGGAAAAGCACTGCCCCTGGGACGCACACGCCGAGAAAAAGCGCGCAAGGCTGTCTGCCTCCACACTCTTTTCAAAGAGCCCTGCCATGCCTCCTTTACGTACACACACCCTCACACGCATACACACACACACACATATACACACACATATGAACATGCACTCCAGAGTCCATTAACCACACAAAAAGACCTACACACATCACCGTAATCACACTTGCTCTTATGCACACACCAGATTCACGCCCATACGACACGCACACACACACACACACACACACACACACACACACACACAATCAGTCGCCCTCACATAAACACTCTTACGCCTGTAGTGTGAAGTAGTTTCTCTGAGGGAGCTTGAGTCCTTTTTGTGCTGTTTAAAGTGGGATGCTTTGTGCAAGTATGTGTGTGTGCATGTGTGTCTACGAAGCTTTAATTTTGTCTATGTTAGCTTTCATTTACAGTAGGCAGTAAATAAGAGTGTGTGTGTGTGAGAGAGAGAGAGAGAGAGAGAGAGTGTGTGTATGTGTGTGTGAATGTGAATTCAGTTGTGCCATGGCCTATTTATTGTGTGCATAAAGAGTGACTGAAGGGAGCAGTGGGAGGTGATAGAGCAGTGCCACTAGTGTGTTTGTGTATATGTGTGTGTGTGTCAGAGAGAGAGAGAGCGAGAGAGAGAGAGAGAAAGAGAGTGCATATAAGAGAGAGCCTCTATTCTGTTCTGCATCTTCCCATGTGGAGGGCTCCCCTCAGGGACCTGGACCAGCCTCAGGCAGGCTCTCATACACCCATTACAGGCCACTCTTGCGCACACACACACACACACACACACGCACACACATGCACACATGTACACACAGTCTGACGTCAGTGATGTGACTGGTTGCTCCCCTGGGTGTCAGGAGCAGTCTTTGTTCCCCTCTCCCACTTCCTCTGCCTGTCCTTTGTCCCTAGAAATAGCTGTCCAGTGTAACTGCCTGATCGGAATCCTCTGCATCCTGGACGGGTCATGAGAGAAACCCGCCGAGACCAAAAGTGAGAAAAGTGAGAGAGGATGGATGGATAGATAAAGAGAGGAAGGATGTGAAATGAGCGGCAATATGGAGGAGAGAACGATAACTGGGGAACGGAATGGGTGTAGGTGAATGTGCATTGATTCGTCTGAGGCTGTGACACAGGAGCCTCCCTGGAGAGAGAGAAAGAGAGAGAAAAAGAGTGTGTGATGGGGGGTTGAGTGTTCAAAGTGGAAGGCCTGTGTATTGGGGTTAAAGATCTGGAGCATCCTTCTGCTGTTCTTCCGAGCTCCGATGTGCCACCGTGCCACCAGCCGGTGTGAAATATTTAAACCTGCTTTTCATTTGGGTGCAGACTGGAAAACACACTGAATAAGTCAGTAGACCCTTTTTTTGGTGGGGTGGCGGGGAATGTCCGACGACCTCTTCTTTAAACTCGCCTGTTGGAACACCCTCACCAAGTCTTTCCTTTCTCTTTCTCTTCTCTTGCTTTTCTTTCACTTTTATCATTTTGCGCCCCTGTCTCTCGTTCCTTCTTTTTGTGGCATTTAATGAGAGCGTCTCCATTGGAGCGCAGCGGAGCCATGGCGGCCCTGCTCTCTGACTGGCTGGTGGGAGCGCCCTACTCGAGTAATGAACTCCCCCGGGACATGGCACAGCAATGCAGGCCGCTTTCCATGCTCCATTCCCAGGGCGGCCTGGAACTGCTGCTGATGGAGGAGGGACTGAACGAGAGCGAGCAAGAGAGAGAGAGAGAGAGAGAGAGAGAGAGAGGGAGGCTCACCCCGCCTTCTGCTGCCAAAGTGTGCGGCCTGTGAGTGGGTAGATAAAGTGGGAAGGGGGTGTGGAGGAGAGGGACCAGGGGAGAGTGTGCATTCGTGTGTGTGTGTGTGTGTGTGTGTGTGTGTGTGGACAGGACTCTGACAGCTGCAGGGGCTCAGGGCTGACTGGTGTGTGCCTGATAAGGGGTCGGTGTGGATCGCAGACTCAAGGAGAGGACTAATAATCCACCAGCACACACACTGGCACTGTGTGAGAAAGTTAAGGAGAGCTAAGAGCAGAGGCAAGAGAGGCTGTGTGTGTGTGTGTGTGTGTGTGGTGTGTGTGTGTGTGTGTGTGTGATTGATTGAGAGAAACATTAGAGGGGCACACATCACCTTAGGCAAAGGGTTTGTCATCCATCCTGTCTTCTGCTCTTTTTTGGACTGGACACTCATTTAACACAATATACTGCTCTTTTGCAGCTGCTATAGTCAGTTTACATGATGTCCACTTTTTATGTAGCACCACATGAGTTGAGCCCTGATTTTCCAACCATATACAGAGTTTTGGGATCTGTCTGAGCAATGCTATTTACCTGGTCTGGGAGCAGAAGAAGATGCTTGACAAATTCCACCACATCCAAAATTATTGCCAATATAATTTGTAGTTCAAGCAAGTAGTAAAAACAGGAAAGAAACGTGTGAGTGGAAATCTCAAGGAAGGAAGTGAGAACAGAGAAAAAATATTGACCATTTGTGTGCCAAAATATATGCATAATTATGCGGTGTCTATAAGAATACAATAATGATGTGTTAATATGATTGTTAGAAATAAACAAATAAATAAGAAATAAAACCCATTGGGGTAGTGTGATGTCTTTACCATTTTAAAGTTGATTACTTTGCTATAACATCATGACCTGAAGACTTTCATTCCTCTTACACCACAGCAATTGACCAATGCTGAATTTTGATAAGAATGACACAAATCATAGATTCTATTCATTTATAGTTATGTTTAACATTGTGGATTGTCCACAAAACAAGTTAGTTCCTCTTATCACTTACATTTTAAGAGCAATAAATCATTGTGACTTGGAAAACATAAAGGAACACCATTAAATCTGATTGTTTCAAGGTGCTGACACTGGAGACTCCTTCCATAAATTTTAAATGGACATCTTACAGATAGCATCACGATATCAAAACATTTCACACGTTTAATGCGTTTATGCGGCGTGTGCAATACAATAACATATTAGAATGAGTGCATTGTAGCTGAACTACTGTCAGAGCTTCTGTTATAGAAATCAGAATTGAGAATTCAACAGCACTGTGGTATAAATACAATTACTTGTTGTAGTCGTTCTTCTTCTTTCAGCTGCTCCCATTAGGGGTCGCCACAGTGGATCATTGGTCCGCATATTTGATTTGGCACAGTTTTTATGCCGGATACCCTTCCTGATGCAACCCTCCCCAATTTTATCCAGGCTTGGGACCAGCACTGGGAGTGCACTGTCCTGTACAACCCCAGTGGCTGGGGTCGGTTCCCTGGCCTGGAATCGAACCCGGGCCGCGCCGAGGCCTAACCACTAGTCCTCCAGGGACCCGATATAAATACAATTAGTAAATAAATTTAAAAAATATATCTGCAGAATATATAGTCCTTGCTATAAGAATTTAATATATTCTTTCAATATACTTTTACTTTGTAGTTGTATAAATGAGTGCAACTTCTATACATTGCTCAGACAAATTTTTTGGCCTTTTGGCCAAACTTAATGCATAAGGCTATAGTGTGATTCCAAGATATTTAAAAAAAATTAAAATCATATACTGTCCACTAGGTGTAACACCACTTAAAAACACGGCACACTTTCCAACTGTAAAAGAAAACAGTAACTGCAAATTAAATAAGATTGTAAGTCCTAAAGTAAGGGTTGTTTTTCCCCTATGTAATAACACTCCATTGTATGATCTTAATTATTAATTTTTAGTAATACAGCATATTTAATAGCTTGAAACACTAGTAAGTAATAAAACACTTGGGGGTTTGATTTAATTTAATTTTTTTCATATTAATTTAATTTTGGGGCATGTGAGTGAGTGTGTGCTGCTACAAAAGCACGCCCTTCTTCAGTGACTATCTACACTGCATGTGTGTGTGTATGTGTGTGTGAACATGTGTATGTGTGTGTGTGTGTCAGACAAAAGGAAATGGGCTCAGATATAGTTTAGAAAGAAAGACGAGACAGACAGGTGTGTGTGTGTGTGTGTGTGTGTGTTTAACAGTAAAGTTGCATGTTCATAACATAATATAGATTCTTCTACTTTTCTATTCATGTGTAACCCACATATTGATTTAGAGAAAAAAGTTCTCCACTGGTCATTCCTACACATGGAATATTTTGTGTGCTGGAAGTGCTTTGCTTGTTCTGTGATTGTTCGTGTCTAATGGGAGAGTTTGGCGGCTGCTCTGCCATTAGAGAAGGGGCCACGGCGCTCTTGCTGCTCAGGGGCTCGGCCAGGGGGAGGGAGGAGAGGAGAGGCTTGAAAGCCACTGCACGTCCATATTTGAAACCATTTCCATTTTTCAGTTCTCCTGTGTTATTAAAAAGTAGAGGTGGGGTGGCGTTTGAAGTCGGGATGGGGCTGTACTTTTAGGCCGGTCCCTCTGCAATCCTTTTTTCTGCCGCCGAGGCCGAGCAGCTAGCAGCCACCATTGATCTGCTGCTCCTGCCATGCTTGCCCTCCACCACACTCTGCAGGAGAGCCCGATTATGTGGTGCTGCGCATGCCTGTGTGTCCTGGCATTTGTATTTTTGGGTTACATTCATGTATGTGCATATGTGAAGGTCCATGTGTGCTCTTGTGCTCTCGGTTTGTGTAGTTTCTGTTCTGTGTGTGTGAAGGTCAGCTCAGTTTCTCCTTCCCAGAGAACAGCCCCTGGGGCGATGCCAGAAGTTCCCAACAAAAGTTTTTTTAATTTCTGTCGGGCAGTCACAGTGGACAGCCATCCCCCTTTGGGCCAGCGGGAGAGCTCCCTGCGTGGGCTGGGGCCTTGCTGGCGGAGGGGGAGGGCCAGAATGGGATCTGGCAATGTTTGTACGGCCCGGTGGGGGTTTGGGTTCTGTGTGTGTGTGTGTGGTGTGTGAGACTAGTGCAAAGGCAACCCCAGGAGCCAATGGATTGGAGAAGTTTTCCACAGAGGCCCCGTCCTCGCCCTCTTTCGCCCCATGCTTTGGCGGATGTGGGCCGTAATTACTGGACCCCCTGGCCTCTCTCTTTCTCGCAGCCCCAGCCTTTGATCTGTTTCATGTTGAGCACATTTTTCCCCTGCTCGTTCTACCTTTGTCTCGTCCTCTGGTTCTTTTCTCAGCCGCTCCTTTCTTTCCTGGATGACCCCCCCACCTCTTCTTTGAACACAGACACTGTGCTTTCTTTAATACACAAAGAGACTGTACTTTTTTTCCACCCCCTCCATCCTCATTTAGTCTTAAAGTTTTTAAGAAGTTAGCTCCTTTTGTTGACGGCCATGTAAACTTTATACTGATTTTTTTGTCTTTGTTTTCCTGCCGTGGCCTTGACCTTGCAAAGTGGCATGCTTCTTTATCACCGCTCCAGTGTGCATGAGAGTGAAGGAGAAGCGCACAAAGCTAATGGCCGGCCACTCCTCAGGTTGTGCTGTTGTTTAGGATTGCTTCCTGAGTTTCAAAAAGTCCTTCTCGTTTGAACAGCAAAAGAAAAGACAGGGGAAAGAAGCAGCGCTTGTGTGCGTGCGTGTAGCAGAGCGACTCAGGGTGAGCCTAGGTGTTTGCTACAAAATAATAACGCAATTATGAAAACAGACCAAAGTGAGTAAGCGGCCCCCACCTGTTGTCGGTGGCGCTGCGTGTTGTTTAGCGCGCGTCCTGCGGGGCATTGATCCGTAGCCTCCCGCATGTGTGGGGGATTGGGGCCGCTTTTTGTTTGCGAGGTAATGGCATTGTTAGCATAATGCTCTGTTGATTTGCTATTCACAGTGGTTTGATACAGCTATTCTTTTGGGCTAATTGCCACACCACATAGCGCTCGGCGCTGTCGAAAGCTCACATCTGATGGCGCTATCAGGGCATGGATGTGATTAGCTTTTGTTAACAGAGACCTGGTGGCATTTTGTGGCAGGAAAAAGAAAAAAACAGTTATTTAAAAGAAATCTATGTCTGTGACCCTTTCCGTTCTTGATTTGTCGCATGTCCAGGTTGTTAGAAGAGGGTATAGGTGGCAAGAGCACACTAAGCTAATTATATATAGGATATAGGTTTAGAATATCTGGTGCAAAAACGTCTGATTACATAATGACTTTTGTATTGGCTTCACAAGTTACTCTGTAGTTCCTAATTCTGTTTGGGAAAAATGCATACAACACTACAACACTATATATAATATAATAAAAGAACCTCTCAGAGATATGATCTGAGGTCAGAATTGGGATGACAATTGGGATGGCAAGGCTTATTTCAAGGATGGCAGAATCGTGAGACTGACAAGTGAGCGTGTGAGTGTGAAGAAGAGAGAGAGAGAGATACAAACACACACTGTGCTTCATTAATAACAGTGATTAGCTGGCACTCTCAGTGTATCAGGAGATAGAGGGAGACAGGAATGAACGCTTCTGTAATAACAGCATTGAGGTGGAGCTCTTTCCATGTCCTTGAACCTCGGCTGGGTGCTGTGGTGTCCCCCCTGGGGAGTGCACTGTTTAATACCACAGTAATTATCCTCTGCTTTCTCAATACTGCCATCCTGGTGTCTCCTCCACCCCATACTGTGTGTGTGTCTTTATAGTGCGCATATACAATATTTTACTTAATCTTCTTAATATACTGTATGTGTGTCTGTGTCTTCACTATTCATATGTCTATTCTTTTAAGTGTGATGTGTGTATGTGAATGTTAGTGTGTCTCTCAGTGTATGTGTGGTTAAGCCTGCCATCAGGGCTTGTGTGTGTGTGTGTGTGTGTGTATGTGTGTGTGTCACTAATGGCAGGTCCAGGTGTTCTTCACAGCTCTAGACTCCCATGAGATGGCAGGGGCTCCCGGGGTGCCAGTCTGGGCAGAAGCTTCACGCCTCTGTCTGCCTGTGTAGGTCCTCTCCAGGGGCCCTATGTCTCCTTTGGGAAACAGTTGCAAACCCCTCATTCTTAACCCTTACCTCCATCACCTCATACCAGCTTGATTTGTTCTCCACCTGCCTATGTGACTTATGACTTAGTTACAGTGACAGAGAGAGAAAGAAGAACGAAGATGTAGTTCTCCTGATCTTACTGTAGGGGGCGTCCCAGACGGGACTTAACTCAGGCACATAAGATATGATCTGTGAATGCACTCTTAATTAAACAGTCTATAAATCACATCACCGCACATGAGCACGTGTGTTTACTTTCTGCATGGCCTGCTTCAGTCATGTGGGTTACTGTAAACTGTACTGGAGAGTCAGCACATTGAAAGCAAATGTTTATTTGAGAGTTGGACATGGACTAAACACTTGCGTAGAATGAGATGCTTATCATTATATGAGATGCTTATCATCTTTACATATGCCAACCTGAATAGATGTACACCTGATTAAATCAGTCAGTTTTATATCAACCAGCAGAATTAGTTTTCATGATGAAGGAGTAGAACAATTCTAAGAGTATTTAGTTGGACATTTAGTATACACCCCCAAAGTGCACAATCAGTTATCAATATTACTAGGAAAGTACAAATATGCAATTAAAATAATAGTAACACCAAATCAATTTCCTGTATAATTTCTTCGTGTGTCCCTTACGCCAAGAGAGACATGCAAAAAGCTCTAAAACACCGGTTCTGACTTCATTGGTTTTGTTTAACTAAATGGGCCATGTTACACCATTAATTGGCTATTAATGTGGCCGTTGCAAAGCCATAATGCACCTTTGTGTTACAGCATGTTTGTGTGGAATCACACTACACGCACACACACACACACATTTGAGTCAGTATGACACATTCTCTATTAGCTTCCCCCTGTAGTGTGGCAGCCTGCAGGCACACAGACTATTTTTAACAATGAGGTTTGGCTGATTGAGTTCAGAAAAATGAGAGATGGTCAGAGACAAGCGTGGCCATCTACCAAGCGAGCCAGGCTACAGACCACACACACACACACACACACACACACACACACACACACACACTCACACACACACACACACACACTTACCACTCATCAAGCAGTGTCAATTGGGAGTTGTCTCTGTTTTAACTAATTTATTTCTACTGCTCTTACTGCTAAAATAGTCCAGTTGTGCTGCAGTCTTGGCTTTTTTGCTCCTTTTTTCCTCACTGATACGTGTGTAATATTTTAAGATAAGCTATCGTCTGCATTTTTCTGTTTCTGTCTTATCGTGTTATTCCTTTTGTGACTTCATGTTCTGATTCTGAATTTTTCAAAAGTCTCCTTTTAAAATGGGATTTTTAACGTCTTAAACAAAAGTTAAAGGAATACTCTAGTATTTTTCCGCCTGTCTGCCATATCTATTGCATATAATCTATTACCACAGCAGATAATGTCCATATGTTTCCCTGTACGGAGAAAAAACACAAAAAACTTGAACAGAAACTTACTTATAACAGAAGTCTATGGGCAATTGCTCAGTTCAAATGTTTATGAGACACATTTTTTGGAGACAAGATTAGTCTGTTTTTACAACAAACTGATAAATTAAAGCTGTGTTAGTCTTTTCAGAGAGTACACAATGATTTCAGAGGGAAGAATTTGCGGTTATGCGTTAAGAATGAAATGCCTCAGAGTACGCCCGATACTGGAAAAGCACAAATTTTTTAACTGCTATACAATTACAAAATGGATATGTAACAGAAACTTTATACATAGAAACTGAAGAACCATTTAGGGTGCTGTATGGAACTTTTTTTTTTGTACAAATACACGTGAATGAATAAAACTGCATAAGAAAGGATTTGGTAAGACATTCTGTCATGTTTGTTGCAGTAATAGGTGTAGTTTTGAGTTCAGTTGGGCAGTTGTAAAATAATGCAATGAACATCTAAAACATGAATATTTTAAACATTTTCTGACAAAGAGCCTTTTGACTTTCATTTTAAGTGAGTTTTGAGTCAGTACAGGGAACCATTGTGGCATTCTGTGTTAAACATACACAATCAACAGATCTTCTGAGCAGGTGAAAAATGGTGGATTATTTCCTTAAACAAATCTCACACTCAGTAATCCTAGCAGTTAACATCAGAACATATTAACAGTTGTTTCTGTGTAGTTAATGTTAATTAAATGATCTTTGTCAGTTTACATATAGGAGCATTTTCATGTAACACAATGAAACCACATCTCACGCTTCCTCTAGCCGGCTGTGATTTGGTGTAAACGCAGTGGCCGAGGCTGTAGCTCAGTGTTTCAGTGTGTTTATGTGTGTGCTAGGAGGCCAGTTCAGGAGCAGACAAGCAGTGAGTGTTAATAGGGGGAGCAGGTGAGCCTTAACCTGATGCTTTACAGCTTCTTTTTGATCAAAGAGGGCCAAGTGGCAGACAAGACTGTGTGATCTCGGCGAAGAGCTTTTGCTCCAGAGTACACATACATCAGAGAGACTAGTGTATGCTACTCCGAGACTGCACAAAGACATGTTCAGTGCTGCATGTTCGCTCATTTCAGGGGCATGCACTCAGGCTAAGAGAGGTGAGGGTGGGGGTAAGTGAGGTTGTTGCTGCCCTGATTTCCTGCAAGGCTGGTACACAGCTGTTTCCCATTGACTCCCAGAGCAAACTCATAGAGGCACTCTAGCTAGAGAGACAGAGGCTCTCCATGAGAGAGTCATCAAAGGAATATAAGATAAGGGCAAACAAAAGACGGAGGACAGTTTGTGTCAGAAGGAGGGGGGGGACAAGTGAGATAGAGCACAGAAAAATGAGAAACAGCATGATGGAGTGAGTGAAGGAGATGCTGAGAAAGATGTGTGGTGGAAAGCGGGAGCAGATGCCAGATGTCTTGGCCTGCTGACGCTGGAGCAGCGGAGAGACTTGTTTTGGTACACTTCACATGTAATTAATGTGCAGCTGTTTAACGGTGCAGGCCCCCGCCGCTAACACACACCGTGCTGCATTGGAGTCAAACGCCTCTTAACCACTGCCAGTGCCCCTGTCGTCACGCAACCTCACCTCCTCTCTTCTCTGTCCTTCAGATATTCACTGTTAACTTGTTTTACATCTGTATATTGCTAATGCAGGTTCAATGTTTTTGGGAAGGAACAAGGTCCTCAGGGATGCACAAGCATATTTTTGGGGAGAACCAATAGCAACAACGTGTTTTTGTGTGCATTTGAGAAACGTAATCAAGAAATCAAGTTCCTGCTAATGGTGGAGATTAAATCTTTATTAAGATGTACTGATGCTCTCTTAACATGCTCCTGGTGTGGTCCTGTTTCCTACTTGTGAGTTTGTAATTACTAATTCTGTGTATTAACTGCATTGCACAAGCTAATGTTAGCGTTTTGGCTTGATCTATTTTGATATCCTTCCTAAAAATGTGCATAAGACAGCTAGCAGAAAATATGAGCCAGTGTCTATTGCCTAATTGGCAACAACTAAAAGCAGCAACAGCTAAAAGCAGTAGGAATGACCTACCATTGTAGTAGTAGTAAAGCTATCAGTACAGATAAAAAGTCAGACATTGAAAATTGTTTCCAAAGCTCATAAGTACTTGTAAGTACAACTTGAGAGGATGTTTATTTGCAACTTTTTAAGTATGCATGTTTACAATATTTCCAATGACACTTAAAGGCAGTATAAACCATCATGATGGTACTGAATTCTGCTTAAGGAAACCATTACAAATCAAAAAGTGTACTAAGGTAGTCAACGTCATCCTATACCGTGTCCTGATTCTGACTGCACCCAGCTGGGGGGTCTGTGAAGGGGAGTTGGGGGATTGTGGGGCCGATTTGATGTTGGCCCCATGTCCCCAGCTTCAGGCCTCCGGCCCCCTGCCCTTCACCTTCTGCCCTGGGAATGAAGCCGGCTGCCTGGACACTTTTGGGCGCCAACTGCTCCATATGGGCTGTGGGCAGCGTGTGTGTGTTTGTGTCCTCCAGGACTCAGGCCCCTGACAGACCGCCTGTTCTGTTTGTGTCTGAGAGTGGGTCTGTAGCTGAATATCCTCCACAGTTCTGAACCTTGACTGATTTCCTGTCCACTGACAGGAGGAGCATGTGAGGATTTGTGTGTTTTCACTTGGGGTCCTCTGGGAGAAGCACCCAACTGAGTCCACTGGGCCTCCTGACTAGAGTGTGTCAGCTTTATCAAGCAGGGATCATCACTGGACAGTAGTGTGTGTATTAGCACTGCTCCACCAAACAGCACGGTTCACCACAGCTCGGCAACAGATTAGAAGCCAGGGTAATCCATATACCAAACAAGTGTGTGTCCTATCACATGTTAAATTAGGAGGAGTTTCTCTGTAGATTATCGGGTGATGACTTGATACTATATGAAATTCAAAAAAGAAAAAAATTGTAAATGAAACTAGGCATTTCTCTTTTGATTTTTCTCATTTGCTACATTTCTCTCAAGTGAACTACTAAGCACAAGACATAGCTAGTTTGCTTTACTGGAAGCAGCTAAACACATATGGGACAATACTTTAATATTTAGTGAACATACAGATGAGCAAACTTTCACTTAATGGCAGCCCAAGCACACAAACACAACTAAGCATGATAATACTTTAATCCTTAGTGAAAATACAGAATTTTTTTTAAAAAGCAAAAAAAAAAGATGCTATGCATGTATGGCTGAAACACAAATTTGTGAGGGCACTAGACAGGGCATTTAGCTTCATTATGTTATATGTAGGGCACAGAATTAGAGAATAGGAAACCATTTGAGATTTAAAATGGTGAAGTAAAATGGTGCAATGGTGAAGCAATTCCAGCCAGAGATATTTATAAAGATGATTCTGTGCAAATGTGTTTGATCAATAAATGATCTGCACTATTTCTAGTTCCACTCATATGTCCCTGCTCAGCTTGCATGGTGCCTGAACAATAAGGGTAACCAAATTCAGCATGGGTACTTAAGAACAGCACGGCTCACGTGGCAGTGGAGATAGCAGCAACACGGAAGATTATGGGTAATTTGCAGAGCTGGTAGAAATGCACTGTATGTGTGTGTGTTTGCCCATTGCAGACTGTCTCCCTTGAGAAGCAAAGGGGCGCAGAACAGCATGATTGTGTCAGCATGGTGTCACAAGGGGACTAAAAGACTAAAAGAATATGTAGAACAGCATGGAGGAGCAAAACTGGAGTGAGTGGATTTTTAAGTGTGTGTGTGTGTGTGTGTGTGTGTGTGTGTGTGTGTGTGTATGTGTGTGAGATTTTCCAGTATTTTCGTATTTCAGTATCCTAGAACAGGTGTTTGGTCTCAGAGACCGCTCTCAAAGGACTGTTGACCATGCGGCCAATACCTGTGTGATGCGCCCTCCTGTCTCTCTCTCTGGGTCTCTTTTTCTTTATATATCACAGTGTCTCTCTGACTTTCAGGCCAGTTTTGTCCTCTGTCATGTTTGTTTGTGACTGTTCTGTTGCCTAGAGAAAAAGGAAGGAAGAAAGGAAGGAACGAGTGAATAAGTGAGACTTGCCTAAGGAGAAAGTTGAGAAAGAGTCAGAATATGGAGGTGTGGTAACAAACCAATGGGGTAGCAGAGGTTAAAACATAAAGCACATATAGGGCTGAGGGAAAAAAGAGAGAGAGCCAGAGAGAGAGAAAAGAGCCTCTTGAAAGTTGCTTTCCCCTGGCCGTTGCTCCAGGCTTGTCTGACTGGCATGCTGGGCGACCATGTGGGAGCTTGGGGTGGAAGTTGTTTTTCTGCCCCCTACAGTGCAGCTCTCCAGCCCGGGGCAGTGGGCAGAGGGCCAGGGGGAAGGGGCTGAGAGCCGAGCAGAGGCCTGCTGGGAAAGGTGGAGGTCTGGGCAGGGGGCCAGGCTCAAAGGTGGGGGTGAGGAGGGGCATTAAGGAATGTGACTAGGTGAAAGGAAGAGATGCAGATATTGAGTTTCCTGTTCATATAAAAGGCTGTGTCCGCATGACTTTGGCGCACATGGCTGCATGGTACAAAAGCCAGCTCTTAATTAGTATTAATGTTTATGTATCTATTATAATCTATTAATATTTATGTTAAAGTCATTGTCATGTCTGTGCCCAGAAAATTTTGTATTATAATTGTACCTGTACCTGATAATTCAAACAACATTGTCTTTTTCAGTGCTTTTGGTTTTAAACAGCAAAATGTACATATGCGTTTGAGGTGATTTAGTTTCTCTTTTTGCAACAACACACAGCATTTGCGTGGAGCAATTATTATGTGCAGATTGTTTATCTTACCGTAATTTTACTTTGACTAATAGGGCAGCATGCTATTTTGTTTCCTGGCTGGCTCTTTCCAAATTTTCCCTCATTTAAGAATGATTCAGATGTTTGCCATGGCCAAGCTAGCTCAAACACATTGATGCCAGACTAGACACATGGAAAGGGGTTGGTGTGCTGAGAGTTTAATCAGTGTAAAGGTGAGAGAGAGTGCTTTTCATTAAACAAAATTGTTTAATGAAATAAACAATTTCAAATGGTTAGAAATGCAGTTGTTATAATTCTGATAGACACCACAGTGCACTACATATGTACAAAACAACATCCACAGATGCAGACCAGCATGAGTACTCATTTTAAAGACAAAGTGCAGTAAGTTTAAGTTGCTAAACTTTAGTATATGACTAAACACGAGCAACATTTGGAGGCAATTAAACAGTGCACAGCAGCAGAGATTTAAAAAGTCAGCATACCTTATGTAGAATGTAGCACTCCAAGGTTTGTTTTGTTTTTTTAAAGAGATTCTCTTTTTTCTCTCAATCTCTGTATGCCGTTAACACTCACAGGTGTCAACCATAAATGACAGCAAATGTGATTTTACAAACATAAATAAACCAAAAGTATAAATTAAGCTCTACAATGAATATACACATGTATATACACACTCAAAATAATTCCTCTATCCTCATTTTATCAGTTACAGTTACAATACTGAAAGTAGAGAGTGCTGCACTATCCTAAACATAATGATCTTCTGTCATTAATGGGCCAGATAACAGAACTGATCTGACTAGAAGTGGATGTTTGCCTGTACTTCTCTAGCTAAAAGACTGGGCTCTTTCTGTGGATTATGATGATATGGCAATGTTGGTGCAGCCCATTTTAAAGAAAAATACACTTTGAAATTGTGAGACTTTTGCAATGGCTTGTGTATGTCAAGATAGTTTCAAACAGTTCATTGTTCTATAAGGAAAGCTGTTTTGTTTTTTTATTTTTTGTCAAAGGGTACAACTTCTGATTGTGTAAAAGCTGTAATGAACACACCAGCCAGTCTGGTATGCTCCAGAATGGGTTCTCCAGACTGGTTCTCATATTGGGTGAAACAGAGGGGATCCCTGCATTACTTTAAATTTCTTGATCTCCCTCACTTTCTTTCACTTTTCCCCCTTCTATTTTCCTTGCTTCTGATAAGGAGGAGAGAACAGACATCAGACTGGGCACATCTTCATTATAGCTTTTCACCATGTTTCCAGCTCTGCATGCCAGCACATCGGCCAGCCCATTAGCTAGTCCCGCATGGTCTTCTCTGGCCTGGGCTGATGGCGGCGTGGGGGTGTACACGAGGAGGGGGCGGTGCTCTCAAACCTCCATTATTGAGTCGGCCACCAATCAGGTGCTGCTGGTGGCTTCTTCTGTTATCATGTCCCCCAATTACTGGCTCCGGCTCAAGGCAGGGTGGCGAGCCTACCTCTGGACATCAGAGTGTGCGTCTGCTAGTCGTGTTCCCCAATCTTTTTCATTCGCTCCACCCTTTTGTCCTACGCCCCTTCTCTCCACCTGGGACAGACCAGCCAGGCGAAGACCAGCACCACTGGAAATGACACCAAGCCAGCTAGATAATTCAGTAATGAGTCACAACATGAAAGACGGTTTGCAGACAGATAGACGGAACAAGAGAGAAGGACTGACAGAGGGAGACAGAGGGAGGGAAAAAGAAAGAAACAGACAGAGAAAGAGAGAAGGAGACCATCCAGGCTGCAAAAAGGAAAGAGAGTGAGAGAGGGAGCAATGGAGAAGATTGAGGTTCTGTGCTTGTTCTTGGCTTTGGCTGTCTCCCTCCCTTTGCTCTTTCTGTTTCTTTTTGAATTCAACTTTTTATTGAAATTTCTTACCCTGTTTAGTGCTCCTGCCAAGTCCCCCGGCGGACGGATGACAAAAGCCCTCTAAAAGCCATGTGATCTTCCATTTTCCGACAGCCACACTTCTGAGGATTAAGGCTATTTAATGACTATAATCTCCCTCTTTCTCAAAAGTGATTTCTCACATTCTCCCGCAGTCAGAGGGATTGCATTAGCATTAATAGATTTATAATTCACCAGAATGACCACATGTGCCAGGAGTTTGTTCCCCCATCCTCCTCAGTCTCTATTATTCCTTCCTCATCTTGTTTCTTTCCCTCTTTTGCTTTCTTTTCTCCAGCTCTGTGCTTGAGCAAGTGTTCCTTTGTATCTCTTGCCCCATGGTAACGTGTATCTGTGCCACAGCAGGAAGGCTTACCTGTCAGTCAGTATGAACCCCCTCTTTTCCCCTCCACTCTCCTTCCTTCACTTCCACAGTGTCCAGATCAGAGGCTGTTCTGTCAGGGGCCACAGGCTTATTGTGTAGCTAAAGAATTCACCACAGTTAAGTCCCTCGTGGGCTTTTATTCTGGGCTCTTTCATTGGGGCGCCAAGGCTCTCTCTCTCCCATGTCACTGTGGTTTTAGGTTGTTTTGGGATGGCTCTTATATTGACATGGACACCAAAGACTGTGGGGCAGGGGACCATAGTGACTGGAGAAGAAGGCACAAGGGGTGTTTTACAGTGTAATCTGAGAGTGTGACCAAAACTATAAGAGAAGAGCTGGAGCACAAGTCAAAAATCTATGCTGCAGCTCCCCCCCCCCCCCCCCCCCCCCGAATTTAATACTCTATCACTGGCATTTCTCCACATTTCAAAAACTAGGTTTGTATTTTTTTCCTACCTTCACTTTGTTGTTTTGTATGAGATTCTAACTGTATGATTTTATATATTGATTTTTATAATGGTGAATGTGTCTCATAGCTATAGTCTGATACTAATATCTCTATTTTTAAAAATTTATAATTCATGAGTTTACAAATTTCTACTCATAAATCCCCACAGAGATATATTTGTTCTGCACAGCACCTACATTTTAAAGTGAATCGATTCATCACATGAATTTATTTTTCACAAATTCTGCTGCGCTCACCTTTGTGTGCATGGGGAGAGTCAGAGGAAGTGAAATCCTACTACTGCCATATGGAGTTACAATTATTCGCAGTTTGTACAATACAAGCTGACGTGAAGCACTTTTCTTTGTACGGTTTTGCTTATTTTCATTTCAAAGCTTGGGCAAAACTTGCAACATTGTTTTAGTGGTCTTTGGGGTATTACTGAACTCAAAGTGGGGAGGATGATGGAAGGGTTTTTTGGAGTTTTATCACTGATGAAACACACACATATTTAATTACAGACCCTTTAAAAATAACAGCCCACTCATCCACAAATCTTTTTGCTTTGGCAGTGACAAAAAGTTATATAGTTTATAACACATGTCAAAAATATGCAACAATGTCTAAAGAACCTCTTCTTTCCTCTGTCCTATGTGAAAAAAAGAATTACAGAGTATGAGCTGAGTCAATCACTATGCTCTTTTAATAACTAAGAATTGGAATGTTTAAAAAAGCATCCATTGTACGGTATATAAACTTGCTTTGTTTTAAATTTAAATAAAAAAATTGAGAAGAATTGCAACAGAATGCACTATTATTATTCCTACTGTATTCTATTTGAGCTGCCTTTCAGCAAAAATGCTACATAATTTATGCAGGCACTCAGATGTTTTTAACTGTTGTTGATTGAATAAAATTTGTGGCAGTGAACAAACATTAAATATGTCAAATCCAACCCGCCACACCCCACCCCCATTTTTGACTTTGTTCCAGTGTCTATGACTACGTTTATAGCTTGCAAGTTGAATGCTACCCTAGATCATCTCTGGAAGCATCTGGGGTTATGAAATGCCGGAGGTTTTTAGCAGCACATTAAGAGTGCACATTTTGAGAGCAAAATAATCCAAACAAACAGTCAGTGATAGAAAATTCTGTGTTTGTCTTTGCCACAGTAGGACTCTGCACACGCATCATCCCTGCTCAATAAGTCATGAGCTCTGTCCCTTGCTTTCCTTTGAAGGTCGCTAGTTGAGATGCTAAATAGACATTTTGACTGGGTCAGGCCCCATCAAATTTCACAAAATGATATGCAGTATATCTTTGTTTGTAGACATTTATACAAAATAATTTAACTGCAAAAAGATGTATATGCTAGGCCCTTGAGCAAGGCCCTTAACCCTCAACTGCTCAGTTGTATAAAATGAGATAAATGTAAGTCACTCTGGATAAGGGCGTCTGTCAAATGCCATAAATGTAAATGTTTATATTCAATTGTTTTATTTTGTACTCTCTAAAATTACTTGAATCTGTCTCCTGTAATCACATTTGAGAAGATTTAACCCAACACATATTCAAATCTGAATCAGAGGGACGACTGTTTTTGCAAATGGAGTATAAGAAAATACAAACTAGATTTCTGTCCTTATTTATCCATACCTCTGGGATGTGATTTATTTACTTATTTACCTCTGTGTAGATAGTGTTTTCTCCCTCATAATTTTTATTCTGTCTGTGTTTTGCATTGCAGATGGTGACGATGACCCAGGGCTCTCCTGGGTGGCGTCCTCTCCCTCCAGCAAAGACGTGGCATCGCCATCACAGATGCTAGGGGATGGCTGCTGCGATCTGGGCATGGGGGAGGAAGAAGGAGGCTCCGGCCTTCCTTATCCCTGCCAGTTCTGCGATAAGTCCTTCAGCCGTCTCAGCTACCTGAAGCGCCACGAACAGATTCACAGCGACAAGCTGCCCTTTAAGTGCACCTTCTGCAGTCGGCTGTTCAAACACAAGCGCAGCCGTGACCGTCATGTCAAGCTGCACACCGGTGACAAGAAGTACAGCTGCCAGGAGTGTGAGGCTGCCTTCTCACGTAGTGATCACCTTAAGATCCACCTGAAGACACATAGTTCCAGCAAGCCCTTTAAGTGCAGCATTTGCAAGCGTGGCTTCTCCTCCACATCTTCACTACAGAGCCACATGCAGGCTCATAGGAAAAACAAGGAACACATGGCAAAAAAAGACCAGGTCAAGCGTGATGGATCCACGGGTGATGCAGCTGACCAAGACCAGGACCTATACATGTGTGATTACTGTGAGGAGACTTTCAGCCAAACAGATGAGTTAGAGAAGCATGTACTAACACGCCACCCTCAGCTTTCAGACCGTGCTGAACTGCAGTGCATCCATTGTCCAGAGATTTTTTGTGATGAAGGCACCTTGCTCACACACATTGATCGAATACATGCCAACAAGAAACATAAGTGCCCCATGTGTGCAGAGCAATTTACATCTGTAGAAGATGTCTACTGCCACCTGGACAGCCACCGGCAACCTGACTCCAGCAACCACAGTGCCAGTCCTGATCCGGTTCTGGGCAGTGTAGCATCCATGAGCAGTGCCACTCCTGACTCCAGTGCCTCGCTTGAAAGAGGATCCACTCCAGATTCAACCCTCAAGCCTGCACAGGGCAGACGCAAATTAGTCCCATCCTCTGACCATGATGAGGGAGGCTGGTCAGGAAAGGTGACATATAGTTGCCCTTATTGCTCCAAGAGAGATTTCAACAGCCTTGCTGTTCTGGAGATTCACCTGAAGACTATTCATGCAGACAAACCTCAGCAAAGCCACACCTGTCAACTGTGTCTCGACACCCTGCCAACTCTGTACAATCTGAACGAGCATGTACGGAAAGCACATCGATCCAGTGGGGGCTCTGCATCCAACTTTCCCCTTCTGCAATTTAGTAATGTTTCTGCCTTTCACTGCAACTACTGCCCAGACATGTTTGCTGATATCAATAGCCTGCAAGAGCACATCCGTGTTTCTCACTGCTTGCCTAGTGGTGTGGTTGCTGGCTCTACCACTCTAGAGGGCAACCATGCCTTCTTCTGTAATCAGTGCTCCATGGGGTTCCTTACAGAATCATCCCTCACTGAACACATCCAGCAGACCCACTGCAACAATGCAGGTGGTGTGACCAAGATGGAGTCTCCTGTACTGCAGCCTTCACAGTCTTTCATGGAAGTGTATTCTTGCCCCTATTGTACCAATTCTCCCATCTTTGGATCCCTACTTAAGCTCACTAAACACATCAAGGAGAACCACAAGAACATCCCACTGGCCAACAACAAGCGCAAAGTCAAAGTGGCAGACCTGAGTCCTGCTTCTTCTGATGTGGAAATCTCCTCCCCGAAACGCCACAGAGTGGCTGGTGATTCTGCTCCTGCAGGTGCTAATGGGGACTATCCCTGCAACCAGTGTGACCTTCGCTTTACTAGCTTTGAAAGCTTCCAGGCCCACCTTAAATCCCACCTGGAACTACTGCTGAGGAGGCAGTCCTGTCCTCAGTGCAACAAAGAGGACTTTGACTCTCAGGAGTCCCTGCTGCAGCACTTGACCATACACTACACCACCACCTCCACACAGTATGTCTGTGAGAGCTGTGATAAACAGTTCTCTTCTGTTGATGATTTGCAAAAGCACTTGCTGGACATGCACACCTTTGTGCTGTACCACTGCACATTGTGTCAGGAAGTATTTGACTCCAAGGTCTCCATCCAAGTCCACCTGGCTGTCAAACACAGCAATGAGAAGAAAATGTACCGCTGCACGGCATGTGCATGGGACTTCCGCAAGGAGAGTGATCTGCAGATGCATGTGAAGCACAGTCACCTAAGTCAACCCACTGGGCCAGGTGTTGCCAGCAAAGCTCGCAAGTGTATATTCTGTGGGGAGAGTTTTGGTACAGAGGTCGAGCTCCAGTGCCACATCACCACCCACAGTAAAAAATTTAACTGTCGCATCTGTGGGAAGGCCTTCCATGCTATTGTCCTGCTGGAGCGACATCTCAGAGAGAAGCACTGCATGTTTGATGGAGGAAATGGCAATGGAAATGGAGGAAGTCAGAATGGAACTCCAAATGGGGTGAGTCAGAGCTCTAAGCGTGGAGGGGGAGGTTCAACTGCAGCGGCAGAACAGGCTGACTTGCAAAACATGCTACTAAAGGGAGGGGCTCAGGAAACTGCAAACAGCCATGAAGCCAGTGGAGGAGAGGAAGAACTAGATGCCTCAGAGCCAATGTATGCCTGTGACATTTGTGGTGCAGCATACACTATGGAGTCACTACTCCAAAATCATCGACTGCGTGATCACAATATAAGGCCTGGGGAGGATGACGCAGGGTCCCGCAAAAAGAAGGCTGACTTCATCAAGGGTAATCACAAGTGTAACGTCTGCTCGAGAACCTTCTTTTCTGAGAATGGCTTGAGAGAACATGCCCAAACTCACCGTGGGCCGGCCAAGCACTACATGTGCCCCATCTGTGGAGAACGCTTTCCCTCTCTACTCACACTCACAGAGCACAAAGTCACCCACAGCAAGAGCCTGGACACAGGCACCTGCCGCATCTGCAAGATGCCCCTCCAAAGTGAGGAGGAGTTTATTGAACACTGTCAGATGCATCCTGACCTGAGGAACTCCCTGACAGGTTTCCGCTGTGTGGTCTGCATGCAGACTGTTACTTCCACTTTGGAGCTGAAGATTCATGGCACATTCCACATGCAGAAGCTCTCCTCATCAGGTGGTAGTGGTGGGGGAGGAGGTTCGGCCTCATCATCACCCAACGGCCAGCTGCAGGCCCACAAGTTATATAAGTGTGCCCTCTGTCTGAAGGAGTTCAAGAACAAGCAAGAGCTGGTCAAGCTCGATGTCAATGGCCTGCCTTTTGGGCTGTGTGCTGGCTGCATGAACCGAGGCACTAATGGTCAGTCACCCAGTGGCGTTGTAACCCCTCAAGAGCCAGGAGAGAAAGGTGCTTCTGGACTACGCTGTCCTGAGTGTGCTGTGAAGTTTGAGACCTTGGAGGATCTGGAAAGCCATGTTCAGGTAGACCATCCTGAGATGAGCCCAGAAACCAGTGCGGCTAAAAAAGCAACAGAGGCCTCACCTGTTCCTAAAGTAAGTTTTAAAAATTGCTAAGTAGTAATTCTAGAGAACTTTTAAGTGGGCTATTACTTGGTCTACTATGTCTAAAGAATGTTAGATCTTTGATTGGTGTGTAGTTTTAGAGTGCTAGCAAAGATGTGTGAATTCATGACCATGAGCCCAAGAGGGTTTTGCCATCATCCAGCCTTTTGTACGACCCTTTCATTCTGCTAGATATTGATGATGAATTTCCAGGGTAACTCAGTCTTTGTCTTGGATCAGTATAAGAGATAGGAAAATTTTGATAGGATGATACAGGGAAAAACTGTGTGAAATTTTAAGTGTGATATATAAAATAACCTGTTCTAAGTTCCAATATCCTGTGTGCTGTCTTGCAGAAGAAAACATATCAATGCATCAAATGCCAAATGACCTTTGAAACAGAACGTGAGATCCAGATCCACGTGGCCAATCACATGATTGGTGAGTGAACACCCTCGTTTTGTCTGTATGTGTGTGTGTGTGTGTGCGTGAGTGTGAATGTGCATGCCTTGTTGTGAGTGCATGACTGCTCGCCAGGCTCTCCTCCTTCTCCTTTTGTAGCCCTGCCTAGCCCTCTCACTCCCTGCACACAGGTGTGAGACAGACAGGTGAAATGAACAGCTCTATTTCTGGATCGCAGATGTCGCTCTCGACAGCTGTTCCATTGTTTAACACTTGAGTGCGCAGCTGAGGCTGCGGCTGCAGGTCTGAGTGCTGTGGTAACTCTTCACCACACAGCCAAGGCTGGGACTGCAGGTCTCACTCCTTCTGCAAAGGCCAAAAAATTAGGTCAGCTGTTGTTTTTTCTCCTTCACTTCATCCCAGATATTATCTTGGATAATTACCAACAGTGTGTTCTGTAGTTTTTTCTGTTTTAAAAAAACGTGGGCTACAAATATGCTTTATCTAATTGACTGTATTGGAAATTATGGTACATTGAGAGGATATTATTATTTGCAAATTGTGCTCTGAGGGATATTATTTATTAAAAGGTGTACATATTTTATTTCAGGGGTCATGATTTAGTATCTACACCTACTGAATTGTCTACTACAGCTTGGTGGTAACCAAAGACAAGATTTAATAGGATTAGACACATGGTTAGGATTAAACAAAAGACGTGACATCAAAGCCACAAATAGTCTCTTTGCCTGTTCTAATTATGTTTTTCGAATGGTCCAACTATGTTGATGAGACATTAGGGTCATAATGTGCTGCGTCAGATTGTAGTTATTTTTACCAGGTGGATGACGTTTTCAAAGCCATGGCCCAGAGTGTGGTGGTTTAGCAATGCAGTGTTCCTTAGCATTTGCTTCCTCTGTTGGTTCTTTTATTCTTTAAGTAATAGTTGCTGCAGCAGCAGACTGTAGTGTAGATTAACGAGCAGGGCCTTTGAGGAATTTTTCAGCACAAATGGTACAACACACTGAGCCTTAGCGACTTCTCAGTACATGACAGTTCATTCTAAAGTGGAGCAACTGCATATAGGACTGATTATGATACCTAATTTTTCAGCTATTCAGCTCCCTAGACATAACTTTCCAGAAGTGACACCCTCTTAAACGCCTGACCTTCTTCATGTTCAATCAGTTCAACCATATAATCCATTCATGTATTGCCTAAGACCCAGCACTCTCCCTCTAAACCCAGACAGTCCAATATGTACTACACTGTAAGCACTCCCACCTCATTTTACCCTCTTCCACTGATCATGGTAAAGATAGAGGCCTATGTGGTTAAGAGGCAGGAGAATCACCTGCCTCTCCACTGCCATGAAGGGAATTTTGGCTTAATTAACATCATAATTGTCAGAAAAGCTAGAGGAGATTAATTATGGAATTGAGGCAGATTATTCTGAGTGCTCTTTTTTATTTTATTATTTTTTTCACCCCCTTCAAAGATTGATGATGTCATAACATAATAAAAGAGAGAGCAGTGTATTAACCTTTATCAGACATCGCTTTAGCTGGCAGAAAATTGCAGCGAGATCACAGAGGAGCTCTAAGTGCGGCATGCTCTCACTCTGCCATTCTCCTTTTTGCCAGAGATTACAAAACAATCATTAAAAAGCTACACTATCTGTCAGCTTTGATATATGACTTCTAAGGCTATAATATGGCTTTGATATTCCAGGCCCTCTTTTTCTCATCGAAGTCGTTAACACAACTGTGTCTGTACTTTTTCTGTATATATATATATATATATATATATATATATATATATATATATATATATATATATATATAGAGAGAGAGAGAGAGAGAGAGAGAGAGAGAAAGAGAGAGTATATTGTACTATTGCAAACAACATGCCAGAAGACAGTTTTGATGAGCTGCTAAAGATTGCAGAATGTGAGGCACTTTTTTCTGGAAATAAATTACATTAATGAAATGCTATATATGGATCTTATATGAATTGTATGACTTGTCATGGCACTAACCATCAAACATTCAGTATGCAAGTATGGGTTTGTTTAATCCCGTGCCTTTAAAATTTAACATATCTGTTGTTAATCTGTATTTTAATGCATTGTTCATCAGTATTAATAATTGGATTTGGCCCATTTTTTTTAGTTATCCTGACAGCACATGTCTTTTTCTCTGCTCATGTGGGTTTAGGTGTGTATGCACCTCTTTCCCATTCTTTTTCTTTGCCATTTCATCCCTGCCCATTTACACATTCTCAGCCTAAAATATAATTGACGTACACTGATAACACCCACGCACTCACACACAGGCTTTTTTTTTACCTTTCTTTCTTTGCATGTTTGCTGATACACCTTCCTGTGTCGCTCCATCGCAACCCCCCTCCCAAAAGTGTAGGTGTGATCATACCTCACCACCCTCCCACCCCCTCTACTTCTCCCTCCCTCGCTTTTCTTCGTCTCTGAATGATCATTACCGCAGAGATGACACCTCATCTCAATCAGTTTAACCAGTCAAACCTGCAACATCTGCTCCTTCTCTCTTCTTCATTCTTCCACCTGCGATCTCCCCACTGCTGTGCAGTCACGCAGCCTGTGTCATTTCCTTTGCCGTCACTCTGCTCCACTGGCAGACCCCCTTGAGTTTGGGATTCAAATGTACCAATCTCACAGTACAGCCTCCTCCTCCTAAAAAAATAGCTCATACAGTCACAAGAACTGAATAAGGCCTATAATGTTGTCTATACTATTTCTGTCAGTTTCAGTTATCTTGACTGCATGCTGTTTGAATAGGAGTTAATTGACTGGATTGATTGGGCTCATGTTTAAGGCTACCATGGTCTACTGGAATGGAAGGACAGGAGCGTTGAAAAAATTTTTTGTAAATAATCTGACCAGTGCAGATGGCAGGCACGATCATAGCACAACCTGAATAGTGGGGCAACTTGAAGGAATGGGAGTTTTTATTCCTTATGCTTGTTGAATGAACCAGCATGATTATTCATTCATCTTCACTAAACACTGATCAGGGTTATGGTTGTCCCAGCGCTTATCCCAGTATCACTGGGTTTGAAGCACCCTAGATAAGACATCAGTCCATCCCCAGCCCCATGCACACCCACATACACTATTAACATATTCACACCTTGGGGCAATTAAACATAGCCAATCTACCCACAGACATGTTTTGGAAGGTGGGAGGAAACCAGTGATTCCAGAGAAAACCACATGGACACAGGGAGAACATGCATATTATATATATGATATATTTTTTACTCCTCTGACATCATATGACTGGCTCAAGTAGCTTTCACAAGCTAATTATAATATTTCTTAAAGAAGCTTAACTCACTGAATTGATTTGCTGTTTAGTGTATTGTATTTAATGGAATCTTCCTCAATTTACAAAAATCTCTTTTGAATTGATTAAAAAAATAAAAATTAAAAAAACAGTGAATCAGGAGTTAGGTTGTTTCACTGTCAGCTCAAGGATTCACACGACAGGTACACAGTATGACGCATGCACGATTAGATTTGTTTGTATTAATTAGAATACAGCTACTACAGTACAAAGTTGATCCCGTGTCTCATCTCATTAACTTGTTAATTATGTCTCAATGAAGTGGACGAGAGTATTGGTGTGTCAGGTGTTTACTGATATGAGGTCAGTATGGGATTGCATTACGGAGGGGGTTCACAGTAATTCTAGCCATGGCTGGAGTGCCTTAAGGGAGGGTTATTTGCTCAAAACTAGACACTTCCCACTGTATAATTTAATCCTGATAGATTTCTATTTCCTCTCAAACAAAAACAGAGATGTTTTAAATCCATCACACATGCTGAGGATGTTGATGACTAAAAAAGATGAAAATATTCATCTCCTCTCAAGTCCTATCTTTAGCTCTCTCTCTCGCTCTCTCTCGCTCTCTCATTTGCCTTTATTAGTGAATTGAGACAACCTTTTCACCTGTTCTTCCAATGTCTTACTTTTTTTTCTTTTTGTTATTCTGTCATAATCCTTGAGAGTCCGGTTTAGGGCTTGTGTCAAGAAGGCTGCTGGGGTTGGGGTTGATCACCCCCTCAGTGTCATGCCACAAAGCCAGTGCCACTTATTATGCCATCTTGGCAAGAGATGCATATAATCATAGTAATAAGACTGATAATATTCCATCCTGTCCACCATCTCGCCCTAAATTATGGAAGGATCGGTTTGGACCCTCTCATTTCCCCCGTGAGTGACAGCAAGGCACTGCTCTGTATTATGATACCTGCTTTACTGAGGACCTGCAAGCTCCAGGAGGACAGCACAGGAAAAGAAGGGAATGGAATTGTGGGTACAGGTTTAAACAGAGATGAAATGAAGAATGAATGCCACACAAAAAAGAGAGTTCAGCTATAAATTTTCATGACATGACTGTTTGAGTGCTTGTTAAATATGGATCATTGTTTATAGTTTAAGCGAGGTTCAGTTGGTTTATATTTATTTAAATATAGCAGATCCCCACTGAGCTTCAAGGTTCTCTGCTAGGCTACCCCCACAAGGCGCGTGTGTGTGTGTGTGTGTGTGTGTAGACATCACAGACATGCCAGTGCTCAGGTTTTAATTTTAGCTTCCATTTAACGCTGCCCCCCTTGGTGCCTCCCCAAGCATTGTGGCGCACCCTGCTGGTGGGGGGGAGAAGCGTGCATCCACCAGTACACACACATACACACACTCATAGCCAAAAACATACACCCGCACTCACATGCTCTCACACCTGCAGGGGGCATCCCGAGGGTCTGCAGCTGCACAGCGGAAAACAATAAAGCCCGCAGAAAAAGGAGCTGTGTTCCTGAGAGACCCCCACACACAAAGACAGGGAGAGAGAGAGTGAGAGAGAAAGAGAGAGAGAGAGATTTTAAGTCAAGCAGCAAACAAAGCAACAAACAACACAGAGCAACTAAAACAATTCATGGAGGATCGGGGCCTACGCTGCTTCCTGTGCTCCGAATTTGACATGCACTTGACATTCCTTGTGATAAGGCGAGATGTTCTGGAGCGTTTCCGTTTTGCTAGGCAGCGCAGCCTCACTGCCTCTGCTCTTTGGTATGTTTGTTCGAGCGTTATAGTCTCCTCAGGGCTCTGCTGTTTTTCTCTAGTTTTCTTATTCTTTGAATGTGTGGGCAGAATGCTGAAATGTGTATGTGTGTGTGTGTGTGTGTGTGTATGTGTGGACAGAAGGAGAGAGGTTGGAGCAGCGGAAAGGGACTTACTCATTTCACCTCCCTCCCCATTCGCGCCCTCTCTCTCTCTCTCACACACACACACACACACACACACACATGCTCGCTCCATACCGCTGTTCTGTACGTCATGAGGAAAAGCATGCAGACACTAATGCCGCACTAATCACCAGCGCCCAGAACTCACAGCACGCCCACTCGCCTCTCAATCGCCCTTAATCAGCCAACACATTTCAATTAGCATATTGTGTTTAACCTCACTTTCATCTGCCTTTATTAGTGAATTGAGCTGTAGTCAGCCTCTTCACCCCCCTCTGTCCGTCTCTCTCTCTCTCTCTCTCTCTCTGCCCCTCTCTGATAGTGATCATCGTCTAATAGTCATCATTATTCCTCTCATTTGCCACCACACATACACAGCACAACTTACTGTTCACAAGTCCAAAACTTTTGCCAGTGCTTAAGAACTAGTGGGAAATTAGCTATTTAGAATTTCCGTAAAACTGCTTTGTGGCAATATCAATTGTTCTATGCAAATAAAATTATGTTGTTGAAACTGATTTTATTGCAGCATGATATTCACTCCAGCCAGGAGCTGTATTAAGTCCAGCACCACTAACAATTGTTAGTAACCACTGTATTTATGATAATATAAGTCTGGCACAGAGATAAAACTGTTTTAAGAAATTAAAAGTATATGTGTGGCCTGGTGGAAGCCACTTATATGATGCTTTCATTTAATCTTACATCATATTTCATTATTTACAGCATAAAATAGTAGTTACTTAGGTCCAGTTTGCAAGTTAGACATGTAGGGAGGGATTAATCCTGAAATTATAGCCATGTGATTTTCACACTCTATAGATTTAAGGTAAAACAAAGAATTTTGTGCAGAGGATAGAGTTTGCCCAGAACAAGGTTTTGTCTCAGTTATTAACTGTTTAGACTGTGGAATTAAAAATTCACATCTCCTGTGTAGAAAAATTAATTGTTAAAACACTATACAAATAACATTGAATTGAAAGTAATTTTGGTAGAATGATATCCACTCCAGCCAGGAGCAGTATTAAGCCAAGCTGACTAACAACCACTGATTTTTTTTTTTGGTGGGGTGGGGGGGGGGGGGGGGGGATAATGTACAGTAACTACACACAAAAAGTTTGGAGTACCGTTTGAGAGCAGCAATATATAGGACATTAAATAAATAAATATGATATCTTTAAATTATATAAATTGTCCACACTTTTCCTGCAAATTCCATATTAAGCAAATATGAAAGTATTTTTAAAAAAATCTGTGAATCTTCCCTGCTGTTGCTGCCACTTGAGGCAGTAGCTGCAGTATTTTTCACCCCTCTCTAGGCATCACACTTTCAGGCACTGTGGTGTACTACTATAGTGGGAAGCGCTATTTCATAGGCGGGCAGCCAATTAATTGGGATTTCACTAAACTGACACAAATTTGTAGAGATAACAAATTAATTAATAATACAATTAGGACTATTCATGAGGAATAGTATACTATTCTACAATTAAATATTTGTTTAAAATTGGAGGGGGGTATTTTCATTTCATTGTGCAAGTTTTACATTTTTTTTATTTTTAATGTCACTTCCTTTTATGCTACCTCATATTCTAATTGACAACATTTTTCACTTATTGAATATGATAGGATTCTTTAGTCCATGTCTTCTCAGTATAAAAAGGTGGGAGGTGGGGGTTGGAGGGACTGGGGGCTCCATTCAAAAACACCTGCTCCAAGAGTGCTGCTCAATTTGCACCTAGCATCCAGGCGTGAACTATCACGAAGGTAATTTTAATAATCTAAATGGGCCTACAAGAAAACTAGTTAAGTATGTTGCAGGTCAAGTGAATATTTGGAGTAGCTATACATATATCACCATACTTGCATAATCCATATGACATACCTACATGTTTAAACAATACACAGCATAGAGAATCACATTGAATTGAAGTATGTACAGTATGAGATACATCACCACCCTTCCTCACTTTCACAGTGAATGATCCTTCCCACCCACCCCATAATAATCCCCATGTCTGTACCATGTCCCCCATCTAACCCCCATATGATCATGGAGCTGCTGACTAACTGTCACCCTGCCTTCTCTTTCCACCCCTCCCTGCCTGTCGGATGTGCCTCAGGAGAGCCCGCCCAGCTGCCATCAGGTTTGTCGCCCATCTCTCTCCATAATCCCCCTCACAAACACACACACACTGCACAGAGTGCAGAGGAAGAACGTTTAACTAGTGGGTATAGAGTACAGAAAGCGATGCATGTCCAGATCACTCATAATTTTAAGAGAATGGCTGAGAAGTACATGAGCATCTCATTTCATTCATCCATGCACCTCCCATTTTCCACTTTATGTAAACGTTCATTCACCTCCTACGTGGTTGTTTTTTGCATGAGGCGGGGCTAGGGGCATGAGGGAACGCGCACATGTGCGCGCACACACACACACACACACACACACACATACACACACACATGCACACCTGAACAGAAGAACTCTCCGGAGATTGCAGCTAATGGCACATCTCACTCCTGACTCTTACTTATTCATCCCAATGAGCCCGATGCCTGAAGCATGAAGTGCACCAGTCGCCATGGCAACATCACACACCAGACTGCCATTTGACCCCGCAGTGATGTCACAGTGTATTTGTTCCAATATTGGTTATACCTCAATGATTATATAAATAATGAGACAGTGTGTAGAAGCTAAAGACCATGTCATGCGAAATTAGGTGTCTGTAAAATGACGAATTTCGAGGATTTGAGTTTTGAATAAATATAACGGATGTCTGCATTCTGCTAGCAAGCAGAGTATACACGGAGAAATCACTGACTGCTCCATGTGTAGCTGTCATTCATGTTTCTATCTGTGCAGAGGGAAAGAGACAAAAAAAATCCTGCACACACACACACACACACACACACACAGTCACACGCACATGCACACACATGCACGGCAGGTGATACGGACCTGGTGTGTCCTCCCTGTGTCAGTGAAGATTTAATGAGGCAGCACTCAAGAAGCTTTAGAAGTCAATGGATGTGGATAATGCGGATGATAGCTCACTCCGCTAAGTGCCTGTGTGAGTATCAGGAGGGCGTATGAGTGTGCGCGTGTGTTTGCTTCTAGCCTAGGGCCATGTGCGTGTGGTTATGTGCGACACCAGCCCTTTCCACTCCACACACACATATGCACACACACCTTTATTGAGCATACAGTAGTCTTTCAAATGCCATTAATATCAGTCACTGATGTCTCTGTTGTGTGAAGTGACATGCAAGTGAAGAAGTTTAAATTGCCTCAAACTCTTCACACTAGAGGACTGTGGGAAACAAGCGACTTGTAAGCGACTGACAGTTGATAGATAAGAAAAAGTGTGATTGAATTTATACAGTTTACATTTAACTTCACAACCTGGTTGGAACAGAGCTGCTCAGCTTTGCCTCTTATTCTCAAAAAAAAAGGAGGAGGGGGGGGGATTAATTTTTTAAAAGAAACATTTGACAGAAATTATTAAAATTGACTAAGAAGACCACACCTGTTAGCACTGGTAACAGTGAATGGAAGCTAGTACTGAGAGTTAGAATAATCTTTTTAGCTGTCACTAGAAAGCCTAGTGCATTTCATCAAGAACCTTGCACAGAAAGAATTTGTTTGACTGACATAGCATCTGACCAACCACAGACTTCTTTCCTGTAGTATGTTTGCAAACATGCGAGGATGTCTTGGTTGTGTTCTTCAAATGTCAAAGAAATCTCTGGAATAATAGATGTAATGTCACAAGCATTTATTAATCTGTATCTCTGCTCTGAAACACTGGTTGTGTCACAGCGTTCAAGTGTTTTCAACTTTTCAAACATTATGAAATGGTAAACGTGTAAAAAAAAAAAAAAAATAGCGCATGCTCCATGGGAAGAATCTTAGCAACCAATCGCAGAGAATAATCTGGAGTAAATTCTCAGACTAAAGTGGTACTGGGTGACTTGAGTGAACTGAGGATGAAAGATGGGAGTGGTCGAGGACAGGTGCTTTGTTTACGAATACAAAAATGGTTTTATGGCATTTTCAGAGCAGAGCAGGTCTAGTGGCTTGCTGGTGGTGTAGTGGTTTCCTCCATGTGCTAAATGTGTGACTGTGGGAACAGATGAGGAGCCCCACATGCACATACCACAACACCTGGAACTAGCCAAGTGGAACTTCCAAGGGGCCAGGCGCGGTTGCACTGGGGGCTATCATAGAGGCGGCATGCGGCTAGAGTGGATGGATGGAGCAAAAGGAGGGATAAAGGGATGGAGAGCAAAGGCAGTGAAGAGGCCATGATTTAGAGGAAAGGTTGGCTGAAGTCAGTTTCTCTTAATTATCAGCGCCTGTCAATCATCTATGTGTATATACACGTGTATATACGTATGTCTGTTCTTTACTCCTATACTCTTCATCCGGTTTTTCAACTCTTTCTTCTTCCTTTCTCTGAGTAGCCCCCGCAAAGGATGTCACGTTGAAAAGGGAGAAAGAGAGAGAGGTAGAAATGTTTTGCCCAAATGTTTGTTTGCAAGGCTGAGTGGCGTCTGATCCCCCCGAGAGCTCATTTTGCCACGTTTGCGCTTGATTTGCTTCTTATGCTGTTTATTAAAAGTAATTACAAGCTGTTTGGAGATCTATAAGAGAACAGCTCAGGGGGAGCCTCCTCCAAAAGGTGTGGGAACAGAATGGAAAATCAGCCACACTAGTGGCCAGTGCCGCTGAGACAGTGCAGATCTGTGTACAGGTGTGTCTGAGTTTGTCTGTGTGTGTGTGTGTGCGTGTGTGTGTGATGTGCATGAAAGGAGAGACCCACTAGATTGTGCATGAGACACATGTTTCTGCACAAGTGTGTTATTCCTGGTGTGTTTTGATTTGAAAGTGGCTCATTTTGCAGTCAGAGGGGTCTTAGTGGGCCGTTGTGCTGGTGTCCTGGCGCGAGAGTGTGTGTGTGTGTGTGTGGGTGTGTGTGGAGAACTCAGGTAGCTTTGGTAGGGGTGCACCTGCCCCTCTCTGTTCCCCATCCCAGGTCCGTCCAGGTGTGTCTGATGCAGCTGCTGTGCAGGGGAGGGTGGGACAACTGCACTAGCTGCTCAGGCTCTCCTCCCTCTGCCGAGCTCTGCGAGTTAATTGTTAAAAAGACAAACAAGCCTCCCGCCTTTGTGCCCATAATGAACGCGGGCCAGCCGCAATTAGCTCCTCGCTTAATTCGTTAAGTATTCTGAATTTATTTTCTCAAGCGACGCCAGCATCTGTCGCAGCTGGTGGAAGGAACTTACACCCATGTGACACTGTGTTAAGGGAGTGTGCATGTTGGTTTGGCACGATGGGTGCGATCTGATTACTAACCAACTCTGAGTATGGAAGCAACAAGAGGAGACAAAAAAAAAAAAGGAAGAGCACAAGTGTATGATCATGAAGATGCGGTAGTGCATAGTGGTGCATGGTATAAATGTGACAGTGGTAGTAATTTGTCAATTAGTACAGATTTTAAAATACTATTTCTAATGAAGTTGAAAATGACAAAGGCAACTGAAGCATTTGCAAACACAGCCATGTGATCAAAATGTAGTTGCAAAAGTGATCATAAATTAAGCATGAGTTTCAGATACGATGCAGTAAAACTGAGTGCATCTGGGTCTCTAACATCCACACAAAAAGAATAAATTGAAAAAAGAAACAGCCTCGTTTCTTAAACTGGCTCCTGCAAACATGATATTTGCAGGAAGAAAAAAAAAAATTTTTATGTCATTTTTGGGGATATATATTTATGGCTTCCTAGAAAGAGAATAGTTTTATGTGATATCTTAAGTTTGTAAAAGAGTCCACTTGACTAAAATTACAGTAAAAGCATGAAGTACTGAAATAATTCTGAACTACTCAAAGCAGCCTATTTGGCACCAGCAACGATGCCATGGTCAAAGTCACTGAGAACACTTTTTTTTTTTTTTACCCATTCTGATGTTTGATGTGAACATTAACTGAAGCTTTTGACCTGTATCTGTATACATATATTTCTATGAAAGTGGCCAGTGAGTGTAAGTTACTGTTTTGCTATATCTCTCAGCCCTAGTGGGGAGTGATACAAAGAGGAAAGGTCACCTGCAGTACAGTTGTGAATAAATGGTGTGTTTCTCTCCGGTTCTGTCCTGCAAATAAAGACCTCTAAACCCTACCTGATAATTAACATCAGCTGTGTAATGTGATTGTGCCTCTATGTGCATGTGTGTACGCACGCAAGTGTGAGTAGGAGGAACCTTTGCATGTCACAGTTCATCAGGCTCTGAAAGATGAGCAGAGAAAGCAGAAAGCGCTGTTGATGGAGGGCGGGAGCACAAGGGTGAAGGCCTATCTGCGTGTGTGTGTGTGTGTGTGTGTGTGTGTGTGTGTGTGTGTGGGTAGAGGGGGCCACCTGGGGACGATGTCTTCAAAGGCAGCACTCTGAGGAGTAGAGTGAGGTGCCTCCTTGACAGGAGCTTCTAGCTTTGATCCAAGAGAGAGGGAGCGCTCAGGGGTTAAAAGAGAGAAAGATGGAGTGAAAGAAGAATGAAAAAGGAATATGCCTGCAAAAGGAGAGAGACAATACTCTATCTAACCTGAGTTACGGTTGATCTAAAACACAGTTTTGCCCTTAAGCTACACACTGTGACACACTGTGGTTCTCTCAGACTTTACATTTGCTATGTTTAAAATGAAACATTAGCTTTGTGTGTATTGTTCAGATCCAACCTGTAAAACAAAAGCAAGGCTCATTTATTTTATTTCCCTCTGTCTAAGCTGTAGAGGGAAGTTTTGAATGTCACGCTTTCTGCCTTTGAAAGTAATTGCACATCTCCAATGAAACCTCCACCTGGAATGTGTATTATAAGTTCCTTGTCATGGTATAATTGCAGCCTGATTTCTACAACTTTCTTCCTATCTTAGATTTGGATGCAAATACCACCTTCTGGATTCTGATTGGTCATCCAAGGTTTCCCTTTAAACTTCGCAAACACTTTGGGAACTGAAGACAGATAGCAAGATAGAGAGGCGCAAGAGATATCACAGGGCCTCATGGAGATGGAGAGAGATCAGTAGGACAGAGCGGAATAAGGGAGATTTGCCAGGGAGCGAGGGATGAGACAAAGGGAGAGGAAGGAGAGCAGGAATGCTGGATCAGTGTTTTAGCTGTGGTGTAGAGGGAAAGACTAGAGAGAGAGAGAGAGAGACTGGTTGGCTGGACGGGGCGGGCACTGATGGGGTACGCTGACCTTCGGAGAAGGATAGAGCGAGCGATGGAGAGAGCTGAAGAGAGATGGAGAGAGGAGGATGAGGCAGGCTGACAGGGGCTCTCCTGGTTTTTGGCAGGCTCTCAGTCTGCGCGGCGAGCAGCTGGACTTCATTAGGCGCTGGTGTTAATTACTGGGACCGGGCTGCAGCCGCCCGCCTGCTCACACAAAACACTTGCCGTAATTCAGCCAGGGGTCACCTTGAAATCGATCATTTACCATGATGGAGACAGAGACAGTGGATGAGTGCATGAGTGAAAGTGAGAGACACAGACATTAGTGTAATGTATGTTTGCGGAATCAAGAGCTTGGAATATGCTTGTAAATAAGAGCTCTTTTCTCTGTTTGTCGAGGATCTGCGTGTCCAAACTCTGTTCTCAGACCCTCTGTTTGAAAGAAAATGGCCAAGAATACGACACAGAATAGTTTTTATAGATCTAGAAAAACTCTGTAATACCTGAGAGGACGCATGCTCACACACGCACCCACACATTCATGGTCATACATTAACTGTAAGCTGCTGTCACACAGCGCAACATATGGGTTTGTCTTGGCAACACAAGGGTAATTACAAGATACTGTATGAGGACAAAGAGAGACAAATGGGAAAGGCGAGAGGGCATCAGAGACATGGAGGGGTAATAGTTTGCTTTTCTTGTACGCTCCCCGTATACCAGAGGTGTACAATACACGCCTTTATTCCACCTTCTCCCAAAACAAATGTCTGCCACTCTCTGCTCCCTATAATACAAAGGTCTAATGCAATCTCCTACTTAATTCTCAGCCATGTCAGTTTTCCAGCCCTTCTCTCTTTTTTTTTCTCGTCTCGCTCTACTCTTTTTTTTTTCCCTGCCTCCTCCCTGAAGAAAATCAATGCATTCTGATTTGGTAATTTCCCATGGTGCCGAGCTCTGCGTTCCCTGTGCTGAGAGAGGTGACAAATCCGGTCATGGCGGTGCAAACCTCTGTCCCCCGCCCCACCCCACCCCACCCCACTCTCTCTTTCTCTGTCTTTCTCTTGCTTTCTCATTTTTCTTCTCCTTCTGTCTTCCTCTGCTTTTGTTTTGATTTCTCTCTCTCTCTCTCTCTCTCTCTCTCTCTCTCTCTCTGGGCGGCTGCGGCACTCACTTGAATTTGTTGGAATTTCGCAGCCCTTCCCGGCGCTCTGGTGAAAAACACTCATTTGTGACGGTGCCAAGCTGCTAATGGCGGATGGCGGGGTCTGTGCCGAATCCCACCTCCGCTCCCCTGCGCTCGTTATGGCCGCCACGGCACGCAGCGCACCCCTCCCCTACATCTGCCAAACTCAGCTGCGAGGGAGCGGCGTAATTATCCCGCCGGAGCCGCAGACGCCTCCATGCCGTCACAACTGGGGCTTCATTAGAGACCCGCAAGAGTGCCCCCACGTGTGTGTGTGTGTATGTGTGTGTGTGTGAAAGAGAGAATGTTTATTTGAGTACGTTAGTGGATGTCCTTCGTGCGCTTGTGCACTGAGACTAGTGGAGCGTGGATAGTTTTTCGCAGAGTTTTGTGTTGATCTGTTGAAGTGGGCAGTTGTGGGTTTTTTCTGTTTGCGTGTGTGGGTGTGTGTTTGATCCCGGTCTTTGCTAATATGCTAGTGATACACAATTAATGAGTGTGCGGCATGTGGGTGTGCACAGAGCTGATCAGCGACTCTCAGAGGTAATTTAACTTCTTAGAGCTGTAGACCCCTGTGCCAACACCACAACCCCCAGCCTTAGCCGAGCTTTTCCCACAGAGAGACAGCTTTACAGGACCTACATTCCCTCACCATAACACAAACATACAGGCAAACAATTTAGAGACACACAATCCATGAGACTGGTGATAAAGAGAAATATATGTAATAATATGAAATACATAGATGAAGTATATGAAATATACATACATGTATGTACTGTAACTCTCGGGATGTTAAAAACACACAAGACAGGCCCAGACAGAAACCAACAAAAACTGGAGCGGTCCAATAAAACTGGAGTAAAAGTGACTGCTGTATGAATTTGGTGTGCAAAGAAACAGATGAAATAGATTAACATTAAATTAACATTGTTATTTTAATTGGCCATTTGGTTAAACAGCTTGCACTAACTGCAACAAAATTCCCAGAGAAAAGATGTGTGGGTTCAAGTCAAAACCAAAAACAGAATGAAAAACAAAAACAAAAAATCTGCATTGTGACTAAATTATAATTATTTTTGTTTCAAATTCAAAATCTGTAATTTCAGAAACTGTAAGGGCAATATTATCACACTAAACTCCTCAGTGATCAGAAAATAACAGTGTTTCTATTCCTTTGTGCTGCATTTGCTCCTTAGTAATTAGGTTATGCTGGTACTGTTTTTAAGAATTTAAAACATAAGATGATGGATGAAAAATATAGCAGAAAACTGTTTCTTTTTTATGGCACAAACAGCACTGAAAAAATGCAGACAGTATTTTTGTTCTTTTTTGGAATAATTTGCAAAACGATATGCGTAATAGCTCAAGTAGTCTTGCTGGTAACAGATACCAAAAACTACACAACTAAACTTTTACTGATTAAAAAGTTGCTGATAAAAGCAAAGTTGCGGTTTTTCAGTGCCAAAAGATTAGTACATTCTGCTGTAGACAAAGTTTTTTGATGTGTGTGTGTGTGTGTGTGTGTGTGTATCTAACCTTTGGAAATCAAAATAATCTTAATAAACCACATCTGTAGAGTTTAGAGATGCTGTGTTTTGGACCTCAGCTGTGGATCATCACTTGCATAGGGAAGAACATTTGCATTAATCTTATACTTTATCAACCTTCTGCTGTTGTTGATAAACTGGCTTAAAATTTGAAATCTCATTGGCCCTCGTTCACATCATATTTAAACTGAAGTGACCTGATTTGGATGGTATGCGGGAATTATTCTGACATTCGACCAAATCTTAGTGTTCTTTCCTTCACTGTCTAATTCTGTCCTATCTTTCTTTTATTTTCTTGCATTTCTCTCTCCCACCCTGGCTGATGATCTCTGAGACTCTAATTGTAGCGCCGGTCTTTTTTTGATCTACCTGACACACAGTGATGGGGTAATTGCGGGGGTATGTGTGTGTGTGTGTATGTTGGAGAGGTGAGGCATGTCTGTGTGATGGAAGGAAGAAGGTTGAGAGTGAGACAGAGTGAGAGGTTATTACTGTCTCCCGCTGGCTCACGGTGATGCGGCGCTGTAGCGGCTGCATGCTGCTCGTCGTCTCCTGTGACTTCACTGTGTCATAGGTGCCACTCTTCCATATTATATATACAGCAGTGTATATAATTTAACACTGCCATCAGTTAGTCCAGCCAGTGTTAATAAAGTAAAGGTATTTGAAAGGGTGAGTGGTAATGCTATATTAAATAGTTGAACTTGGCCAGAGTCCTTTGTACAGTATTCTGTCCTCTTCCCCAAGTGCTTAGCTGACTGAGTTTTTGTGTGAGTGCTCAGATTTTCCATTCCCAACACACCAGGGACATCAGACCACCTTGCTGGAACCGCAGGCCCCCTCGGCGGAGGCCTCCACCCGTAGGAAAGCCAGACTTCCTCAGGTCCAGGCCAAAGCAAGCATCCCGTGCTTTTCCAGGCCAGGCCTTTCAGAGTTTGGCGAACATGACAGATTAGCCAGTGTTCATCTGAGGACAGAAAAGGCAGCCCTCCTTCCCCTCTAACCCCTCCTACACACAGTACGGCTAATGTAGGACACGTTAACACGATGAAAGATTAGATCTGAAGAGTATCCTTTCCTAGTAATTTAGCTCCTTTAGCATGAGCTAAGGCAAGTTTGTATAATCTAATTTAGCAGGAAGTATGCGGTTGACATGTTTTCGCTTCACAGTGACCTTTCACCAAAGGTTAAGCTTTGTGCTGACTTGTCCTGTTTCCAGCAGCAATTAATTTACTCCGCAGGCTTATTGACGCCAGTCTTCTGCCTTCCTCCTACTTTCTCTTGCTTACTCACTCAGTCTTTTCTTTTTTTCTTCTTTCTACCAGAGAGACTAAAGCTATTTGGAAAAAACATGTAGGGAAACAGACAGACAGAGAGAGGAAAGGTGGGAGAGGGGGTGTGCCCTGAGATGTTTTTTTTCTACATAAGTGTCAGTCATATTAAAAGCCGCTGACAGCCTTCGGTTCCAGACTAAACTTTGGACAAATAGCTCTCCGATCGATAGTTTCCCAACAGCAATATTTGGTATCAATGCGTGTCCTTCTCATTACACGATGAAGCAAGAGCCTCCCCGGGCTCTGAATAATTTATCCCCTCGACGTGAAGAAAATACCAAAGAAAGGAAGGCCACTAGCAGTCTCTCTCACTCACTCTCTCACTTTCCCTTTGGCCCAAAAGCAGACCTAGCTCTCTCATCCCTCTCTCCATCATTCTCCTTCCAGAACATGCTAAACCTTCGAACACTTTTCTCTCGATTTCTCACCACTTCAGCCATGCCTTCAACTACTTTTGCCTCTTTATCAGCTTTCTGTCTATTTCTTCATCTTCTGAAGTGATCCCTCTCTTCAGTGTAATTAGATTGATGGAATGTTAAAATAATGATGCATATCATGAAACTCTGAAAAAAGAGTATCTAAAGTATATACTACACAATGAACCCATTTGCTATTGTGCAAGCAATATTGCTCTCTCAGCCCTGCAGCTGGGTGGAGGTCAGCCATCTTGAGTGAGTTGCGGTCTGCATTAGCAGATGAGAAGATAATGGAGATCGGGAAGGATGGCTAATGAGCACAAACCTCTCAGGAGTAGACTGTCATCCTTTCCTTTTCATTCCAAAGTGATTGCTGAGAAAAGCAGCATCCTCACTCCGTCTTCCCTCACGCACCCGCCTGTTTCCTCCCGATCGTTGCTAAGTATTATAAATGTTATCTTAAACCAGGCAATCATCGTTCCCCCATAATAATAAACTTTTATTGCCATGTTCCTATTAGCGAGTTAATGTTGTCTGCTGATGGCGTGTAATTGTGCTCCTTCTCGGCTTCGCGAGTCCCGCGTTCCCTCATGCCCAATCAGCTACGCACGGGGAGAGGAAATAAATAGCCTAATGCTGTTTTAATTACCGAAAACATAAAGCACCGGGCCCACGCCTTCTCTCTCACTCTCTACCTGCCTGTAACTCACTACAGCAACAACTCCCCTTCTTTCCCACTCCCACCACTGACAGAACCCACTCTGGCCCATAGAACACCAAAGCTATGTTCTAGATAAGACTATATTCTTTCTATACAGGAGATGGTGTTCATAGGCTTTTAGTGTTCACACAATTATTTCCCTCTTTTTAGACTGAGTGTCCTAATGGAACTGTCAGGTTACCAAATCAGATTTATTTGTTCATTCTAGTCACACTTCTATCATATCTAAGTTGGTTGCTATGGTAATAATGCAAAATGGTGTGTATGCTACATAGTTCAACAGGGGCAAAATTTAGCTAATTATCTAACTACCAATGTGTTTTTTTAATTGAGTTGTATTTGTATAGTGATTTTAACAATAGACAATAGTCACAAAGCAGCTGTACAGCTTTACAGATGTAGATTTTGATCCCTAATGAACAAATCAGAGGTGACAGTTGCAAGGCAAAACTCCCTGAGACAATATGAGGAAGAAACCCTGACTCATACGAGTCTCAAACCAGACTCAAAAGAGAATCCATCCTCTTCTGGATGACACCAGATAGTGGAATTGTAGATTTCTCTATGGAGAATGTGCAGAATGTGTGAACGTTGAGTTATGGTGGTATTGGATATGCCAGAAAATCTGATTTATGCTTCCTGCCTGAACAGAACCATATGCAATAGTCATATATTCTGAGAAAATGTTATTCGACTTGTAATCCTCTAAATAATGTACTTTCAATTCTAGATAATTGCAGAGAACACATTGTTCAGCATCTGGCACTTGCCACATACACACACATACACACACTCAAACACACAGTACCAATTGGCTCTCAGCTTGCAGCTCTTTCTGCTAGACAGCATTGAATAATAAAGACATGCCACCACTTGCTCTCTCTCTCTCTCTCTCTCTCTCTCTCACACACACACACACACACACACACACACACAGACACAGACACAGACACACACACACACACACACACACACACACCACTTACTGGTCCACCTACAGCAGGCAGCACACGCGACGCACACTCAGGAACTATACTTCTGCTGCTTACTCTCTTAATCACACACTCCATACACCCACAGAGCTGCAGTGTTAAGAGGGAACAGAGTGTATTTGTGGCTCCCTCTCAGCCGCTGGAACAGACGCCACTGTTCTTATTTTAACCCGCACCTTCACACCTCCACTAGGGCCAACACGCTCCCTCGCTCCCTCAATCCCTCAGTCCCTTCTTCCCTCTTTTGCTCTCTCCCTCACTCCCCCCGCTAGACCTGACATTCCAGCAGATGTTAAGAGAACTCCTGCAGTAATTAATCTGATAACTGGGCTGTTTTATGTGTGTGTGTATACTGTAAAGAGGAAGTGGAGTTTTTCTTCTTCACTGCTTTTTCTTCTTTTCTTCACTTTTCATTCCAGGGTCCTTCCCTGTAGTGAATGTGATCTGTTTAATTCTTGCCTCTACAACATATGTGTTCAGGGAGTGTATGGTGGAGAGGAAGAGAAAGTGAACAAGAAAGTGGCAAAGGCATAAAGTGTATTACATTTTCACATGTAATGGACTTTTTCACATGAACAGTTGCTGTAGCAGTGGATTGAAGATGTGGGGTTTGTGGCCTGGGGTGTTTGCTGTCTGATTATAGAGTTTGAGTTCCACTTCCTGTGTCAGGTCCATCATCATCGATCCACTCTGTGTGTATAAACACACATTTACCATTTGTTTATGCTGATGGAGAAAGCAAATATAAATGCAGATAAATGTCAAGTGCATACATATGCTCAAACATGGGATCTTTCTGCTTTTAATTAAAAGAGAGAAACTAGTTTTCTCTCTAGTCAAAACAGAGAATCTTTGTCATTGTAATTGAAAGGCACTATATAAATTAAATGTTTTATTATTATTCTCCATCCATGTAGGTTAGTAGTTCATGGTCAGTGGCTATAATTTGGAGCTGCAGATTCAGGTAAAATCATCCACTGTATTGTAGATTCAGTTCAGTTCTTACTAGAGCACAAGCCTTTATAAGATATCAGATGCTAATATGGTATGACTAGATAAGGGTTAGTTAGAGTAAGTTAGAGTAGTTGTCACTACTGACCAGTCATTATGGAGAAGGGCAGTACATACTTTCAATATAAAAATTATAATTAGGTCCTTCAGAGGCGAGCAAAGGGGGGCAAAGATTTGAATAGTTAGAAATGAAAGTGCACCTTTGATACCCAAAACCTGGAGACTGAAATCTCCTGTAAAGCCACACACAGCAAACAAAAGAAAGCTGAATTCACAGCATGTTGGGAGATTTGATTCTCTCTGTCTGTGTGAAGCCCCAAAAGTCTCATCAAGACTTTAGCACCTTTCTGAAAGTAGAGTCTCTGCGACTCACGACACACAAACTGGAGTATGTATATGTGTCTGTGTGGTCCCCCTAACTGAGCCGTTGAAGTGGATGGGTGTTGTGCTAAAAAAAAGCCATGGGTCCAGGGGTGTGAAAATCGGTCCATCTCACTGTCAAGGACACCTTTAATTACAACAGCAGGGGGTTTTGTGTGTGTGTGTGTGTGTGTGTGTGTGTGTGCAGGGAAATAGAATGGTTTGCAGGACAGAAAAGACACTAAAGGTAGATTTTTTTAGGATTCGTTTTGCCTACATTTTGCATGTTTTATGTAATTCAAATATGTTGGATTATTTTTGTATCACTGTCATCCAGTGAAAAATCTGAGTAAATAGTGAAAAAAATAAAGTATGCGAAGAGGATTAATGATTGAATGACTGAATATCTCTTGCTGCGTCTCTCTGCCCAGTTACATACACACAGTAAGTCAACCGTGTCAGGATGTGAACTTATCAGCGCTCCTCGTTGCAGCTCTGACGAGGTGCTGACACACTCTTGGCCTCCGTTCACAAATCTAATGCCAGCATTAAGATACCTAACTGCTAATTAGCTGGATAAATGTGTATGTGTGTGTGTGTGTGTGTGTATTTGTGTGTGAGACCCCCAGGTTATTTGAGTAGACCAAAATAAAGAGAATGAGTTATACAAAATAAAGCACAGACAGCAGAGCCCTTGTGGTGTTGGTCATAAGACTATAATTAATTTATTAAAGATCAGGAAAGAAAGTAAACGTACTGTTACTGAATATAATAGAGCTTTCTATTATCCACAAACTACCATAAAATAAAATACATAGAACAAAATACTGGTGAAAATACAATCTACTTCATGTTTCATAGACATTAGAGAAATAAACAATGTATAAATAAAAGATTTTTGTAAAACATGCATGCACGTGTTTTATCCTCATCCTCAAGTCTCATCCATATTCAGACGCACACAGATAGCTATAGCATTAACTACATCATGTAGCATGAGAAGGTCTCCATAGGTGGACTTGATTGGATGCTAAACTGAATTGATTGGATGTTAAACTCAGCCCAATCGATTGATATTTAGTGTACAGTCATTGGCTGGATGAGAGAAGAAGAAACCTTTGAGGTCTAAATAAAAACATAAGGAGTACAAAGTAACCCTGATGTTAATCTACTGCATGTGCATGTGTTCTGTTCTTAAGAAGATGGTTTGAATTAACTACCTCAAGAGACAAGCTTTTCTCCATTCTCTCTCCATTCGCTTTGCCGCGTCAGTTCTTTAAAAATGTGCAAATGTATGCAAAGTATCCGGCAGAAAATCTGCTCTTTAGTTCGTCATTAGCGGAGGGTGACGCTACAAACAGCCTCAACAATACGGTGAAGCTGGAGGAAGAGAGAATCAAAGGAGCACGCGGGCTGTTTGACAGAAATAAACAGATCCACTGCTTGCCTGCTGCCTTGTTTTCTCAGCAGAGCAGCCGAATTAGCATGATAATCATTCCCATCGTTTACAAGGGCGAAATGTTTCAATTTAATGCTTTGCTTATGTTACAAGCCATGCACTTAATTAGACAGTAATGACTCCAGTGAGGCAAGAAAAGCGAAGGACAGAGGCAAGGAAGAGAGGAGAGAAGAGGAGAGAGATGAGAACTGAGGGCACTTCACATCTAAAAGCCTATCCACACTTGTACACTTCACCTGTCACACACACAGTTAAACACACGCACACACACACCTCATCCTGTAGCCATGGCAAATGTGCGACAAGTCTGAGTGCGATTCTGTGATTTCATGTCATTCTGACCTCAGGGCACAAATATGTCTCCCCGTTCTTTCTTTTTTCTATGTAATTCTCTCACTCCATGCCTCAGTCATTCACACATGGTCAAAATGTAAGCTGTGAAGAGGGCATGTTGACCCAGCTGCTTCTTTCTTATATTCTCTCTCCCTCTGTATCTCGCTCTCTCTATTTCATAAGTGTATATTACTGGTAAATTCCCAAAGTGGACTGGGGTGGACGTTGCCAGAGAAACTGTAGCTCTTTATCCCAGACACAGCCCCCCAACCCGAACTCTCCTCCATGCTCTAGTCCCTGAGGAGCGCAGAGCCAGTGTGGAGGAGGAGTGGCCCTGCAACAGAAAGCACCACTGTTACTGACTCCAGGGAACACAGACCAGAGTTGGGCCAGCAGGCTGTATACACACTTGGTTAAAGGAATACTCCAGCAACCTAACTCAATCAAATATGAGTAATATACAGTATGCGCAATTACCATAGGCAAGAATTTAGAAATGTTACACTGTACTAAAAAAAAAATCTTATTAATCTGTATGTTATTTATAATGGAAATCTAAGGGCAGTTGTCTATTTGAAATTGAAAACTGTCTATTAATGTTTAAAATATTATTATGATTAAAAACTACAGACTCTTAACAATGAAGGATGATACAGATATGAGAGAACGTCTCTCAAAACTGTTCTTGTATAGTTTTATCTAATTTCCAACACTGAAATAATACACTATAAAGTAATTCTGGTTACTGACACTTGAATGTTTTGTGGTGTCTTTGTGTGATCCAGCATAAACTGAGAAACATCGCTCTAGTCTTCCCTCTAAAAGGCAGTCTCATTGCTGAAGGAACAAGCTATGCACATTTAGAGCTTAATTAGCAAATACCTTTGACTGAAGAATCTATAAATTTCCATTTCATCTAAATGTTTATTGCAGGAGTTCAGAAACTGACTCAGTAAAGAGAAATATGTAAAAATATTTCCTTGTGGTACTCCACATATTCTGCAGTACACAGATGTGGTAGATAAAGATTAATGTGATATAAGCGGGAGTATTCCTTTAAGCTTCGAGGAAGGGTTGTAGCAGTAGCTGAGTCTGAACAGCTGAAATAGTTCTACTGTTAATGTTATATGATAGATATTGATGACAATTAAATGCATATTTAATAAGTGGAGCTTTATCCTGGTCTGGGTCGCATCTCGAGAGCACTCGGTGTGAGATGGGACTACACCCTGGATGGGATACCAGCTCATCTCAGGGCACCATACACACACATCCACACCTAGCATAGTGATTCTAGCTACTGACATATTTTTAGGAGGTTGGAGGAAACCGGAGATCTCCACTCAGACAGTAACCCGAGTTCAGGATCGAACCATGAAGTTGCCTGTTTAGGTGGAGCTTCAAACCTACTACAAGACCTGTAAGACATTCTTTTAAAAGAGCAAGCCGTTGATGTTGCTCCAAGTTTGTCACTTGGAGCTGTTCACTTTTCTGCCTTATTAAGTTTCAATAAGAAGTGGTAGTAGCCAAATTGTATGCAATTGTATTATTTAGAGTAGAGAATTAGAGGGACGTTGGACAACCCATGCCATCAGATTGGTCTGAGGAATTTCCTGAAGTCATCTGGATTTGTCCACACTATGATCTGGTTAAGATGCTGATGTCATGACTCCTTCTGCGGTGTCTGTGCATTTTTGTTAGTCTGGATGAGAGGCTGAGTTTTAGTGTTACGTTGTGTGTGTGTGTTTGCGTCCAAGATAGTTTAAAAGCCTAGTTGGGAGCAGTGCTGTTTGTCTCGGCTGTTGATCCCTCTCACGCTGCTTTGTGCAATGGCAGATAAATGCAGATCTTCTGTCACACACTAATTACAGCAGCTTAAGTGCTTTAACCACTGTTATCACAAACTGTTCCATTCTCTCAAAAACCCTCCCTCCCAACCTTCATCCCAGTGTGTGCGTCTGTATTATTGTGTGTATGTGTTTGTGCATTTCTACAGACCACGTCAGGCCCACACTGCTACACCTTGTGTGTGTGTGTGTGTGTGTGTGTGTGTGTGCAGAGGACAGACTTGTCTCTCCATGTGTGAGAGGAGAAGTGGAATGTGATAGCACTTGATGTTCTGTCGAACACATTTCACGGCGCATAATTTAAAAGTTTCCTCCTGTTATTGTCTCCTACAGATTCTGTCATCTCCCCCCTTCTCTCGCTCGCTCTCTCGTTCTCTCTGTGACAGCCCCCCGCTCCCTCAGACTTCCTGTGGTCTGCCTATTAGCGGCAGCCTCCGACTCGTCCATAATGCTTCATTTGCAATATGGATTTAATGTGTGATACAGAGGAGGTGTTGGTGGCCTGATGTCTCATTTCTCCATCTTTTGTCTCGCACACACACATTCTCTCTCTCCCTGGAGTGTAATTGGTTTGAGATCAGGGCCGAGTTAGTAACTTGGAGAAGAAAACTCGGTGAAAGCAGACACGCTGACAGTGTACAGCATTAGGCCGCTGTTGGTAAAGATTTGTGTGTGAATGTGTGTGTTTTTTTTTGGGGGGGAGGGCTGTGTATCCTGAGTGGAGGTGATTCTTAATGGGGTGGGGAGCGTGTGTTTATCAGCTCTCAGATCGCTGTTTATTGCCCAGTCATGTGGAACTAATTTACTAATTGAGTCTGAAGCTGGGAGAGACGTGGCAGGAGATTTGGCCAGGAAAGACTCCGAATCACCAACTCCCTCTGCAGCCGAGTGCAAGACAGAAACATAGGAACAGTTGTCCAGTCATGTGAAACTGAACTCTACCTCTCATGGTGCTCCAATAGCCGCCATTTTGAGAAACACAAACGCGCTACAGTGTTTTTTGGCATTTTATGTTCAGTATATCAAAGTCTCCCATTCCTTATTTTTTTTCCTTCTCCTTGCCACTGTTAGTGAGAAACTGAACTTGGAGCACTAATAAGGGGGTGATGAGTGAAGTAGTCACCACAGCTTAAACTCTGTAATAAAAAACAGAGGTAAAAACAGCATAAATCCATGATACATTATTTAATATGTATACAGTATAAGAAAGATCCACTACTTTGTCTCTCTACATGTGCTAGTGTCAAAGTTTCATAGTATTCAAAGTTTTATTCACACATTTTATCTAAATGACTCAGCTTTCACTTCATCTATGAATGGTAGATAGATAGATAGATAGATAGATAGATAGATAGATAGATAGATAGATAGAGAAGCACACAAATCCTAAATCCCAATTACTGTTCTGTTGTGCATGTAGTGCGCTATGTACGGTATAGTAGGTGCTATGACACTTTGCACACACTATATTGTGTTTTATGTATATGTATATATATAGGTTAACTTGTATATACTCATATATAAGTTTATATTATATAAGTAATATAAAAGTGATTTTGCAATAGTGATACTTTCTTTACCTAAGAAAACATTAAAATTTTTACCATCCATGGTTTGCACAACACAAAGCAGCATAAATATATAGGCTCTTTAATATTCAAATGCATTCAAAAACCTAATTTTAAAGTAATTATAATGTAGCCTTGAGTAGAGCTTTTCAAGTAATTTGACAGGCATCACACAAATGGACCCAAGCAGCATTATGTACAGTATTTCTGATCTTAACCAGGCGTAGGAGGTCTGGCTCACCTTATGAAAGCGAAGTGAAAGACATTAAAGTGAAAGAAAGACTTAGAGAGAAATGAGGAAGGAGACATGGACAAACTGAGCTGAAAAGGGTTAAAGCACATAAAGGCTGAGTGTGGCTTTGGATGATTCTGGGCGAGCTTACAGCAGCTGCGGAGCCCCGCTGGTAGATTAAAAGAGGCTGACGGCCGCGGCCTGAAGTACAGCCGAGCCCCCAGCGGGTGGAGACAGGGAGGGGCTCACGCAGCTGTCGCCCTCCACGTACATTCTCACCCTGCATTCACCCCACACGTACACTCTGAGGCAACACAAGGCTCTAATGGTCGACAGTGTACTAAAGCAAGGGAGTGTGTCAGGTTAGGGGCTCCTGAGCGCGATGGAACGGCGTTCTTCCAGAGATGAGCTGCTGAGGCAACTGCTGGAGCATCAGGAGCTCTTTTACAGGCTGCCAGGGTCGCAAACAGATGGAACTTATTTTTAATGCTGGAGTGTTAACATTAGCTGACAGTGAGAGTACCAGTGGTGTGGGATACAGAGCTACTGTTAGTACAGTCAGAAGAACTTTTTTCTTTCTTTCTTCCTTCTTTCCTCGGTTTCTTTTGTTCACACACTCATATGAGCAATGGTAATGCCACTGAGTGATGCAGAAGTGGAAAATGACAGATGCTGAACGCATCACATTCTGTCATGCTTAGTCATTTCACTTGCTTTTATGAGTGGAACATAAACATGCTCAGAAAACAGTTTCACTCTCACTCACACATATACAGGCAGTCACTGGAGGACAGAGGCATGCTGAAAAGGCTCGGGGCTCTGTGGTGAAGCTCTTAGGGAGTCTCTGTCACGCAGATGCCCTCACCCATGAGCATGGAACGATGACAGAACACACATCCACTTACAAACAAACCACACACACACACGCACATTCCTACAGCCAAAAAACCACAAATTGCAGTTCCATTTCAGCACAGTCATGTTAGTCATATTAGTCATTGTGTTATTGTTAAGTGTGTATTGGCTTGTAAGAGGTCTATGACTGGGAAGTCTAAATTTGTGGTGGGTTGAAGCCAATGCGGGTGTGTTGGTGTGTATATTGCTGTCGCTCCTGCACGTAAGAGCTCCACTCTATGTCCTCCTATATAAGACTTTTTTCTTCGATTTGTCCAACTTTACATCTTAGAGAAAAAGGGGAGGGGCTTCATCTAAATATGATGCGTTTATTTTGCTAAGGGAAGTTAAACTTAATAGGGAAGGGAAATTCTCTAATGGTGGGGAGAAGAGCACAAAATACGGAGAAATGAGAGAGAACAGGACAGAATGAGATGAGTGGAGGCTGCACAGGTGTGGGATGAGAGACAGATTGGATTGATAGCACTGGTTGCAGGTGTATTGTGCCCCTGCGCATTGCCCTGTTAGTGAAACTCAGATATGCTTCTGAAAGTATCATTAGGGTTGGATAATGAAAAGAAGGGCTCAGTTATTCTTTCTGGGCAAGTGTTATAAGCTGGATAAGTGGGTTTAGATAAAACCCTAACCAAATGAATTTAACTGGATTTAAAGTAATATTACACTGAATCAGGATGTTTGTCAGCCAGAATGTTCATTCCACCATTGTACCTGCTGTATTTTCACTACTGCTGATTTATGGTTTGGTAGAAGAGCACTTTACATCACCTTGTCTGAGACAAATTAGCATCTAGCATAGAATCATCTAAATTTTGTATTTCACAATGATTGTAATGATCAGTACTGTATAAATATTCATTGCAGATGAGGAGCAGCAGATATACGGCAACGTGAGCCTGCGGCATTTTGCTGATGTTCTCATTCAGCCAATAGGATCTGCAAACAAACTACATTTTCTGTCAAAGTTCTCCAGTGTTTATTAATAAATTCCCAAAATCCCTGCAGAGATAAACTGTAATTTAACAATATATATGACTGGATACATACATATATATATATTTTTTTTTTCCTTGTTTTCTTGTATGTAGTATTACCAATCTACCTAAAATGCTATCTATATACATATATATATATATATATATATATATATATATATATATATATATATATATATATATACATATATATATATATGTATGTATGTATGTATGTATATAGATAGCATTTTAGGTAGATTGGTAATACTACATACAAGAAAACAAGGAAAAAAGATTTCCCTGATGCTTCATTGGCCGTTCTCTGTCTGTCCGTTCTACTCCGTTCTACTCCGTTCACAGTCTGTCTGTCTGTCTGTCTCTCCTGTGTGCTGTTCTCCCTTCTTTCTCATTCCATGCTCCCTCCTTACCTCAGTGGGAGTGCAAATCCCTCTCTTTGGAGCAGCATGTAGAAGAGTAGGGGGGCTTAGATCTGACATCCCGCCTGGATTCCCTGGTTCTCTTTGTCTCTCGTTTCTAATCCATGCAGTAGGGTCTTTTCCCTTGTTCCATCTCTTTCAGTGGGAAATGAAGTGAAGGAGGGGCTAATTATTAGGACTTAGTCCTTTTTCTTTTTCTCTATCCCTCTGTTAATTTGGGTTCTGCTCTTTATCAGTTCCCATGCTTATCCATGACAAGAGAGAGTGAGATGGACAGAGTCTTTTCCTGAGAGGTCTTTGACGTACTTTTCTTTTGCAGTGTTGAACAAACTTCCTGAGAAAGTAGGCGGTTCTTGACAGAAAGTATCAGACTCTCTGAGGAAAACTAGAGGTCTGGTTTGTGGGGTGTAATATGGCCCAGCATCTCACAATTCTGATTATGCTATGCTTACTTAGTGCTTGCCCAGAGAGCTTTAACACACCAATCAGACGCTGAAGAACTAGCACTAACCAAGACTTGCTTGCCATGTTGGCTCAGATCTTGTGTGAATAGTTGCACTTAAAATCTAGCAGCTGGTATGGATGTACATTCTAGGCCTGCATGAAAGGAAATAATACCAGTCTGGATTAATAAGTCTATATTATGGAATACACTGTCCTGAAAATATTTTCTATTAAAACAGGACAGCACATACCAATATTGGTGTGTACTATTTAAATAATCCAGCCCCGCTACTGTTTCCACACATCTCTGAATCTGTTTAAACAACATGCTTGGCCATTTTCGTTGCTAAAATACAGCTATCTACAGCAGATAGTCAGAAGCTGAGAAATAATGAGTGCTGTTTTCTTGCTTTGCTCACATCCATTTCTTTTCTTCAGTGGCCTGTAATGCAAAACACATTAACAAACTAAAAACACCACAACAAATATGAAAGCAAAATCTGAAACACATCAATAGTCATAGCTATAAATGAACAGGGAAGGTCTTTACATAATTTGAACAAATATTGATATGTTTCTGATTTGGTTGCTGTGTTTTTGGTTTTGCAGTTGTGTTTTTGCTTTATTGATGTGTATTGAACTTATGGGCCACCACACTTTTTTCTTTGACTGATTCATTCAGCTGAATAGCCAATCACATAACTCTTTCTCCCGCCTGTGTCCAACATCAATTCAACAAGCTCAGCTGGTTTGTGCCAGTGGTGCAGGACATACCTCAAAATGGTGGTCGGCCACACACACTTGACAGCATCCAATGGCCTACAGTCAGTGGTATGTCAGGCCATTAATATAAATAAAATATTGCACCTGTTTTTCTGCTCATAGCTTCTACTATGAGTGTGTATGTTTGTGTGTGGGTTATAGGTGTGCCTGTGGTTATGCATTTGGCTTTGTGTATGCATGTGTGTGTGCTGTAGGCCTCATCAGCATGCAATAGGAGGTGTGTTGTTTGTGAAGGGCTGGGGGGATTAGAGAGACTTTACTGTCACTGTCCCCAGGAGAGCCAGCTGAGAGCACACTCTGACATGAGCATACAGGAGCCAGATTAGAGCCTAAACACACACACACGCACATGCACACGCACACGCACACGCACAGGCACAAACATACAAATTGTAGAAGTTATTATGCCGTGCACACCCCAGTGCATAACTAACCCACTCATACCGTCTACCTCACTTGTTTTGGATGCTGTAGTTCCTGTTTCTTATCAGTGCAATACCTTTATATTTACCTGTCTACACACATAGAAGACAGTGCAATATAGCACTAACAACAATAGCCCTCGTTGAATCAGCATGTTCTCTACATGCATGCATACATACTAAACATGCTTCTCAAACAAAACAATGCACACAGGCGCCAGATTGGAGCTAACCGTTCCCAAACACAAAAGGATAAACAGAGTTGAACAAAAAAATCCAAAATCCCACTTGCATGCATTAACACTCCCTCGCTCACACACCCAGTCCTGCGCTTCTGAGATGCACAGATTCCGTGCTGCTGCATTCCCCCACCCTGAGTGTGGTCCCAGATGCCCTAGTGATTGGCCCAGCATTGCACAGCAGACTGTGGTATTAGGAAGGAGGGGGAGAGTGCCAAGGGAGTGAGAGAGAGAGACTAGGAAAGACAAAAAGAAAGACAGTGAGTGGGAGAGCATAAAGATGACCTTAAAGTATCCATCCCTTACTGTGAGGAGCGCTGTCTTGCCTCAGACCCCCAGCAGCCCTTCTTTCTATCTCACATTATCACTATCTCTTTCCTTCTCTTCTCTTCTTTCCTCTCTCTCTATCTTTCTCTCTCCTCTCCACCTCTTCCCCCAGTGTTTGGACAGCTGTGGGTAAGGATAAGGTTACGGGTGGCGCTGGCACTTCCTCTGTGGTGGCAGAACGGTGTGTGTGGGTTTATGTGTAAGTGTGTGTTTGGATGCCATTTCCATCACGCCTGTACACGATAAAGTAATAATTATATCAGCTACCATATTTACTGATATATACAGCCATATACCAGTAGCTAATAGAGTAAACTGACTGAGGCTAATTTGAAATTGAAATTTCTATCCAATCGACCAAAGTGGATGATCCAGTAGATAATCTGTTGAATAGAAGAATATTCACCGGATAAACCTTTGAATTGGATCATCTATACAATTGCATACATTCTGTGCATTTGCAGCTACAAAAAACTGGTCCTGTGAGGAAATGTTATTGAGAATGGAGATGTCCAATTCAGAGTAGACTGTAGAGTGATTTGCAATATGAATAGTTCTTCTTGTCTTAGTAAATAAGGAATAGCACACAATGGACCATGCTGTTACATGAAAATAATTACCACCCTGAAGTAGATTATTTTAACATAACAGCATGGCCTCATTTGAAAATGAGTACAATCTTTCATTTTTTAATGAAAAATCATGCATCATGCATTTTAATTGTTTATAGTTACATTTAATGTTGTCGAAGTACCTGTCACCAGTTACTTTATACAAGCTATAAACAGTCACTCCCATCACCTACCTCTCCTTTTTTTTCTCTTTGTTGAAGTTAATAAGACAAAAAACTCAACTAGTCATGTTACCGAGAAACTGCAAAGCATAAACTCCTCTGTCCTGAAGACTCTCCTGTGTCGGGAAACTGACTGTTACAAAGCGCTGACACTCAAGACTCCTTCCATAAATGTTTAATAAACATCTCCTTATGGAAAACTTCACCATATCAAGGATTATACATTTTTCTTTGTCAGATAATGGCTTTGTGGATCATCATCCACACAAGTCTGTGTGAATGAGTTGTAACTATAGAAACGATAACTTTATTAGTAGTATTTAGAACTAGCACATTAAACACCATTACGTTACAGCCGACACTATTGTCCAGATCCTCCATGACCTTGAAGCAATAAGCAACCTGTTACACTCTGACAAGACTTCCAAGCTTCTTGTAACAATGTCACTATATGTTATATGCTATGGTAACAATGTCACTATATGCCACTTTTCACATGCACATACATTTGGTTTAGTTTGCATGTACATGTACAGTATATGCATATATGTCTATACAAAGTGCTGAGTTTAGGGCACATAAACATTCGGGCTCTGCACTCAGAACGACTTCAGTTGGAAAGATGAAACTCTTACAAGTAACTATAGCCAGTGTATCTAAAACACACTTGTGTTGGTTAATGCTCAGTTTGAACTTGCTCTGCAACACTAGACATACACCAAACAAAACGGTTCTTTAGGCGCTAGTAAAGTATGGCAGTAAAACTCACACACACTTTCTTCTTTCTTTCACTATTACATTTTGCCTCAAGTGTTCATCTTCTGTTTCCTCTTTTTCTACCCTTTTTTAGACAGTATTCAGTACGGTATGTTACAGATACACTAATTTTTTTGTTGTTGATGAGGAAACAAATGTGTACAGTATGTTGGATTTTGTGGCCTGGTGGTTGCCACAGGGTGCTTGGAGGATATTTGGGGAATTCAAGGCAGGAAGTTCAAGGGAGATGTATTAAAGGCATCTTAAAAGTCAAAGTCTCCAAGTCTCTCTCTCTCTTTCTCTTTCTCTCTCTCTCTCTCTGGTTTATTAAATCATTCCCTGCTGTAATGGGTTGCAGCTGGGGAGAGAACGTGCATTGCTCTAACACACATGGAACATACTCCCACCATCTAATCACCCTGTTTGTACTCAACACTCCTAATAGGAGGAAGAGAATGTGGGGAGGGGGTGAGTGTTTTACCATCATTAAGAGGTGAACTGGTTAGAATTTATCTCATTAAGGTGTGTGTGTGTGTGTGTGTGTGTGTGTGTGTGTGCATAATATTGTCTCCTCCATTTGCTAGATTACACTGTGTGCAGATGGAAAGCTGTTCCTCAGACAGAGGACTCTGAGAGACTTTGTTTACTAAGTGGCACACAATGTTCATACACGCACACACACACACACACGCACACACACACACACACACACATGCGGAAAACAGGCAGCAGCAACAACACAAAAGTTTCAAGTTTGCACAAACCGCTAATGCATTACAACTCTAAACATTTGCAGCATATTCAGTATGCATCTCACACATACACAGACTCACACACTCTCTCACAATGGGACTACGAATGCCTTTGCCACCACAGACACATCAGTGTGAGGCAGGCGGGTCGGCAGGCCCCCGGGAAGCCGCAGCATTGCTGTTTGATGTTGGCAGCTGATTAATGAGATGTGAGGAGTGAGCATTTGACGGGTGCTCTCTGGGCGCCTGTTTGAGGACCCCTCTGTGTGGTGTGTATGTGTGTGTGTGTGTGTGAGTGCATGATGTGGGTGGATGTGTGGTGAGGATGGAGTTAGCCCCCACTGGTTACCCTTGAACACTCTGTGGAGGCAGCCCAAGCTCCAGCAGCTCATCGGGGTGCTGTCACAATTAAAGCAGCGCAGCAGAGCTACTGCAGGAGAGAGAGCCTCCTCACCACACGCTAGCTCCCTCCAGAGACAGAGAGAGAGAGAAAGAGAGAGAGAGGGAGAGAGAGAGAGAGATGGGAAGGATAAGAAAAGATTAGGGGGGGATGACAGAGCAATGACAGAGAGTCGTGGATGGATGGTGGACCAAGAAAGAATAAGAAACAAGTGAAAAGGCAAGAGAGAGTAAGTGATAAAGGAAGAGCAAAAGAGGTAACAACCTGTTAGTGCCCTGACACCCAAACTGAGTGTTGACCATCAGACACCATCAAGTGGCAGACCGCTGCCACACATACTTCTCGCGGTTAACTTAGTCAGCACTTTTCAATGCAATTCAATTCCATTATATTTGTGTGAGTGACACCAGATTTGGCTCTTTACAGCACTGATTAATGTCTCTGACTGGCTATTCAGCCAAGCAAATCAGTGCAGGAAAAGAGAAACGCATGAGAGCAAAGCAAGCAAACAACACAGAGAGTATCTGATTTTTCAACTTTTGTTGTGTATCTGCTCACTATTTCTCAGTTTCTGCTTATCTGCTTCAGTGCACCTTGGCATAGATACTACAAGTCACTGGAACTGTACTGGAGGGATGAACACCATTCTTTTAAAAGAGGTTCCCTCAATTGGTGTGTTGATGATTTGATCGGTATCTACCACATTGCTCAAATAGATGTTCATTTGGGTTGCAGGTTGGCCATAGCATATGATTTACATCATGTCGTACTCATCAAACCGTTCAGTGAGCTCTCGTGCCCTGTCGATGGGGGCGGAGTTATCCTGGACAACACCACTCCCATCAGGATCAGAATGTATCATTAAAATAAAGACAATCAGTCAGGATAACGTGGACATAAACCATGCCAGCAAAACACACTCCATAGCATAACAGATCCAGCACATTTTACTTTATTGTGTCAGTCTAAATTTCTACAGCAAATTGTCCAAGCAGAATGTTTAACTTCTGAGCACACACTTTCAGCAGATTCACAGCGTAGTGAAAAAGCACGCACCCAGGTCACACAGTCACATGCTACTGTTCTAAGTAGTATGTAAGTAAGTAGCACATAGCTATAGGTACTGATACAGGTAAGTGGCACACTTTTTTCACACACTGTTCAGTGTAAGTAGTGTGTGCTTTGGAACACATCCATGTTTCCATGATACTGGGATTTCCAGTTTTCCCTTTTGTTTATGAATACAGATTACTGCCACCTCCTGGTATGAAGAGTAGCTGGTGTGCAGGGCTCTTAGAGGAGACAAATGAAGGAGACAAGACTGCCAGGGATTAAAGCTGTGAGCTGAGAAGAGAGATGAGAGTGGGGAGGGCAGAGTGGTAGAGAAGGATGGAAAAGATAGAGGGAGGAGTGGAAGAGTGAGTCAGAGGTCAGGAGCAGGTGAGAAGGAAGAGAACGAGGCTTCCTAAGCAGAGCTTGCGTGTGTATGTGTGTGTGTGTGTGTGTGTGTTTGTGTGAGTTTACTCTGTCTTTACTGCAGTTGTTAGCTGTCTGACGTAGCAGTGGCAGGTCTCTCACTGGGAGCAGCTCTTTAATTAGCTCCTGATGAGGACCTTCAGGAAAAAGAAGCAGGTGATTGGACTTCTTATCCAAATAATTACCCCAATTAAGTCATTAAGACCTTGGGCATAGCCGAGCTCGGCACTGGCTCCCCTGTGCCACAGCATCCCTGATCTGCATTGCCCTGTGTGCATGAGTGTACGTACATCTAGGCTTTTTGTTGTTCTGCATAGATACAGTGCGTTTATGCCTGCAGTCTTTGTAATGTGCCTTTGCATTATATCTTATTAAATATAACAAAGCGTTTTATCTTTGGAGCTAACTCTGTATCCTTATTCTTTGCACACACTCTCAAACACAAACAACAAAGAGGCAGGTTAATTTCCCTTAGCGTCTGGATGGCCGTGTGTGTGTGTGTGTGTGTGTGTGTGTGTGTGTGTGTGTGCGCGCGCGCCAGTGGTTCTCAAAGTGCTTACGTATGGGCGGCTCTTGGGTTTTGTAGAGGCAGCCTCTCACAGTCACAACCTCTCTGCTCCTCATACACTGTAACATTGTAGTCCTGTGTGTGTGTGTGTGTGTGTGTGTGTGTGTGTGTGTAGACATGATACCAAAAGCTGCACTACTACAATTCCATTGCCAGTTTTTTTGTAACACTGTTTCGGAATGATGTGTACATGTATGAGAATGGGACTAACAAAAAGTGCGAAAGAATAGAGAAGGATCTTTGTTGTGTTTTTTTATTCTTCTTTGTTTGACTGCTGAGGGTGTCCAGGTGTGTTTTAGCTTGCTGAGCATGGAAGCCCACATCTGGATCAGGCCAACGGCTCTCCATCCAGATGTGCTCTCACTCTAAAGAAGACCTTTTTTTACAATGAAGCAAAGGGGGGCATCAGCTGCCTGTCAGGTGTTTGCATAGACACAAACAGATGTTATTTTGATGAGAGAGAGAGAGAAGACAAAGGGGAAAAAACAACAATAGTGTTAGACGAGTTGAGAACTCAGACGTGACGATCAGAGAGGAAACGAGGCATACGGACAAAGTGCACACGCGCTTGGCCCTGAATTGTCTCCTCCATCTGGCCTGTGTGTATGTGAGCATCTGGGCATGTGTGTGTTGGCATGTGTGCGTGTGTGTATCGTACGTGCTTTAGGCCAATTTATCGCATGGTTCAAATTGTGAAATTAGGCACACCACTGATCCTCAGCTTATTAAGCATGTCAGATATTTTCATGTATTTTCAACAAAAATCACGCTGTGAATAAATATGATCTCAGTCCATTTTCAGATACAGTGTGAGAGAGAAATAGAAATAAAGGGTGGTAATTATATTAAAGTATTGGCACCTTGTCTCTCCATTATCTCAGTGGTAAAGAGGTAAAACCCTGAGCTTGCGCTGTATCCTCTGCTCAAATCTTTCTTTCCTCCCTGTTATAATGCATCTTGTATCTAGATTGCATCCTTATAAGGTTTTGATGACATGCATTTATCCTTGCAGTAAAATGTGTCTCTAGTTAGCCAGATTGAAATCCAATTGCTGTATTGTACATAATATGCAAAGCAGCACATAACACTTGACCACCAGCTGTTTCCAGATGTTTTATGCACAAGATGGGTGCTGTATCGTGATTTTGCATGGTGTTAAGGAAATTAATTTCTTTAAAGGCTCCGTAATTTATGATGTAATGTTTTGTAGGGGGTTTTGGTTGCCATGTATGGCTGATTGAGACAGCTGCACTTATAGTCATAGACTCTGTGAAGAGATTTGAACAATCAGATTCACTGTATATTTATATTTTTATGCTAATACAGATCAGCTAATGTCTAACGCAGATCTAGTTCTCATTTCAGTGTCTAATAAAGAGATGAGTCATAGCCAGTGACTCAGATGTTTGGACAGCTCATCTGAGCATCTGAGTTCATTCCAGCACCTGTGTAAAGAGAATTGTTTCATGTCCTTGTCTTTTGAGAGATGCTATAAGATCTGCTTTAAAGTGCACCTGCAATCAAAATTGGTGTTTGAGAGTTTTGGTTTTTTTTTTTTTTTGTACCTGTCCCTTAGTGTTATGGAAACCAATACAATACTATATCTGAAATATAGGAAATATTCTCATTGTAATTTTATAGTTCATCACTTCTGGGAAAACGATCAAAAATGTTTGATGATTCATGTCTAGGCAAAACTTTGTCCAATTAAATGCTCGGTAGAATCATATAGGTCCAGCTCCCAGGACTGTCTTGCTCTACAGTAGTAGCTCATTAGCCGCAAACATAGTTCTTCAGTGTGTTTTGGCTGTGCGTCTTCCTGCACTCTATTCCCGTTTCCTTAATTCCCTTTTGAGTTTATTCATTTTGAAGAGGGAGGAAATTATATGAGGTTGCACTTATGTGACAGACACTTTTCAGAGGTGTTTTACAAACTTGGGGCTCTTCAGCGCTAGAATATATCACTTCCACAGACTGAGTGAAAATGTGATTTTGTTTTTATACACCTTCGGGGCTTCTCCATCAGTAAGAACAAGTAAAAGGCTCATGTTAATCTCTTCGCTGTTCTCCATATTTAGCTAGCTCCTCAAGCTACTGTCAGGTTTGTTTAGATTTGGTGGGGGGTGTCATGTATCTCAAATGCTATTGGCTGTTTTGTAAGTCAGTCAAGCACTGCAAGATGACGTCACACATACGGAATCAAATCACAATCACAGCTGTGAAGCCATTTCATGTGGACTTTAAATCTGTTTTAAATGCGTCTTGGCCACATTAACACCTAATGTATAATTCCCAGATATAATGCTAATTCTCAAGATGCATAACAGAATGTAACCAGGAACAGGCTTATTTTTCTCTTGAGTAACACACACATACACACACACATGTGGAATATGTGCAAGCAGGTGACATTAGGGTCTTCAGACTGCAGTGGGGCTTTTCACTCTGAAGGCTAAACATACCCCCTACACCCCTATCTTCATGGAGAGGGGACAAGCAATGATGAAGAGAGACGAAAAACTGAAACGAAAACAAAGTTAAAATAAAAAGCGTCCTCTAAACACGACCGCTGACAGGCTTCCTTTGTTGTGAATGCATGCGCATTAATATTGATTTTTGTAACTCGGGTATGGCTCCCTCAGGGGGAGGTTTAGTGTCACTCCCTCAGGGGGAAGCTTCTCTGAACATGCCAACTTTGTCATCTTTAATAATCCCAGTGTCTGACACACTGATGTTAAAATTAGTATGGATTTTTTTTGTTCCTAATCTTCAAGTAGCCCAATGTAGGTATAGCAGAGAGAGAGAGAGAGAGAGAGAGAGAGAGTAGTGATGTAGGAGGAGCTAAGGAGAGATGGAAATTGTCAGAATGAGAGGTACAGTTTGAATGGGTCACCTGTGTCTTCTCTTCATCATGTCCTTATATTAAGTGCACTTAGATCCGGCTGACAGACTCGAGTAGTCTTGAGTGCTTTTACTGCTCTCTGCTTCTCTTAGCCATCAGAAAAGAATTCAAGATCTGTTTCAATTTCAGGTCTGTCCACATTAGCAGTGAGTCACAGCCCATATACAGTACTTAAATATACTTGAAATCATAAAGCTATGTATATTTAGCTACGTGTCTTTGTATTTGAGCGTGGTGTAAAGCTTCTAAGGCCTTTGGGGTGGGCTTTAAATAACCACTGAACCATTGAAGAGACCTTTGCAGGGTAAGAAGCTGAAGTACACTGGGTGATATTGGCTCAGAAACCCCAGATATGTGGATCAAGGTATGATGAGAGATTTGTGTTCAGAGGAAGTGGAATGCAGGCAGGCAGTCTTCTCCATCATCCTACAGGAGGATGGGGTCTCTTCTTTCTCTCATTCCCTATTCCCTAATCTGCAGATAGAAACTCGTTCCATTAAGTGACATCAAAGGCAGCGCCCTACACAGGGAATAACAGAGACATCAGAGACAGAGGCCCAGCTCACTTGGTAAAGAGGCTTAGCAAATGACAGTTGTCTCCACAATGCAGAATGAACCGTAGTACTTATCAGAAGATTTGGCCTTTTTTTTTTCCTTGTATGAATATTGCATAATAATGTTTCTGAAATCTTCAAGTTCAAGAATGTACAAATTTTGTATACATACTTACAAGCCATTTTTATACCTACTAGTGATGTAACCAAATATAAGTATATTATCGAGATTGAACAGATAATGTGTTCTAAACGGATACAAATACAGATACGATACTGAGGGTTTTTTTGAAATCTTGTCAGAAAGGTTCACAGGGTATCTGGTTGAGACTAGAGGTGTGCATCAGGACTGGAATCCCACAGGACGCAACAAAAATGTCATGCAAGCTGGAGGATTTTACTTTCATGCAGGCGCAAGCAAAGGTCACATATAAGGCTTGCTGGACAAATGAGACCAACATGCAGTGGTCCTTAGTAACTGCCTGGGCTGGGTCTCAGTGGATTAAATCAGGCTAGTTGGTAAATAGAACCAACTAAATTTATTAGAAAATATTGCAGGCAGGTACAACCAAAAAATAATAACCCAGCGAGTGGGGTTAAAAGCAATCCCGTGCATTAAACGTTCACTAGTTGCGACCAATTTGCGAACTCGAGTGATGAGGAATTGTTAGAGCCAGAATTCACAGACCATGCTGACAGTGCTGGCATGTCTACCTGTGTTTATTTTTTATGGTCTCAAGTGTTTCCATATTTAATTCCAAAAAACTAACACAACAACACAAAGAGCAAAAAAAAAAAAAACTCTTTGAGTTTAAAGCAGAATTCAGATATGAATATTTGGAGTACAGATTTGGAGAACAGATACTCACATTGCGATACACCCCTAATACCTACCATATATCTCACTAAGTGACTGTGTCCTATCGGTTGCTACCAGCCAGCCTTCCTCTACTCAATCAGTGGAAAGGGACTACCTTAGGATAGCTACTAAGCAGATATTATTTGAGTAGTGGTTCATTCTGCGCAGGTAGTCACTGTGTGTGGGCCTGGTGTCAGTGTACCAGATGTGGCAGTGTTGTTGGGTCTTGGGTGAGAGTCCACTTACCAAATATTTTCAGTCAACAGGGGCCTTGTGGTTAGAATTTGACACTGATGAAAGCTAGAAGACGATCAATACAGATTGGTCATGGAAAAACAATAGCTATAGTGTACATTTATACAACTGTACATTTACAAGGTTGGCCATAAGGAATGTGTTGATGTAAAGAGTGTATGTAGTATTTTGTTTTGCATCATAGGTTAATTGAAGTCCTAACTGGATGTGTATATGCATACATATGTGTGTGTGTATGTAATGCTGTCCAGCATGGAGGTCCAGAGGCAGGGCACAGCTGCATGCAGGGCAGGGGCAGGGACAGTCCAAACCCAGCAAGGTCACTCCTACTGTTACACAGAGTCGCTTTACTGCCAGAACAACCCCAACACACACCACCCAATCACTCTCTCACGCTTTCTCTCTCATTCTTGTTTTCTTTCTTCCTTTTTATTCTCTATTAAATCTGCAACATTTTTGTGCTCTTCCACTGTTTACCTATTCAGATCTTTCTCTCTCTTTCTCCCTCTCTTTCTCCCTCTCTCTCTCTCTCTCTCTCTCTCTCTCTCTCTCTCTCTGGAGGTACAGATGGACACATTTGCAGGTTAACTTGAACAGCTGGAGGTGCATTATTAGCATCCTGCTGCTTCCTCATAATTCCTTGTTTTTTTCCAGGCTTCCTTTGCAGGCAGATAATTCACAACCATGACCAAAGACATAGTTGGTGTCCTGATAGAAAGGAGACACAGGGACCTAAAGGAAAAACAGGCAGCAGGCAGGCACAGTCGACCCTGGCTATCATACAGAACAAAGTGGACCAAGCTGCAGTTTGCATTTCTGTGCAAACACATGAAATATACAACAGATGTAATTATGTGGATTTGTGCATTGCATCTGTGTTTGCACCAAGGGGGAGGACCGAAATGAATTCCCACGACTCCAGCTTGTCCTCATGGGCTGAGGCGACAATGAACTATTGTTGTGGAATTGCTTTCGAGCTGCATTTGGGAGATTGCGCATGGATAAAAAAGCCATACAATGCACCCAGGGGCATAAGATTAGGCACATACAGTATGTGTGTACACATATATACAGTACAAATAACCTCACACACACATACAGTACATACTGTAAATGTTTGGCTGTTTTTAGGACTACGCTCTCACTTTTATAGTGCTTTTGAACATACTTGTGTGTTTTTGTCAGTTGTCGTTTTTACAGACTCTCACATTCTCTAAAGGTTGTGCATCAGATTGTAGTGTGTTCAGATAGTTTTTGTGTGTGTGTGTGTGTGTGTGTGAAGTTGAGAGCCGGTCCAGGAGACATGCTGCTAAGGCCACACTGAGCACCAGTCCTCAAATTTGATAAGACTCCGTACAGACCAGGCCTGGCCAACAACACTGGCCCAAACACAGCTGACCGCTGACTAGAGCCATAATTACCCTCTCTACTGCAATTAACAATCTGGGGTTGTGTGTGAGAGAGACAGATAGATTGCCAGCGTTAAAATTTTGAGGTTGGCAATGGACTATCATGGTGATGACGGAAAGTTAGAAGGAAACTAGCAGGGCATGTCCGCATGTTTAACATCTCCGTGCTGCTGTACAATGACAGGTATGTGCTCCAGAATGGTTAATTGCTAAAAGGTTGACATGGAAACCTTCCTGATATGGATGTGCCATCTAGTGGATATAACGTTTAAATCAGATGTACAAAAGGTTCGCAGGAGAGCATGTGAACTACACCGCCCATGCCGGCACACTTATGTGCCCTTAGAGGCGTTTCCACCAATCACAGTCACACTCCAAAACTCAAAACTGAGAAACCCAAGAAAACGAGGAACACTAGAGAAACCAAGGCACAACGGTACTTCACGAATACGATGTTAAACACAGAAGGTTTAAATACACAAGCTAATGGAGGGGAAAGTAGACACAATAATGGAGACAGGAACAAAACACAAACTCAAACACAAACAAAGAACACATGACACTGTTGCCATGGCAGCCAAGACGTGACACATATACCGGTGTGTGTTTACTGCTGATTTTCCACACAAAAACATATGGCCAGGAATGTAAATTGCTTGGAAACTGCTTAACATTCCAGTGTGTAACTCGACTTTATGGGAAGAGTGTGTGGGGCATGTGTGTGTGTGTGTGCATGTGTGCATGTGTGTGTGAGATAGAGAGAGACATACAGATGCTGTGAATGTCAGACAGGTGGCTGAACAGAGGTGTACAAAGAAGTATATAGCGCCCAGGGAGGAAGTGCTGTTTATAAAGACTTTATCACATGGATGCTTCATTGGTGCACTGATTGATTTTATTTTGGCACTAAAAATAACATCCAGATTACAAAATGGCAAGTGTATATTGGAAAGTAAGGTCTATAGGTGTACATACAGATAGAGTGCATGTGAGCGCATGCAAATAAGTGACCCAGTGACTGACATTTCACTGGCCATCAAAAAGAGCAGTAACACACTGCCCTGCTTTTTTGACCATCACTGTTTGCACGGTCGTGGCAAGGTCAGTGTGTTGTATCGATGCCCAGCACTGAGCCTTCCTGCTCTGCTCCAGCCCTGCCTTTGGCTGATTTCTCCACTGCTTTGATTGCAGTGGGCTGCAGGCCACTGCCCGCCTCACAGTGTGCCATCTCTTTATCAGCCCACTTATCTGTGTGTGTGTGTGTGTGTGTGTGTGTGTGCGTGTGTGTGAGTGTGAGTGTGTGTGAGTGGAAATGAGACTGCTTCTGCTAGCACTGGGTGGCCAGCAGGCAGCCGTAGCCAGACCAGGCCGACTTGCTGGAGACCAGGACCCATAGATGTGTGCTGATTGGTGAAATACTGAAAAATGGGGAGGAGTTAATAGTACTGAAGGGACCTGATTTGAAAAAAAAAAACACTCTGTAAGTGGCTTTTTATGGGCAGATGAATAAAAGTGTGAGGAGGATGAGTGTTATTTTGGTGGTGCATTTGTGCTGCAGGAGCTCCTGCAGTGCTTTATGGGTAATGAAGTTCCCTGGAGAAGAACACTATAGTGTAACAGGGTTTAAACAGAGAAGTGAAGAGTAATTGCTTTGTTAAAGCACTGAAGGTCTCACATGATTCAGGACGTCTAATAGATAACGATTCGCGTCTGTGTACATAAACAGCTGCAGATGGTGTGAATCTAGTTCTACAGTCAAAAATAGACATCCAAGAAATTTTCCGATGCATGAGGCTTGGGGAGGTCAGAATAGTTAAAGAGGAAAAGGGAAAAAAAGAGGCTTCAGCGTGTGCCTTGGAAGGAGACTTTGTTTGTTTGCTTGTTTGCATGAAGGTCGGTTTTCTGCATGTTGGAGGGATCCAGCATCCCACTGTTATGTAATCTGATAGGAGATTCCAAGCTGGTCAGCTCCATATGCCGTCCGCCACTGCCAAAACTACCCGAAGCCGGAGACTCCATCCCGTTTGGCAGCCAGAGAGAGAGCTTGAGGGAGCAAACAAGAGAGAGCATTTCGGAAATATTTGCTGCAGATAATGGGAAACGTGCGAATTAGACCCGCAGCCAGGAGGGATGGAGAGAAGGGGAGATAGTGTGAGACAGGGAGGGTGAGTTAGCAAATTTACCTCTCATGCTTAAAGGCAGTGTGTGTTTTGTATGTTTTGTTGAGTCACTGAGGGCACCATATGTGATATCCATGTATAATATGTAGAGGGACTGTAGCTGGGTCATGAGGGGGCATGAGGGAAACTTGTGTATTAAGGAGATGGTGTAGATTGATTCACATTGTGCCGTTTTTGTGTGTGTGTGTGTGTGTGTGTGTGTCTAGCTCTTGGGATTGTCTCAGCACTGCAGTACTCTGTGTATTTATGTGTAAGTGCTAAGAAAGACAGGAAGAGGGAGTGAGTAAGAATCAGTAGCTCCTGAGACCCTTCCAGTTCTGCAGCAGTGCGTGCGTATCTGTGTGTGTGTGTGTATACACTCCTGCTTTGGCCCATATTGCCACCCCCACCGGCATGGGTCAAGCTCAGCACGCCGCCGCTTCTCCCTGCTCTCCCTCTCCGAGTTACCATGGCAACACACCTTGAGCTCGCCCCCTAGAGAAGCCCGGTTGCCTCCACCCCTTATTTCGCCCTGGCCCCCATCTCTCCTTTCTCCCCCCCTCCCGCTCGTTGCTCTCCCGCTCTCTCGCTCGCCATCCGGTCCATCAATCTGGGGCCGGAGCTGCAGGCCTTAGGGCCGGGGCGAGAGGGGCCGAACCCAGCGGGAACCACTGCTCCCATCCGCACAGCTCATTTATGTGCCAGAGCATGCTACAGGGGGTGGTGGGAGGAGAGAAAGAAACAGGGAGAGGGAGAGGGAGCAGGAAAGGAAGTGGAGGGAGATGGACAGGAAGAGGAACATAGTGTAGAGGAAGAGGAGAGTAAAGGACAATAGGCAGGAGATGAGGATGGGAGCTCAGTACAGACGTGTCCGTCTCGGGGGAAGAGTGCAGGCCAGAGCTCCACCTGGCTCCCTCTGGTCAATTAGCTGGAAGCACATTGGCCAAGGTTTAGCGGCAGCCACTGCAGTGTTTGTGCATGATGGAGGCATGCTTAGTTGGTGGAATAATTCACAAATACTGCCTTTTTTCACATCGCTACTGCACTCCTCTTCATGTTACTCCATAATAATCTGTCCATTGTGAGTGTGTTTACATACATTACTAATAATACAGTCATTATCCGAATTAATGTGATATTAAAGACATTATAACATTTCAAGAAAATCTGGATTTAACATTTTTTTTCTACCTAGATGCATGTGTTTGTGTGTGTGTATGCATGCATAACTAGGTAGAGCTCCAAAAAGGAAAGCAGCATGCATATTTCTACCATAAAAGACTCCCAACTAAATATTTGCCACTAAAGCAATGCTACGGAAAATTACAATTTTATGTCATGTCCTTTTTTTATGGTGAGTTTATTGGCAGGTTGCAATGCAACTGTAGGGCAAAGTGCACTTCAATAAATCATTTTAACAAATCAAGTACTCGACACAGAAAATGAGTGGGCACTCAAATTCCTGAGAAGGGGAGTATAATTAAAAAGAAATTCAATTATTGATAGAATCATGTGGATTTAGAGTTTGCCTGTTATCCGATTATTGAAGTGTATGTAAATGTCTTGAACAAATTCTTACCATGTACATATAAACATCACTGATATCATTTACATATATATATATATATATATATATATATATATAAAAGCATGGTGACCTCTATAAGTTATTTTTTGTCTTCTCTCTATGTCATCTTTAACAGAGCAGTCAGGGTCTCTTCTGTCTTGCTCTCCGTAATAATGCTGGGAGATTAAAGACGGCTTTAAAGGGTGTTTAAGGCGTTTAACATTTTCCTGCTGTTTCCTCAATCGAGCTGTGCCGTCTGTGCCCCGCCAACAATGTGACTCCAGTGGAGTCCTCTGACTCTGATTAGCTGATCGATCCATCAATCAGTTTATCCCTCCATCCCCTATGCCTTTACATGCACTGAATCTCCTGTTTGACAGAGGTTGTAATTGAATATGGTATGCTTCCAGCCAGGCATTTTACTTCCACACACCTGGAACGCTCTCTCCGTCTGCCTCCAAGAGAGGAAAAAGAGACTGTGAACTTTTTTAGCCATTTCTTTGGCAAGACTGCGTTTTTGGCAGCCTCTCCCTGTGTCTTCCATTAGGCTTCTCTTTTCTTCTTATGGCGTGATTCATTTTCCTACGTGCTTAGTTTGGTGTGTGTGTGTGTGTGTGTGTTTGGTCTTTAGCTATAGGATGGCTCCCCTCAGTACACTGCAGTCTCTCTCCCAAAGCAGTGCATGTCAGCTCCACTGATCAAATACTCTCCCTGACACCATGGGGTTGGTTGATGGTAACAAGCAATCCCTACGTGTGTCATACACACACACACACACACACACACACACACACACTGGAGTGGAGAGCTTAGTGTTAGAGCAGAGGCTAAAAAACAGATGATGGAGCATGTTGCACACTTGCTGATCAAACCACAGCAGGGCTCACAGAGAGGAGCAAGTTTTTTATCACACACACACACACACACACACACACACAGGCCCCCTAGCTACCATTACTTTTGGCTGGACAGCCCAATTATCCCTTTGTTTTCTGCTTTCTTTAGCAGAATTCCCTTCCTCTCCCCATATCCCTCTCATTTCCCCAATGTTCCTCTTTGGTGTCGTTGCACTCTCTTTCCTCTCTCTCTCACTCTCTCTCTCTCTCATTTAAAGCCTCTCATCCTGCTATACAACAATGGCTCATCCAAAATATCCTGTGAATGCCGTATTGCCACTGATTCCAACCCCCTTCTGCAAAGGGAATCATCTCTGAGTCCAACGTCTTTGAGGAGACACACCAAAGCTCTGTCCTTGCCAATCTATCTTAAAAAAACTCTAAACCCCACACCTAGCTGAGCTAACCTGCTTTCCCACCCCTCCCTGTCCTTTCAGACAGGATTAGAGCTCCCCTGCTCAGGCCTTTGAGACAGCGCTTAGATTAGAATCATCGGAGGTCATGTTTTTTGGACAGGAGTTTGGGAGGTCTGGGGGATGGCAGAGGTGGTTGATTGAAGAGTTTATTAACCCCACACACCCCTGGAGCTTGCTAGATTCCGTTATGGCTTCTGTGCCACCCCATATCTTCATGAAGGGAGGGGGGAATTGGCATGGGGGGTCTGGAGATGGGCAGGCTGATGCAGCGCGGCCGGCAGGAGGGCAGCGCTCAGGTCTGTGTGGCGTGTGGGTGATAAGAAGGGAGCGGAGGCACCCAGCAAGGACCCAACGCCCACCTTTCATCTGTCCTACTCTGGTTGGAGGCAGGGGGCCACTGATGTCACTCTGGCCAGCTTAAAATAGAGCTAAAGGCAGGGGGGAGGGCATGGCGCCCACGGTGCTGGGGGGTGGCAGGCAATTACCGGTCGGGAAAAAGACAGCACTGGGCAAAGGAGGACAGGAGAGGGAGGAGGAGGGACAGTGGGGATGGAATGGTCAGCCTGGACAGAGCAAAGTAAAGAGAGCAAGGCTGAATACACTACTTTTATCAATAAATATAAAGACATTGAGTTGTACATCATTTCTGATGTGCACAAATTAGAATTATTTAAATTAGAAGTGTGTGCGTGTGTGATTGTGTGTCTATTTCTTCCTTCTTTCCTGTCTTTTCTCCCTCTACCTCTTTTCTTTTTCTCTGTCTCGGCCTGACCCCACTGCTGCGTGTGTAACCTGTTGTATCATGGGCTCTTCTGTTTCAGAGGAAGGCATCAATCACGAGTGCAAGCTGTGTAACCAGATGTTTGACTCTCCAGCCAAACTCTTATGCCACCTGATTGAGCACAGCTTCGAGGGCATGGGCGGCACCTTCAAGTGCCCCGTCTGCTTCACAGGTAAGGGGGACTTGCCCATGGGGTCGAGGGCATAGGGTCAGGGGCAGAGAAGGCATGTGTAGGTGGGACGTCCGCGCACACATACACATGTTCAGAAATTACAGGGCGATCACTTACAGTGTCTGCCCACTCACTGATATGTGTGTGTAATTGCACTCATTCATGTACGTTAATGACGCATGATTGCATGCAGTTGCTCAGGTTCTGTGTGTATGGAAATGCAGACGTACTCTATTACATGCTCTCTTGCACATGCCCTAATTGTGTGCAATTAAACAGATGAGTTTGTTTTTAACCTACTCTTAATAACTACATTAATATTTGTATCCTCTCTACTGGCTGCTTGTTCTCTATTTTTTGTCTCTTTGTCTAGCTAATTAATTGAACTGAATTAACACATTATATTAATATGAGGCTGCGTGGATAAGCAGAAACACAGGTGTTTTTATCCATAACATGATGCGCTCTGTGTAGCAGAGTGAAGGCTCAGTTACACTTGCTTTGTGTCAGCAACATTTCAAAATTAAATTTCATTCAGTTAAAAGGAATTTTCTGTGATCAACAGTTTCAGACTTCCAGGACAAATAAATTTATGAGTCCAAGTTTGATGAACATTTGCATTGTTTGCTAATATCAAAACGGATAGCTGAATAGACAGCCCTTTGTATTACAACACAGCATTACAACACATCTAAAAATTTTATCAGTAAGCACGCATGAGGCATGAGATTTTGTATAATACTTCTCAACATGTCTAAAAATTAATCCATAAAGGAAACAGGCAGTCTGCTTTTACTGTTGTGTCTTTTTCTTTTTCATGGTTAGCTAGCTTGCTAGCAGCTAAATCGTTTAGATTAACAACAAGGTAGACTGCCAACAAACTCCTAACTAACAAAATCTGCATATACACTTGACTATGGACTTGATTTAAGATCTCATAGTTAATATAGAAAGTTGAATTGCTTTTAATCATTTTCCTCATTCTCACCATAACACCAATAGCCACAGCTAAAAATGCCAAGTCACGGCTAAATACCAAAATAGAATGAGTGGATAGGAGAATCTTCCAGTTGGGCCTTTTTCTCAAGGTACGAACTGGAAATTTCTAGACTGGCTGTGACTTTAGAACTGAATATTATCTCAGTGAAATAAAAAAATAAAATGACTGCACTTTACCATTCAGGGTATATTTCTCTATGGACATAATTCAGAAAGAAAATATTATGACAGGATCTTATGTGGAAGCAGAGGAATAATAAAGGTGTAATAAAGGTCAGCGTGGAGGAGTCAGGGTGTCCCGGGCAGTCCGTCTCTCCCGATGCACTCACAGTAAAGTTAATGAGTTCTGACCTCCCTGTTGAGATGTCTGGAGGGACTGGAGGCCTCCTGGGCAGAGCATGCCACTCTGGCTACCCCAGCGTAGCCTAGTGAAGAAGTGAGAGGAGTAGAGCAAGGAGAAGCTGAAATGATTCTGAGTATGATCATCATATTTATAGTACAAGTGTAACATAGCTGCTGTTGAAACAGATATCAGAGATCATTGTAATTGTGCCGTATGTAATGCAAATAGCTGAAAGTTGTTGACAGAACAAACCTAGGAGGACACTGGGCGTCCTTTAGGAATGTACAAACTGATTTTAAACAGATAAATCAGTGAAGTATGATGAATTATGTTTTCTGGACAATCAACACAATCATCAGCATATCTCGAAATGCCCAAATATGCATAAACAAAACAGAGTGTCATGCAGCCATACCGACGGATCAGCCATCACCCTTATCATCTTCACTGACAAATGAAAATCAGCCATATTATCACAGTCAAAGCAGACTTATTTCTGATTGTAAAGCTTGTTGATTTATAGGCGCTTCCAAATAACTGGCTTTTTTGTTGTTCTTCACTTACTTGAGACAAGAAGGCTTTAGTTGGAAGATGCCTTAAGAAATACTGTAGAAGGATTCTGTATCTTTTTATTTTTGGCAAATTGAATGGTCACTAACATTACACTATCAACCCCAAAACATGATCAGTAATGTTGTAGTTCAGAGCACCACACACCCACACACACACACACACACACACACACACACACACACACCTAAAAACTATGTTTTTCTGCTTTTTCAGATAAAGCGTTAAATAAAACTCACCTGGCGGAAAAGTCAAATCATTAAAGGAAATGACACGAGACTAGATAGATGTGGTTACTTTTGCACCTTGCCAGCTTTATCTGTGTGACCTTTGACCTGTGAATTCACAAACCTCATCTTTTGAACCAGTAGAAAAGGATATTTGTGGCAGAATTCCTTTGTTTTTCCTTTCTGCTTTCTAGGATTTTTTGCAAAGTTTAAGAGATGATGTAACAGTGTTAGAAGGGACAATAAAACTGATTTGGGAGGCATGACATGAGAATGCTCCCTGTGATGCTGATCCTGCTGGAGCATTTTGAGGCTCTCTGTTACTGCTCCGCATTTATACCAATGGCAATTTGAAAGGCTTAGTATTTGTGTTAAGGCTTGAAGGTCTTTAAGGTGAGCTGGTTACAGGTATGTGTGTGCACGTGGGAGAGAGTGTACACATTCGTGTGTGTGTGTGTGTGTGTGTTTAGCAGAGAGTATTAGCAGAGGTCAGAGAATAAAGGGCAGCTTTAGAGAGAAGTGATGTAATCCGCTCAGTCTCTCCAGGGCAGAGCCCTCTCTGTACGTGTGCTTTTAGCTAAACAGCTATATGTGTGCATATGTGTGTGTGTGTGTGTGTGTGTGTGTTGGATGTTATGTTCATGGACACTTTTGAAAGTCACTTTGAACCGCATGTCAGCTGACACTTGGGAATCAGAAATCATTATTTGAGCTTGTCAGCATTACGGACTGGTGTTACCGGCCTGAGTGTTCAACCACAGCTCTCTATTTTCTGCCATTTTAGCCTGACTTTGTTTTTTTTCTCCTTCTTTTCAAAGTTCACCACTGACCTGTTAAATACTCTTGAATTCCTTGTGCTTTTTTTATCTGGGTTTTTTCTCTCAAGCAGAGAGTCACTGTTTGTTTTTCCATTTCCTTCTCCCTGGTGTGTCATGTTGTCCAACAATTTGTCCTGCTCATTTTTGTCCTCTTGATCTCTCCTTTCTCATTTTTTGTCCAGCTCTCTACACCCACCCCCTCACACACATACAGTAGGTATGCAGGCCTTTAAAAAAAAAAAGTTTAACTCTATTCCTTTGTGGCTTATGAATAAGTAAGAGACTGCCTCTCCTCCAGGGAGTTTTAATAATTCATGTTTTCTACACACACATTGCAAGTTAGGTTTATTGAAATGGGAAAAAAATGGAAAAACAGGAACAGAACTGAAAATCCTGGGGAAAGGGGTGGGGGATGATTTATTGATAAATATCACAATTCCTTGAGGGCATAGTACAGTCTACATACAGTTTCCATCCCTCCACTCATTTCTTTATATCATCCCTCTTTCTCATATAGAGACAACGAAAGCTCTTTTTTCTCGGCCCATGTGTCTGCTTGCGTCATTTCCATGAGCTTTTGCGTTCTCTTGCATTAAAGGTCGGAGTCTGTGGTGTTCTCTCCTATGATTTGTCCTTGTCCACCAACTCAATCACCGTCTGACATCACTTTTCCTTGAGAGAGTGACTGAAATTTTTTAGACAATCATCTGATTCTGTTCTTCTTTTTGTCCATCCTCCAGTGTTCGTCCAGGCCAATAAGCTGCAGCAGCACATCTTTGCCGTGCACGGGCAGGAAGACAAGATCTACGATTGCTCACAGTGTCCGCAGAAGTTCTTCTTCCAGACTGAGCTGCAGGTTAGTCACTAACTCCTCTCCTAGTAAATAACCTCTGCACTCCAGTTTCCTCCTGTAAGTTGCTGTTCACTTGGGTCTGTGTGGACGACGGTTGTTTACACTGGACCTCAGACTGAGAGTCGTATCAGCCATCTGAGATGCAAATGTGAGACAAATCAGAGCTAATAGTAGATGTAAATGGGGAAACAAGGTGCATCCTCACGACAGCAACAATTAGGTCCAACATTTTGCAAATCAGTGAGACTCCTGCTGTGGACTCAGATATAAACATGTCACAAAACACACACAAAGATTTTTTATGTATGTTGTTTTAAATCTGATTAAAATTGGATTTCTGGAAATGTGAATGCGAACTGAGAGACTCCAAAAGCTTCAAATGAAATGCAAATATTTAAACAGACCATTTTTATCAGCGTACACAAGAAACTTGACATTTCTTGCCGTTCTTGTAATAGCTTTGTGAATCCACTAAATATCTGCTGCTGTAAATTAAATTTCTTTTTCATTTTTGCAAGGAGTTTTGCAAACATTTTGCAAATTTTGCACCCAATTTTAAATGACTAATTGATATTACAGAGATTTTTCATTTAATATTATGATAAAGGATTAAACAGGTTTAGAATTTTATAATGAAAAGAAAACATTGTTCTTCCTTTGTGAGCTCACACACTATGTGATGGCTGAAATGTCATTCATTGCGCAGCCCTGAGTGTGTCACTTATCAGTATTGATCAATGCAACATCATTTTGCACTTTAATCATTATACTGATCCAGTACAAATAACGTTATCTATAAAGTACTGGTATAGCATCATTAATGTTTTTAGACACACAGTCACAGATCCTATGCACAGAGTCCATTCGTTATAGTACAGCAAGACTTTTTGGTGTGTGTGTAGTGGGAGGGAGCTGTCATGGTGTAGAGCACATCCTAGACAGACAGCTCTATGCCCAACAGGTTTACGCTCAGGTGCACAGAGCAAGTGTTCAGCGTGGATTGTTGACAGGTCATCAGAAATGGGCTTGAGTTATTGTAACGTTATTCATGAGTTTTACAACACTCCTTTCCAGATCAGTCTCTCTCTCTCTCTCTCTCTCCCTCTCTCCCTCTGTCTGTCTCTGTTTCTGTGTCACAGAGGTTTTTGTCTGAGCTTCCTAATTGCGGTCATGCTGAGACTGAAACACACACCCAGTCTCTCTACATACACACATACACAGACACAGACACACAAACACACACACACATGCAGAAAGGCCCTAAAGACATTTTATGGCTACCAAACACACCAGGTGTCTCTTGTTACATAAGGTTTTAAGTACTTACATAAGTCATATGTACCTCATACATGCACTTACTTTATCTTATCTCATTCTGAGCTCTGCCAGTGAAATCATTTATAGAGCAGCAAAAAATATGATTGAAATGTTCAGAAAAGCAGTTTTCAAAAAAAAAGCCCCGATGCCAGTGGAAAAATGATTCTTGAGTAGTGCTCTCCTCCTGGCTCACCACCAAAGCTGCACCACTAAATGTTAAGGCAAAAAAATCTCATACACTTTATTATTATTAATAATAGTAATAAATCTAATCTAGCAGTACAATCAGTTACATGTCAAAACTTTTTCCCTCCCAGTGGTTCTCAAAGTGGGGTCCAGGGACCCCCCAGGAATCCGTGAAGCATAGCCAGGGGTTCATGATTTTTTATTAATTTAATTACAGTGGTGGTGTCACAACCCAACTTTATTAAAGTTATTATATTTACTAATAAGTTCTTATAGTTATTTGACTGGTCCCAGGAATTGAGTGGGTTTATTCCAAACCTAAGTCAAAAACATGTAGACTATAAATAATTATGAAACTATTAAACTATGTCGACTATGTAAGGGGTAAAGGAACTGCAAACTGTATTTAAAATAATTGAATTATTATTTGAATGGTCTATTAAATTAGTAAATTGTAAAAAATAATAATAATAATAATGTTAGATGTTATAGATGTTTCTTTCCCTCAAGATTTGGCATTCTTATATGTGTCATCTCAGTCTCCTCTGAGATACTTCGTTTCTGGTAGGTCATTAAATTGACAATGTCCTTGAACGTATGGTAAATTATTTGGGTGAAGTAATTTTTTAGTTTTTAGATTTCAGGTTTCTATAGATTTTATAGAATATTAATGCCCTTTTGTAATGTGTTTTACCCACAGAAAATAATTTATTAGTCCCCATCATTTAATAGTTGTGGATTTTGTGCAGAGTTCTGTACACTAGGTTGAGTCCCATCCTGCATAATAGATTTCTTTGACTCTTCTCTGTGCTGCTTATAGGTCAGACAGATTGAGGAGGGCAGGCTGGTGTATAACTCAGCTCTGTGAAGCTCCAGTGGGCAGCTGGGGTCAGCTCCATCCTGCCCTGGCCCATGTTGCATTCATCTTCCTGAGCTATGGGCCACCAGCCTGCACATTGCACACACTGGTGTGTGTATATGTGTGAGAGGGGAGGTGGAGTCAGTGTTGGTAGTTAGATGTGAGGTTAATAGCCTGTTCATGTCAATACATCTACCTTAATCTTTTTAGGGAGGCAATAGGAGGGGGTGTGACCTAAATCTCCCATAAGCCCCCATCCTCTCGGTCACCGCATGTAGCCCCACCCCCAGTCATGGAGTGACAGTGATGTAGAGCCGGCGGTGCTGGGCATATGGCCGGTCAGTCCATTTAGCAGCAGGAGGAGCGCTGGACCCTGTCGGTCACTGTCCACCTCGCCCTGAGGCTGGACGGCCAAGATATTCACTCCAGCCGATGGCCCAGTGGGTGCAGTCTCCCTCCTCTATCTTTTCTTCCATCCCTCTGTCCCCTTATGGCCCCCTATGTCCATGCCAGACCTGGAGCTCCAGGCCAACCAAGCGGGTGTGGGTGTGTCAGTAAGGAAGAGTCAGGTTCAAGTGCAGGCTTAGAGGTCTCTTTCTTACAATCTGGTTTTGTCAATGTACAATACTGACGTCACATCATTTCAGTATAAATAATCTACTTCTGTCAAGTACTAACCAATTACGACTCAGAGAATTAATTTATCCATAACATACATTCACTGGCCAAGTTAATAGGAACCCCTGCAGAAGACCACATCTGGTTCCACTCCTGTCAGCCAAGAACAGGAATCTAAGGCTGCAGTGAGCAAAGGCTCACTGAAACTAGAAAACTGCCAATTTGGAAAAAGACCAGGCAAGTTTATTCTTTAACTGTCCAGTTTCAACCTCTGATTCCTGTTCTGTTCTTGCCTATCAGGAGTGGAACCGGATGTAGTCCTCTGTTGTTGTAGTCCATCCGCCCATCTGTTCGACATGCTGTTCTTTCTGAAATGCTTTTCTGCTCACAGAGGTTGTAAAGAGTGGTTATTTGAGTTACTATAGACTTCCTGTCAGCTCATACCAGTCTGGCTTTCTCCTCTGACCTCTCTCATCAACAATGCTCAACTAGATGTGAATTAGACTGCTACAAATTATCATGCATCAAACACTGTATGATTAAGTAATAGATTAAGTAGTTAATACATTATGGAAAAAGTCACTGCACAAACTTAGATTTTAAAGCAAATAAGAAGAGCTGATTTGATTGGATATTGCAACAGCAGACCTCACTACACCTTCTGATAAGCCAATTCAGTTCTATTTTATTTGTATAGCACTTTTACAATGACATTATCACAAAGCAGCTTTACAGAATTCTGGGTGTAGATTTACAGTATATTATGATCCCTAAAGAGCAAGCCTGATATTATGTTCATTCTAATTAACCCCTGTATACAGTTACACCAGGTTTCCCCATGTACCTAAAAATTCAAAACATTTGTAATGGTTTAATTTTATACCTTATTTTTGTATGTGTGTGATGACTACATAAATAGGGTCCACCATATGGCTTTAGTTTGACTCTACCTCAGCTAACCAAAGTCTTACTGGGTATGTGTAGTAGGTGTGTGTGTGTGTGTGTGTGTGTGTGTGTATGTGTGTGTGTTAATGAGGCTGGATGGATGGAGGAACCTGGTCTGCATGCCCTAACCCTCTCAGGGCCGGCCTCCGTTAATCCTCCACCTTCCCATGAGCCTTTGCAGGACACTCACTGCATCATGCTGTCTCCCTCCTGCATTGCCCATTTCTCCCCTCTGCCTCTCACACACACACAACCACTAACAGTTTCTAACTCCGTTATTCTCCTTTTTCTGTCTTTCCCGTTCTTTTTGCCACACTCTCACCCATATATGAGCAGCCACATGTATATTTTAGCCTCACTCTACACTCTACTCTTCTCTCTCTCTCTCTCTCTCTCTCTCTCTCCCTCTCTCCCCCTCTCTCCCTCTCTCTCTCCCTCTCTCCCCTTGCCTCTCCCCTGTGCCCCATAAATAGTGCAGTCGTAAGCTGGTAAATAAGTGATGCTTTGCCCTGATCAGCGGAGCTAGACCCACTCTGCCAGATCCTAGCTCCTTTGCTGGAAACTTCAGAGACTTTCTTCACACTGTGCGTGTGTATATATGTGTGTGTGTGTATGAGGGAGAGTGTTTTCTTTCAGCTGTTGTTTTGTTTCTCTAGCTATCCTTCCTGACACATTCCATCCTGCCCCACGGTTGGCCCCTCCGTGGCCGCTGCTGTCATCTGCTGACAACCTGCCTTGTATTTACACACTGCTGCCTATACTGCGGCCCTCCAGGGGGCGCTGCAACTCCCCTGTGACCAACACCCTTGTGTGTGTGTGTGTGTGTGTGTGTGTGTGTGTGCGCGTGCAAATATACACTGTCTCTTTTAGCACTGCTAAATATTTAACCACAGTCAGCAGTTTGGGTGAGTGTGTGGTGTGTCTGTTGAAGTGTGTGTTCGTTGGGAATGGTCTTTGCGCTTGTTTGTTGATGCCTGCTCCTTCCCCTTGACAACCTGAGAGTGTTGAATATTTGAGGCCTGTGAGTTCTCTCACAATGAAAAGCAGACTGATGTAAGAATGTGTTGTGTATATGTGTGTGTGTGTGTGTGTGTGTGTGTGTAAGAGATGAATTCTCAAATGCCAATCTACACAGTGTATGTATACAGTACGTTTTTTAAAAACACTGTTGGAACTACTAATACTATTTGCGGTTTAAATACATTGCAGTTACTAGGTTTAAGTATCTGCAAATATCTTTACAACTTCATTAAATCCATTTTATATCAATTGATGTCCAGTACAAATCAACAACATGAACTCTTGCAGAAATGGTGTCATAATCTTCATCAGAATTTTGGGATTGGTTACAGTTGCAATTTACAGTTTTTAAAGACTGCACTGATAACATGACACTCATTACTGGAGCTCTGGAAGTCCTTATTCTGAGTCTGAGCTGTATCTAGCTAACTAACTGTGGTTTCTGAAACATACACTGACATTTACAAACACTGAAACCGAGCAAAATCCAGCAAAGTACAATGCAAAGCATAACTACCACTAATACAATATGCCATTGCCTCAAAATATGTCATTTGAACTCAAAATGTCAAGCCAAAGCAAAGACACTAGATAGTTATGAATTATGTTATTTATCACAGTGAGGTGTGTGCAGTCAGGTGTCACATTTAAGACGTAGATGACTTCATTATTATATGTTTTCATATTATCCAAATGAGCACATTCTTTCATTTTCAAATGTATATCCTTAGCAGTTCATTGCCAGAAATTGCAAAAGTATATCCCTAACAATTCATTGCAAGGAATTCTACATTCTACAATTTACTATTTTTAAATGAAAGCTTTTCTTCATAAAGAAATATGTATTACATAAATATTGTGATCCTCATTATCCCATACTATGATTTACATTAGCATCAAGTTATAGTGCGGCTCGGCTTGCTAATTATATATACCAAAGAGAGGGATCCACTCGTTTTAGCCTACCCCCCGCCCTAGTTTAACATAGAAGAGAAAACAATGCAGCTAATGGATTTTTTTACAGAACAGAATCTCAACAGAAATTTTACCAGAGCTGTTGAGATCAAACCCGTCCCCTTTTTCTGGATCCAAGTACGCAGTTACTACAATGAATACAGAATTCATTTCCTCTGTTGAGTACTCAGGTTGTCAAAATGACCCGGATGCCTGTCTCTTGCATGTTGCATGAGCAGAATTAGCTTAAATTTTTTATATGATTTAGGTTCATGATTGCTGTAAATATTGTTGAGTTTATGTTGCTGATATACACTTTTATTGTGCACGTGTGTGTGCGTGTGTGTGTGTGCGTGTGTGTGCGCATGTATGTGTGTGTGTGTGTGTGTGTGTGTGTGTGCGCGTGTGGCTGTCTGCCCATGTCCCAGCTGCCCTAGCTTGTGGAATGGCACAGTGTTTTATTAGAATGGGGATCTGGGGGGCTCTCTTCAGACCCCTAACCCCAACACACACACACACACACACACATATACACACATAAGCACACAAGCACACAGTCTCCCCAATCCCCCCTTCACTGTTGATTGGCTGGCTACTTGAGGTGTAACCTGGGGACTGCAATATAGGCAGCAGCTCCACTTTAAAGCTATGAGCATTGGGCTGAGAAGAGCACACACACCTCTAAACCCTCTACACCCCTCCTTCCCCACCACACATACACTCATACACCCATCCCTCAGCCTGTATCTGAGTAGAAACATCCACCACAAGCTTAACTGCAATGGAATAAACCACAAATAGGTCATGTAGAGGACTCCATAATTGGAGCATTCTTATAAACTGATAATGAAAGTAAATAAATGATATCACACTCATTACTGCAGTGATGTGATTATGCTGTTATGTTGTTTGTGTATGTTGTTTTCATGTTTCCTCTGCTTTGGTATGCAGACAGTGAGATCATGGCGTACAGGAGGTTAAGCAGTGTGTGCAAGAGGTTTGTCAGGGAGTGTGGGGAACACACACACAGACACACATACACACACACACATACAGTGGACCGCTGCTTGGCACTAGAGTAAGCCAGAGCAGGAGGGGACATGTTTAAGTTGTTTACTTGTTTTGTTGTTGTTTTGTTCCTGCGCTCTTGCTGAGCTGGAGACTCGGACGAGTTTGTGGCCTGGTGAATTCAAATCAAAACCGCTCGCCATGGGGCAGCACAAATCTTCGGAGAAAATCAAGACATTCGAATTCATTTTATTACAACATGGGACACTGGTTTGGGCTCTGTGTGTGTCTGCGCATGTGGATCTGCGTGGGGTTGTGTGCGTATAATGAATAGTGATGGAAGTATGCATCAGTTTGCAAATTCTCCACACTTTGCAAGATGTAGCTGTCTACGCAAGTAGACACACACACACACACCCTCTGCTTTGTTCACGGAGCACCCCTGCTCGAGACGATGATCTATAAGAGGGTTTGAGAAATGAAGGGATAGATGAAGCAGAGGGACGGAAAGACAGAGACGGAGGGAGAGCGAGAGTGAGATAGAGTGAACTTCAGCAGCTTGGCACACAGGGAGATGTGGCGTCTGCTCTAAATTGAATAATTTGAGGAGTGGTGTGAGAGAAGGAAAGGGAGGAGGAGAAAGAGAGAGGGAGGGAAGGAAGGAGAAGAGGGGAAAGGATCCATCGGGAACACCATAAACCTTGTCCTCATATCTGCCTCACAGTTCTTTAGCCCTTTACTTGCTGCTGCTGACACTGTTTTCCTCGTTCTATCTGTGACACACAGGAAACTGAGAGGAGACGGGGACAGACACAACATGAGAGAGGAAGGAGGGACAAAATAGACTCTGCTCTGGCAGAGTGTGTGTAGTCTGTGTTCCCCAGTTAGACATGACAGTTGAGCAGGGCTGTTCGGTGGTGCTACAGCTCTGCTCTGCGTGCTGTGTTGTTGTCACGCTTGCACATTGCCAGATTGGGGCAGTACCTGTCACGGCTTTGACAGTGACGTACGAGCATAAGCACTGTCCCCAAGAAGATGGCTATAAACAATGAGCACACACACACACACATTTGTCTTACTATCCTTGTGAGGCCCTGTGACTAACATAATTATTAATGCAGCTAATTATTAATGTCATGGCTACATACAAATCTAAACCTAACCTCAACCTCAGTAAACAAAAGGAAACCTGTGGGGAAAAAAGTCCCCACAAGGTCAAAACTGTCAGATATTCCTGTCCTTATGGGGACATTTGGTCCCCACCAACATATAAAAACATGCCCAAATATACACACACATCACACTATGTTGAAGTAAAGGTAGCTGTACATATTGAGATGATAGAAGGATAATGTATATGTAAAAATTCACTTTTTAGACTACATGGAGCTGTAGCAGCGCTGAGAAACTATGAAATGTGTACCTAGTGTAATTTCTTCAGTTCAGCAGCGACACTGAATTCTCCTTGTTCCTGCAAGCCGTTCTAAATCACAGCCTTTATCTCCATCGCTTTTTCTGCAGAGACACATTTAAATATTTTTCATGCAAACTCAATGTTCATCTCAAGTGAAGTCTGACAGTAAACTAACACTAGCTAGCAACTAAAACTAATGACTGCTCCCTCAACAACTTATACTTTCATGACAAGAATGAATTAGAGTAATGTAATGAATTATGACTTTCCTTCTCATATTTAAAACAGACATCAGGTTACAAACACGCTTCTCTCTTTGTTGAGCATATTGTTAGCTAACTAATTTATTGGTGTAAGATAGTGTTAGCATATACTCTGGAACTTCTTGCTGTGAAAGGCTAATAACGCATGAATACTGAGGGGTCTGTTTATAACTATTTATGATTAGTGGGTGATCTCAGCAAAAACAGGGTGTTAGAGGCAAAGAAAGACAATAGAATGATGTATTATTAAGTAAAATTAACTCTAGTTGTGTTTTATAGCCACTCGGGAATAATATGTTTTCATAAAATTCTTGAAAATAATACTATACTGCACCTTTAACAGTAGTGTTAGTAGTGTGTGTGCTGCTGAAGGTTGTGTAATGTGGTAGCGTAATGGCTTGTGTTGCATCGTGTTTGTGTGCTCAGGCTGCCTGTAGAGTTGAAGAACTCCATAATCACTCTGTACATTATGTGATAGTATGATCTCTAATGATCTCTCACACAGAGAGCACACACACGCAGGGGTCCTTCACACACTCACATTCATGCACACAGGTTGAGTTTTTGCACTTCTGATACACACTTCGTCTCTCGCACTTACTCACATGCACACAACACACAGAAAGGAGCCTTACACTTGTGTCCCCTACATTGCTTCTCACTCTTACACACATGTTCAGGAACATAGGCGTACAGACGACAAGGGATCTCACACCTTTCCACTCAACGACCAGCATCTGCCAGAATGTTCTTTGAAATCAATCTTTCTCTCTCTGTCTCTCATTCACTCTCTCTCTCTCTCTTTCGCTCTCTCTCTCATAGTTTAGGAATGTGTTATAGTCAAACTGGCCCGTTCCCTGGAGACAGGCTCGGGTATGTCGTATCCATGACACGGAAAGTGAGTGTGTGTACTCCGGTGCGTCTCTGAGCAGCAGAACGCAGTTAGCGTAGCGTAGCTTACCCTTAGCCTACCGCGGCGCTGTCACCCATGACATGGCCCGCCTGGGACCCTCAAGACTCAGCGCCCCACTGAGCTCAGGACCAGTACCACAACGGTGTGTGTGTGTGTGTGTGTGTGTTGAAAGAGAGAATCACAGGGAGGAATGTATATAGGTTTGCCCATGTGAATGAGAGCTGTAATGTAATGCTCCACAGGTGGCTCTACTATTTTAGAAAAAAAAGGATGCTCAAGGATTCTTGAGCATGTACTGTAAATAATTTTGCAGACTATATTGACATTTAAAGGGTTCTACTTGAAACCTTTTTTAAAAGGAAAATATTGTTTAAGGCTTCCTCAAGAGGGACAAAGCGAAGAATTTTTTATGGCTCTACTCAGAACCTTTTCCAAGAATGTATTTCCTATTTGTAAAATTGTATTTCCTATTTATAAACTCAAATGCACTGCTAGCATCAGCTAGTCATTATGTATGATCTGATTTGGTGCACTTATCTGGCCACAAGCTTCAGAATCTTAAAGGTGTGTGCTATCTGATTGGCCACAGTGACAATGAGATTTTCACAGCAAGATTTATTCACTGGGTTTGGATTGATAAACGATTGTGGCAGCGCATCTTGAAAAGTTATTAAGGTATGTATGAGTAAACGTAGCTGGCCGTTTGTAATGCCAGTTTTGTGTGAATTGCTTATGAAGCTAGTCTCCTCCTAATATACAGTATAGTATAGTGTAATATAGAATGGTATAGTATTATATGTATAGTATAGTATATATACTCATAATGTAACCAATGGTATATACATATATACATAATGTAACCAATGGTACGTCTATGACCATCAGTACCTACTAAAAGTAAGTTGTATTTAGAAAAATAATTACCTGACATTCATGCTAAACCAGTCCTTTCTTCTCCTGGAAAGCTGAAGTTTAATTTTAAAAAATCTGAAACCTGTGTATCAAAAGGGTGATTTGTGCAAGTTTTAGATGTGGAAATTGTAGGCAGCTTTATTCCATGTCTTTCCTCGAGTATGTGTTGACATTTAGGAACTACCTTATTAGTCACTAGGAAATACATTTCTTAAGGTAGATCCCTAAGCTACCTAATTTGTTCAGAATAATTGGATGATTAATGGCCTGAAAATGGGTTCTCAATAGAGAAGTGTGGGACAGAGGCACTGGCGTCTATATGTGCAGGTGTTTGATATTGTGTTAAGAAGCGTGTGTTTGAGGGCAGTGTGTGCCTGTGTGAGATGAGCCTGCTCGGCGGTAACCATGTGCAGCAGTAGGTCAGTTCCTTTGTGTCAAACAAGTCAGAGGCAGAAAAAATGATGTCTGATTTCACCTGTGTGATCTGATCCACTGTTATTTTTTGCAGACAAAAGGAATCGCGTAGCTACTCTGAGTGTTTGTGTGGCCGGCTAAATGGTGTTGAGATGTAGAGCAGAGCATATTAGTAGTATATGAGTGACTTGTGTGTGTGAATCCAGTTCTGGCATTATTAAGTGGCAGCAATAGGAGGAAGTTCCCTTGGGGTAGTGTGCAATGCGCAGGTTGTGGTGCACTGTAGTGAAACAGGACACTGCCGCAGAGAAAGGGAGAACAGGGACAGGGACATGGACAGGCCCTGGCTGGGTGCAGGCTTCCTGTGTAAGTGTTGGGTTATATGTTTATGTGTGTGTGTGTGTGTGTATGTATGAGAGAGAGAGAGAGAGAGAGAGAGAGAGAGAAAATGTGCGTGAAGTGAGGGAATCCAGGGGCAGGGCAGGGGGCCGTTTATTTGTAGCCCACTCCCAAGTGAGTTTCCTGTCTCTGGGAGGTGAGAGCTGAGAGCATATGAAGCTTTAAGACAGCCCATCTGTTAGTCTCCGGCCCTTGGAAGACTGTCAAGCGGGTCTAAAAATAAGCCACACTAAAGTGCACCAAGCGGCAAAGGTGATTTTTCATTTTGTGTTAAAAACGGAGCAGAGAGGGACAGGCCTGTGTCCTGAGAGCAAAGCTACACACACTGCTCTCTCCCCCACCTCCCTTCCCCTCTCTCCTGCCAGCCTTAGTGTTTCCTCTTCCTGTTCTGCCCAGTGCCCAATCCATAGGTATTAAGTGCTTCTTGAATCACAGAGAATGTATGTGTGTGTTTAAATATGTGTTAAAGGAAGATTATCCAGAGATTATCTACTGCGTTGTTGGGGCAGTCAATTAATGTGGCTAAACATATTTCTGTAGAATGTTTTTATAAACTTCCTTAAAAGGTTTTTGTAAATTAAGCTTGAAATCTGTATAATTCATAAATTCAGCAGTGAGAGTCCTTTTTGTGATTATGCGTTATGTTGTGTGGGTTTGATGGCCCACTGACACCACAAAACCTTCAGGAACCTGTAAGTAACCAGAATTACTGTATTATTTTTCCTGTATTTCCCCAGTGTTTGGAGCTTTGATATGACTTTCTTTAATGTCAGGCTCATCCTAAGCTAGGGGTATCTCATTTTAGGTAACATTCTAGGCCACATTACACCACTAAGTCTACTTAGTTTGGTTTAGTGGACTTAATTAGGATTATATGTCATGACACAAAATGCCATAATGTACATTTTTTGTGGGTAGGGGATTAATCAACATAGTTTGCTAAATTATTTACAAATAAAAATGTGTTAAATTTGTGGTTGCATATGTATTTCCCCCTGCTGCTATGAAATGCTATGAATTAGATCTTTTATAAAGGACATGGTTACAGTGTGAAAATTTTGGCTTACTAATGAAAAATTACGTATCATTAGCATATAATGTCAGTAGCTGATTTTAAGGCTCTGAGTTTGTTGCTCTATTTTGCCCTCTAGTGGAATAACAGAGACTAGCTTGTTTTTTTTTCCCCAGATATTTCAATTGAATTGCAGTAAAATCAAGAACCATTTTATTTAAGTACATGGACTCTAAATTTATTTGGTGGGCCAGATTAGAATGATCAAACGGGCCATTTGTATGACACCCCTCTTCTAAAACATTTATTGTTAGAGTTTTACGGTTGTAGTTTTAAATTTGTGCTATATAGTGTTATGCATGGTAAACATTTATGGATGGAACTGAACAACTGCCCTTAGACTTTGCATTATATCTGTGTTTTTGGTAAACAGGCTTTATGTTTTTTCTCAGTAAAGGGAAATGTGTAGTATTTCTTGTTTGTGGTATCTCACATATGCTACAGATACTGCAGATAAGGATTAGGTTATAGAAGGATGTTAGGTTAGTTAATAATGAATGCTAAGTAGTTTTCTAGTTTTTTCTTCTTATTATATGTGACTATTGATGGTCAAACAGTGTCTATAGTATATTATATGCCAGTGGTACATACAGTGTGTGTGTGTGTGTGTGTGTGTGTGTGTGTGTGTGTGTGTGTGTGTGTGTGTCATGTATGTGTTTATGTTCTGAGACACTCGTAACACAATGAAGTCCAGTGACAGTCCCAGTTTACTGACTGGACACTAACCACAGCTCCACTTTCTCCTCACACTATCATGACGGTGCATCCAGCATACTGGTAGCATTCTCTCTCTTTCTCCCTCTTTCTCTGTTTGAACAGAGCTAGCCAACACATTACAGTCTCAAAGATACCACACCATCCCCAGGGGGCACCACAGAGCCAGGAGCCGGGGGCCCTGCAGTATATACACACGCGCACAGAGGCCTGATTGAAAGTGACATGACAGCAGCTCCGGTCCGGCTGCGTGCACATGCTCATATGAGAAAAGAGGCAGTGTTGGGAAACGCAGATTTGATTTTCCTTTATCTCTCTTCCCCCCCTCTCCCTCACTCCGTCTCCCTCTCTTCTCGTCTCCCTCTCTCCTCCTCCCCCTGAGCGGGCGCAGCAGTCTGGCGGTCTCTGCATTAGTAATGGGACTGGGCCATATTTCCCAGGAGTGTGCAGCTCCGCAGGATTTAGCCTCTCTTTTATAACCAGTTTAGGAAAACAATGACAGCGTAGATATTGACTGAGCTCCGAAGGGCTGTTCTGCCAAGCGCGCAGCCACCCCCCAGTTCTTGCGATAAGCAGGGGGGAGAAAGCGAAGGCGGCTGTTCTACCTGATGCGTCTCCCCCCTGCTGGAGCGCAGCAGTGGCCACGCTGAGGACTCGGTGCAGGTGTAGTGTGGCTGTGTGCAGCCGTGCAGGACTGGGGAGATTCTTGTGAAGACACAGGCAGGTCGTATCTCAGGATTAAAGGGATATTCTGTTGTTTTTTCAGCTTAATATCTATGTACCATATCTGAGCGTATGGGCGATTACCTCAGGCAAGAGAAAAGCAGAGAAAGTTATTGGGGCAGTTGTTGAATAAACAGGATTTCTGTTGTTTCCTCAGTACAAGGAAACATATCGAAACTTTTGTTTAAGGTAATTGCTACAGATGAAAAAGAAATTATGGAATATTCCTTTAATACTATGCCTAGTGAAGGTGTTAAACCTGCTAGACTGTTGTATTGAAAGAACGATGCATTGAATGGTTTTGTTTAAACGGAAATGTGTTTATATATTTGTGTAGGATCGGAAATGTTTTAGGAGAGTAGTATAGTCCACTTTCCGTAATGTTTAACTACCCTTTCTCGCTCTTCCTCTCTCTCTTTCTGCCTCTCTGAGAATATATCAATTACAGCTGCATAGCACTGATGTCATACTGCGAGTCATTATCAAATTCAGAGACACACACTATTCTAGTGATCGATCGCCTGCGGCTTGATCAATACCGCTGCCCCCCGACAAGGCACTCGGATGAAGAGAGCAAACTGCGACCCGCCTGAAAACGTGTGTGTTCCAACACACTGATTAACTAATTTAAACAAGTGTTGCTGGCGCAATCGCCTCTCCATCAGCCGCAAAGCATGGACACAGGCAGGCATGAGGTTTGACATGGATATGTGTGTTGTCTGTTCGCATTTTTTAGACAGGGTCTAAAAATAGGTCTGTGTAGTATCTGTTTTAGATGATCATAAGTGTATGACTGTGTGTGTGTTGGTGCATAGTGTTAAGTGTGTGTAGTATCCGAGGCATATACATTCATGTCACTGTGTGTGTGTTTGTGTGTGTGTGTGTGTGTGTGGTTTGTTTGCTCAACTCCCTCCACTTGTACTGTGCAGTTTCCATCAGGCCACTGCAGTTGCGGTGTAACCCTGGGCTCCAGGGAGCCTCACTGCCTCTCAATCCCTCCTCCTGCAAATCAATAGAGCTCCACACAACCCACTGCACCTGGGGGAGAAACACACACACACACACACACACAGTCACGCTATGTGGATAAGATTCACACAGCCACATATACAGGAAAACATATAATAATTCCTCAGAATGTGATCATTACTCACAGTATGACACTCTTCTACTGCATCAAATAACTAGTGTTTCTCACACACACTTTGTATTGCATTGTATGTAGACGTATATAAGTATGCTCTTATACCACAATGTAGTATTCTTCTCCTCTGTTATTATCTTTCATCACTCCACAATCAAAACCTCTCTCTCATACACACAAACACACACACACACACACACACACACACATATCATTTACAATAACAGAATCCTATGACAAACTCACAGCAGTTCAGTTACAGTGGACCACTGCTGGAGTCTGGTTAGAAAGACAGGACTTGACAACAGGATGGTTTATTTTTTTGTGCAAGATGCTGCAGTCCTTCGTTTTTGTCTCCCCCTGCCCCTCGTCATTGCCCGTCGTGAGGGAACGCAGGCAGAGTTAGAAGCAACGCTGACCTCTGCTGCAAGGGGACGGTAATGCAGGCGAAGAGACGCGGCGCTAAAAAGTGGTTTGCTCTCATAATGGGGTCAGTGGCTCCCAGAGAGATGCGGCTCCTCGCTGGAGAGGGCCCCCTCCCTCCATCTTGTCCTCTCTTCTCTGCTCTCCTCTAAGTGGGAGGGGCAGAAGATCAGAAAGAAAGAAAGAAAGACAGACCAAGTGGCCTGAAACACTCATCAGTCTGAGGGTTAAGACCCAGTGGCTTGGCCCTCTCCTGAAACCACATGGCCCTTGTGCCAGCAGTCATTTACAAAAATATGTACCCTCAGATAAGAGCTACAAATGAGAATAAGTATTCATTGACAGAAAACCATGTTTAATCCTTCATGGTTTCATTTTTTCCACTGCTTTTTTGCTGGTTTATATTTCCTCATATTGCAGTGCAAAAACACAAATCTCTCTCTCAGAGAGATTAATCTTGTAAAGCAGCTTTGAGAGGGAAATGTGGATGAATGTCCATTCTTCGCTGGGAATTGGGTTTATGGTGCAGGCAGAAACACACAGCAGAAAGCAGCCAGAGAGAAACACACTGTCCACTGCACCCAGCATTTCCTACTCCTATTAGAGCTAAACCCTTTATGATCCAGTGATGAACTTATGCACAATTTTGAACAGAGCTTGTCCACTTTATGTGTTTTTGCTCATTTTGCCGTTTTTAATTAGCCTTGGCATGTGCATATTTTAATCGTAGTACAAACACAGTCCACCAGAGGTGTTTCATTGTGATTATAAATTTATATGCTGCACTCAAGGGCCCATAAAATGTGGGTCTCATAAGGTATTGAGATGATGCTTTAAAATATTCATAAATATGAATAAAAAAAAAGAGATCTGAATAAACAACGCTGTTTGTGCTTGCCATGGACGAGAGGAACTTTAAAGCAAATATTAAATAAATATAATATGAGAAATGTATAATATATATTGTGTTGTTTTCTTACCATTCTGAGAAATAGGAATAAAGAATGTGTGTGTATTTAAAGATACTTGATGTGTGACAAGCTTTGCATAATATGAAAGGCAAAAAAAAAAGAAAAGAGAGAGAAGAAAAGAAAGAAAGGCACACATGTGGCTAGAGAGCAGGTACTCCCTTATCAAAGAGGGGGTGCTGGCCCTAAGATGGACAGAGAAGCCTGGCGGGTGGCTAGAAAGAGAGATGGATGGAGGGAGGGGGTGGCGATGTGGGCACGTAGCTTATTATTTCTCTCCTCATGGGTTCTCTTCTCTTCCTGTGCAGAACCACACACTGAGCCAGCACGCGCAGTGAGCCCGAGCCCCGCAGGACTCCCGGTTCAGCCCGGAACCCCAACCCAGGCCCGGTGGGGGACGCCCATTTCAACATCACAGCCAATCAAAGTGTCATTTGCTACTCACATGTAAAACTCTAACGATTCCGCCACCAGGCGCAGCTATTACGAACGGTGGGGAACGAATATTAATGGGATATGCTATTAAAAAAAGAAAAGGAGAAGGGGGGGGAGGAGATGAAGGAGAAGAGAAAAAGGTATTCTACGTGCAGTATTTTTTATTGTCCCTGCTTCCCATTTGTGCATTTTAATTTTTTATTATTATTTTTTTTTGAACAAAAGAGAAAATGGAAAAAAGAAACTCCATCTGTCTATGATTTTAGTCTCTAGAAATGCTTCACTTACCATGTCCTCTGTTGCTTATTGTATACAACTTCATTGGTGCCATTTTTTTTTCCTTTAATGCATTTCTTTTTTTTTTCCCCTCTTGGTTTTCGTACCTTTTATTTCTTGCAGTAAATAGGTACTTGTGCTGTGTTGTGAATGCTTGCCAGTCGTAATATCTTTTTTTCTCCTTTCTATTATTATTGTTATATATTTTCTTTTTTTTCTAATTACAGTAAAAAAAGACAAAAAACATAAATTGACAAAAACATAATGGTTTTGATGGAATTTTGCAGTTCATGGGCCTTATGGTTGTTGTAAAAATGAATATCATTGATTTTCAGTTCAACTGGATGATGTCTGCTTTTTAAATGTGAATTAACCAGATTGCAATAAAACTAGTACAGTTGAAAATAAACAAATAAATGAATCATGAATAAAGGGAATACGTGCGTCTTGTGTGTCTTTTCACAAACCACAGAACAGATTTGACGCTGCAGCTCTGCAGTCTAATGCCTCAGCTGCTCTCTCCTCCAGGGTTTCTTCTGTTCTCCTCTCCAAGCTCCCAGTCTCTTCTGCTTTCTCTTTTCACACTTAGACATTTTAGAGTCTTATATAGTTCATGCTAAATAAAGAACATCTTATGTAGCACGAACAGACGAGCCGTCAAATATGTGGACTGTGTACACTGAGAATAACAGTCTAATTAATTAACAGTAAAGTATGAGAATTGCTGTAATATTGCGTACACCACTCACAGTGTATATTTAAAGAAGTATAATGTATATATGTGGGTATCAAATGTCTGAATTAGTGTGTAAGACAACGGAAAGTTTTATTATATTTTGGAGAGAGTTAAGTAGCTTTTAAAAGCCCTAAATGCATTTATAGGAGAATGAGGTTTTAATTCTCACACTCTTGCTTCTCTTCTTATTACAGTTGAAATAACATTTTGCACTCTATTAGGAAGTAGAAAGTATTATTAATTCATGTAGTCTACTGTTGTAATTTCAAAAATTTGTGGTAATCATTTTTACGACTGTACATGCCTATGGCTGAGAATGTTGGTTACACTTAACTAACATTTTTAATGCATTACAAACCATGAACTTCAGCATTAATACACCATAAGGAACACTGTAAAACACTTGTATTAATCAATATTTTTATAATAAATAAAAGAAATCAAGTAATCAACATGTGCATAAACCAATGTCCATACTATCAGTGATTAAAATTAAGTCCACAATAAACAGTATGAACCAACATCTTAATAAACATGTTGGTGGTTGTCAAATGGCAAAACTCAGAACTGAGTCTAAAAAGCAGTTTCCACTGTTTACACCTGGAGACCAGAGTGCTGTATGTTTCAGCACTTAGTTACATGCTATAATTAGATTTTTGCTCATTTATGTGGACTTTATGTTTGGTTATTGATTGAATAAACATTAGTCCAGGTGAATTTAGTATCCTGTTAACATGTAAACAAATGTCAATTAATACGGTTCAATTAATAAATTTCATACTTTGTTACTGTGAAAATGCAGCGCATTTATAAACTATATACATATTAATTTGTCTATTTTTTGAGTTGCTTATTTGTGTACATATTGTGTACATACATATATATATATATATATATATATATAAATAAAACATTTATTATTTTTTTTTTATCATTTATCATTTATTTATTTATTTATTTTTAAGCATGTGCAAAAAGGTCAAAGGCCCTTCACTTTATGTGGAGGAGATGCGAAAATTAGAGTTAGGGATCAATTTGTTTTACTGAGTAAAATAATCAGTGTAATTATTTACGAATTCAAAGTGTAAAACCGGAAAATTTAGCTTTGTGCTCATTAGTCAGGCTTCCTGTCTGAATCCATGTCAGGGATTCGGTTAAAAGTCAATTATACAGTGAATTGACCCCCCTTTTGTAAGTGCACTGTTAGATGGCTGCATTCTGACTGCAGATTTTTATAAATGATATTAAACCAGCTGCTTAAAACTACAGGAGGTATGGCTTGGGGATTTTCTTCCTCTCAGGTGGAAAAATGCTACTGCAGGCTACTTGTGGAAGAACATTTCATAATATGGGTTGGACGCAGATCTCAACTGGGCTCCGATACAAATTCCACAACAAGGATAAATCAGCTTATTAACATCTATCATTTACTAGCTTCTTTGCAAATTAGAGAACAAATGAATGATAGTGTAATAGTGAAATAGTGTAATATCAGACACTATCTGCTCTCTCCTGATAGGCTGTAGCTCCTGCCAGTCACAGTGTAGTCAAACTTCTTTGTGCCTGAATTTGGGGTGTGATGAGGTTTGACATATCTGAGCTGGCATATGATGTATAGATACAAATTTCTTTACAAATGTGACCCAACATACCTACAGAGTACTGACTGTGAATTATTATTATTATGATTATTATTATTATTATTATTATTATTATTATTATTATTATTATTATTACTCACAACAGCTCAGGAATAATATATAATAATGTATATTTTCTACTCACCATAATCCTATGCACTGCATCTTTAAGCATGCTTGTGATTAAAGCAGAAATTTGGTGTAATAGCAAAACCTTAAATAAAAGTTTCCCTCTGCACTTAAATCAGCTGCATTATATTACATTCACTTTCCAGATGAGATATGCTTCAGTGGAAAATATACATTTTTAAGATACATGATGTGACAAAATGTAAGGAAATGTAAGGAATGATCATACAGTTTGTTCCATATAGACCTAGAACTGAAAGATTTCTAACTTTCCTTCAGACCTAAAGGTAAAATTGTTTTGATTTGCTGAATGTTTTAATTGGTTTCAGTGTGCAGCAAAAAAAAATTTTTAAAAAAGCTCAGAACAGAATAAATAGGAATAATAATAATAATAAAAAAAAAGTCCCTGAAAAAAAAAAGGTCAAGTGATTCCTTAACCTGGTCTCATAATAAAAGGTATAATAAAAAGAGATGAGAGAATAAAAGACCATAAATTCTACTTCCTTTATATGTGCTCTATCTCATATTATATGATCTGACTAGAAATTGCACTGCACTTTATACACAGGGAAGCTTCAGTTGCTTTGAAAATATTGGTACACACGTTTTGATCACTTCAGAGAGAATTCATATGATTTTTCAAGATCAGATTCAAGAAAACCTGTTGAAAAATGTCCAAAAAAAAAAATAAAAAATCAACACAAGAATCCATGTGCTGTGTCTAATCTCTAATCATTTAATTTCACAGTTAGATTAGATTCAGGCTGGGGAGGTTTTAAATTTTATTGAATTTCATTGGTTTTTTTTGTTTTTTTTTTTACACAGTAAGCATTAATACTGAAATAATTCGAGTTAAAATGATGTGACGTTTAAGAGTCATATAGCCATGACGTCATCCGGTTTATTAATGACGATAAACATAAGGTCTGTGTATAATTTTGAGTAAAAGCATTCAGTTTTGATTTAGGTCGCTAAACTGTGGACTGTTTTATCACTGCGTGGTTGAAGGATGAAGCAGCAGACGCACTTTTCTCTCTAGTCGACTCTCTAAATCGATCTGTCTGATTCTTCACCGCTCACCTGCCTCATCACTGCGAGCGGCCGCCTCAGTAAGGCACCCTCAATATTTTACACACCGAAGTGAAAACGTCCACACTGTACTGCAAGGCAATTTAGGCACCGATATTAATATCGTCGGCAACTGTAAGTTATGAAAACACAAAAAGTTTCTTGCTTAAAATAAAAGTATGTATGCAAGCTTAGTAAACCTATAATAAACAATCGCCGTTTTCCACGTTTCTTACGAAATAATAACCTTTATGACTATCCGTAAGCGAAACATTGACCAGACCGTCAAGAGGAGGAAAACTTTTCCAAAATATTCACACAATTTGCTTACACACTAAGCAACGTTACGAGCCAGTTTTACACTCCGGCCTTTAGGCGTCTCCCGACTGTAAAAAGCCTGTAAAAGAAGAAACGTGATGAATTGCACATACGCGAGATCATTTATGTGACGGACCACTTGGTGCGTAGCTGTTTTAGTTCCGGGTGTGTGTAGCTCCGTTAGGCTAGCCACCGTTAGTGACTGTAGGTGTGTCACTGTACAGCAGCGCTACTTCCCACCGAGCGCATAGGTACAAAGTAGCCATTTATGCATCGTACCTGAGAAGAAGTTCCGTGACGAGGGAGAGAATGGCGGCAGCGTTACTGTCTGAGACAGAGATCCGGCACCGCTCTATGGCGGAAGAGGACCCGAACGGGAACGAGCACGGCGCGGCCGCCCGCAGTAGCGCACCCCGCTGGGGACCGCAGCACGCCGGGGCCCGCCAGCTCGCCCAGCTCTACTCCCCTGGTAAGACCCTGAACACACACACACACACACACACACACACTCACACACACTGGCACAAGAGGCAAGAGCTACTTCCCCACAGAGGGTGTTGCTAAAACCAAACGCCAACCAAATGTTAGCCATGTAAGGCCAATGTAGTGAAAACACCGAGCTGTTGCTAAGTTTTAGTTCAGTTGAACTGTATTTATTCAGCGCTTATAACAAGAATAATTGCAGAAAGCAGCTTTATAGGTTTATATTTATATCCCTAGTGAGCAAGTCAGAGATGATAGTGGTGAAAAAAACTCCCTGAGACAGCATGAGGTAGAAACTCTGAGAGAAACCAAACTCAAAAGGGAATGGCACTGGGCACTGGGGAGTGGGATAATAAATCATTACTGCTCTACAAGTAGTACTATAAAGACTAAAAGGGTGTTGAAATGATGTCCAGTATGAGCATGTTGTGAATGAGTCCTTGGATGAGCACAGGAAAGTCAGAGTTCTTATGTACAAGACTGCAGTATCCATCCATCCATCTGTCCATCCATCCAAGGTGAGTGTTGGGTAGAAACTGTTTTCAGGAAGTCTCCATGTGGAACCATCAACAATCTTCTGCTCTGAAGAACAAGAAACAAACAAGTACCAACTTCAGTGGAGGAATATTTTATGTCGCAAGTTCCTCTGGTATTGACTTTGCAATTAAATCAGCTGCTTTATGATAGCGGTGTAGTTGCAGGAGTTTATAATGTACCACACCTGTCACATTATTGCATATAATAAATTGGCACGGATCTGAACCTCATTTTCCAATGCAGTGTACAACTTGTCCGGTTCTTATGTTCTCACGAATAATATTTGTCACTCAACAACTTGTTGCTTCTTGCTTTTCCGAACATAGCAGGACTTGTGTTAAGTCTGTTCCGCTGTCCTGGAAAATGAGCAAAACGATTTAATCCATGTCTCAGATCTGAATCCACTTCAGGCTTAATGGAAAGCTTAGTTTTTGTGTCAGTGTCAGAGGGTTAGTGGTGGAAGATAAATGGCCAGAGTTGACTTTATTAGAGAGGACGGCTTTCACATTTCACAGTCGGCTCCTGTTACAGGCGTTGGAAGCCCTCCTGTTGTGGCCGGAGTGGGTGGCTGCTTTAAGCGCAGTTTAAAAAAGAAAAAAAAAAAAACACAAGATCTGTTCAATTTGGAATGCTATTAGGAGTGATAATGATCACTCCATTTTGAGACTGTTCATCTCCAGGCAGTGCAACCAGTACATCAGGCACGTGCTGCCACTGGCAGGCCCTGTTAATTATTTGGGAAAGTGTGGGGTGGGCTAGTGGAGGACTGCTTTGCAGGGTTAATAAGTTAATGTGGTAATGCGTGTCTCTGTTGATGAGAGCACTGGGGATGGATTTTGGATGAACGGAGTACTCCCTCCCCCCTGGATGTTTGAGATGGTTATTTATAGAAGTGATGCACTGTGTTGTTAACATGCCATGCACATTCAAACATGCTGTCCTTTTTTTCAGTTGTTCATCCATTTCTCCAAGCTGTAGTGTTGCCGGGGTTAATTAAGGATTCTTGTCTTGTCTTTTTTTTTTTTTTTTTTTTTTTTTTTTTTTTTTGTGGATTGTCCATTTCGGGTCTTAAAGGAAAAAATCCTCACTGAAACGCTTTAAATATGTTTATAATAAACCATATGTGATGTGTTTAGGGATTCTGGTATTAATTTTTTGGTTTCTGCTGTATTTTCAATAGTTTAGTGAGAAGTTAGTGCTGGTCTGGTGCACTAATGTCACATGGGGACTTTGTTAGTGCAGTTACAATGGAGTTTATTGGGAGAAAGCACTTCGGCAATCTCAAACAAACGTAAGGCATAACAATCAAGTTTCACTGTTAAGTCCAAAAAAATCAAAAGAGCAAGAGCTTCATCAATTCCAGCGACATTCAGCATCATGTTAATGAGAAAACCAACGCAGAAGTAGAGGAGACATCAAATGTTGGCCTCAAAGTCCCAGAATACAGTGCAGTGCAGAGACTCAGGCTGCGTTCAAGGCAAGGTTGCAACTAATTCCCTGCGTTCATCCAGTAAAAACCACCAAAAACGCCCTCTCAACTTGAAATTCCAACTCGTCAACTCAGGGTTGTCTTCTCAACTACCGGTTTGTTCCCTTTTTACGGAGTGAAGTCAAATTAACATGGGCGTGCACACTGTGAACAGTGTACAGTGCCCCTTCTCTACTTTTAAATTAGTTTATAGCAGTATTGGCCTCAGATCAGTTAATATACAGACACAGTACTTTGTTAAACTGTAACACTGACTGTGCTAATCTGTTTTCAGAAGGTAATCATCAACATTAGAGTTATCATTCATATACATTTAGCTGGGTAGCTTGTTACTAAGACTACTCGCTATTGTTTCCTGTTGTTGCTGTGCGGTAATTTCAGTTCAAAATGTTGCATTATTGTTTGAAATTCACTAGAACAGTACCAATAACCACTCAGGCCTGTAAAAGACACCCCTTCATGCAGACGTCCAATTTGCAAATTACCACTTACAAGGCACCACATATGCAGCATCAGCTAGTTGGCGATCTATGAGATGACGAGCACGATGGCACAGACAGCAGAGTTTACGTGAAGCTTTGGAACCTGATCTGTTTTGAACAGAGTGTACAAAAGAGGAGGTGAGATAGCTGGACAGACTAAAGGATTAAAGCGCTGCTGCATCTCTCTCTTTAGGAAGAGATGAAGCAAGGGTTAAAATCTACAGGCACCAGTATCAGCAGGCGGGCAAACAGTCTTATTATAAAGAATAATACGGAAGTCGTTCAGGATGGATTTTACCTTTAAGGCACCCTGCCTTGGATTTGAACCTTCCCATCTAAAGCATCACGGTTTTGTGTTACATTGATGTTAAAGTGTTAAACGTGGACGGTTCAGTTCTGATCCCAGTGCTTTGAGAGTTCTGGTCCTTGAGAAGAAGGGAGCAGCCTGGACCAGTGGACGTTATATCAGCAGGTACTTCAGAGGTGCCGAGTGTGTGTTACTCAGATGAGGAGGCTCGGGTGAGATGGGATTGATGAGGCTTTGGTCTGTTCTATGGCGTCTCCGCCTCATTACTGCTACCCCAGGAAAGTGGAACAGCTGGACGCCACTTCCCGCCATATGTCTGCATCTCATGCACCGTTGACTGCGCTTGCGCTTCTTTTCTTTTCTTTACTCCTCAAGGTCCTCAGACCGGGTGCTGGACGTTGCACATGTGGGCTCCTATGTATATCATTGTATCCATAGATCACACTCTGCTGGTGTAAAAAGGCCAGCATTCTTTACATTTCCTCCACATCCATGTTCAAGGCTGGCGAGCATAGACGTGTGCATCAGGATGATTCTGTGCGACTGACCAAAAAAGTTTTGGAATTATTTATTTCTTTATATTTTGTGAAACTGAGCTTACGACATTAATGTATATTTATAAACAGATCTAACTAATAGAGTGGGTGGGATTAGTCAAGAGGGTCTGCGGGAGAGAAAGGGAAGAATTTCTGTGGGAGGAACAACATTCTTGCGTGCACGGTTAGTTGAGTTCCATGTACAGATTTCTGCTTCCCCATAAGCAAGTAGCTGTATCAGACACTGATTTACTAATGCACGTGGAGCTCACGCTTATCAGTTGTTTAAACACTGCAGTGTTTGTTTATGGTGACTATCGTTGAGATAATACTACTGAATGTCAATATCGCACACAATAGTGTTAATCTACAGCTCTTATCACTTTGCTTGGAGAAATACTTTCTTTCTTTTGTTTGTGGTGAGTGGGAAGTCATTTTAAAGCTACAGGTGGCTGCAAATGTGTTTCCCAGTGCAGTAATCAGGCTTTCGCTAAATGAGTCATATGTTAAAGTCGTATATCAGGCTGAGTGACCCTCGGACAACGGGCCATTCTTAGCTGTGGTCAGTTGGTTGTGGCAGCGTCTGAATATAGTCTGTACTCAAGCCTGGTTTCAAACAGGCTTTCAGAAGGTTCAAAATCATTTTGTAAAAGTGACTATGAAGCAGAAATTTCCAAAACATGTAAACATGTATTTCTTGATTATTAGAGGACCTTTTCACTTTCCAGTGAACATATTAGACCTGTATCTTATGAAGTCAATGTTTATTTTTTTTTTTCTTTCTTTTTTTTTTGGAAGAGTAACTGCATATTTTAAAGTAGCTTGCCCAACACAGCTAAGACAATTTGATTCTGTGGCTCAATGAAAGGGAAAATCCTTGAGTCAACAAATAAAGAGTTTTTTGGAAATCTCATAAAGAAATGAACTGTTTGCCATTTGTTTACCAAAGAGGAAGTTCTTTGTTAAATGAACAGGATAGTGTGGGGTGTGTTCTTTTTGAGCAAATAACTTTTTGAGTTTGAGGTTTGTTTTAGAGCAGATTGAGAGTGTAGCATGTGTAGAGAGAAGAGGCTGGTGAGTAAAATCCACCATATCCTTCGATTTAAGTCGCATTCTATGTAACAGAAGTTCATGGCAAATATGAAGGCTGAAAACCTGAATACTACAAATTCCACTAACATTACATGACATTCCTTGCTTGCAAAGGTCTATACAAGTGACTAACGTGACAGAATGGCGAAAACAATTTCCTTTTAATGCTTAACCATTATCATAAATAAGACAATTTCTGCTTGTTTTGTTTAACAGTGTTGCTTCACATTATCACTTTTGACTAGCGCCATGGACTCTGAACAGATGAGATCTATTTTGAATTTGACCAGGGGAGAATAAACACACACTTCTGTCCATTTGTCTTTAAACCTTTTGTTTTTCGTCATGTCACTGGTTGCCTAATGAGTCAGGAGAGAGTAAATAAAATGAAAAATCTATGAAAATCTGTGAGAACTCTCTCCCTCCTGACCTAAAGTATCTATCTCTATAGCTAGTCTCTGGCTTGATGAGCTCCCTTTTGTTAAATAATTTACAGAAATGCATGTGATAGGCTGCAACAGAGGATTTGCTGCAGAAGCTGAATAGGTTTCATATGTTTATCAATTCTGCTACAGTATTTTATTTTATTTTTTTTCCCCAAGTACTTGGCTGGTTCACTGAAATACTTTTCTGACAATAATGTCTTAGGTATTGTGCATGAAAACTATATATTTTCTTCCTCATTCCTTTTACTCCTTTTACGTGTTTTCTACCTGCTCCCCTGCAAATAGCAATGTAAGTCCTGCTACTTTTCTGTAAAACCATGAATGTCCCATGAAGTCACAGGGTTTTGTTTGTTAATGTGGCCACAGGTTATGGAAAGTTTCCTCTTCACTGTAACTGCTGTTATTTGGTCTGCAAGCAGGAAGCTACAAGAAAAGAGGGAAAAGGCTGAACTTTTGTGGTTCTGTACTGAATTTCCGTTTCATGCGCTATGGGAATGGGCTCAAGTGTGTGTTATACTGAACATGACACCAGGCCTGTCATCTAAACCCAGTCTGATATTGAGTGTGGAAGTACTGCACTGCCGCAGGTGTAGATTTTTTTTTTTTAATCAAGAAATTAGGTAGATTTTTATGCATGAACGTGACAGTTGTTGCTTTGTGAAAAGCGGATTAAAAAGCTGCACAGGGAACAGTGTTCATATTTCAACTGTACAAAGTTAGGGTTGTCCAAATACTTTCTAGTTTATATGATACTTTCTAGCTATGTGATACAGATTTTAGTTATAGTCAGGTGTATGACCCATCAAGTTTGCCTTACTCAGTCAAGCATGTTTACCAGCTCAGGCACATTCTAATTCAGTGAGAGCTCAACTCTGCCCCCCTGTCAGCACCAGACCGAGGCCTCTTGCATCCCTTCCCCTTTCTGTTCTGCATGTGTGATGTAGACTCAGCCAAGGCTGCCTGAGCTGATGAATAATTTAACCCCCTTCTTTCATCCTGACCTGTGCAGCACACGTAGGCCGCCTCTGGATTCCTGACCCTAAGGTCAGTAGGTCTTGGGTTCAGGACCCAGCTGGGTGCATAGCTCACCTCCTGTACACCTGAGCTGACCGGGTGACTTGGGCAACCTTGGTCACTAGAGGTGGGCGATATTACAAAAATATCATATCACAATACTTTAAGCCATTTTTACAATGTCCTGTATCATGATATGACTCAAAAGTATTGGAATAGCAAGGCCAATTCTTTTGTTTTTGCTCTACACTGAAGCTATTTGGATTTGAGATCAAAAGATGAATATGAGACAATAGATCAGAAGTTCAGCTTTCATTTCCTGATATTTACATCGAGATGTGTTAAACAACTTAGAACATGGCATCTTTGGTGGTAGACCACTCAATTTTTAGATGAGCAAAAGGAACAGATTGTCTTAAAGTAAATAACATTTAATATTTGGTTACATATCCCTTGTTTCCAATAACTGCATCAAGCTGGCAACCCCCTGACATCACCAAGCTGTTGCATTCTTCTTTTGTGATACTTTTCAAGAAGCGGTATCATAGCTTCTTTCAGTTGTTGTTTTTCCATTCAGTCTTTTCTTCAGGAGGTGAAATGCGTGCTCAGTTGGATTAAGGTCTGGTGATTGACTTGGCCAGTCTAAAACCTTCCATTTTTTTGCCCTGATGAAATCCTTTGTTGTGTTGGGAGTGTGTTTTGGTTCATTGTCTCGCTGCATGATGAAATTCCTCCCAATTAGATTGGATGCATTTCTCTGTAAATGGGTAGACAGAATATTTCTGTAGACTTCTGAATTCACTCTGCTGCTACCATCATGAGTTACATCATCAATGAAGATTAGTGAGCCTTTTTCGGAAGCAGCCATACAGTGTACTTCCACCGTGCTTGACTGATGAGCTTGTATGTTTTGGATCATGAGCAGATCCTTTCTTTCTCCACACTTTGGTTTTTCCATCAGTTTGGTAGAGGATAATCTTGGTGCCAGAACTTTTGCGGTTCATCTCTGTATTTCTTTGCGAATTCCAATCTGGTCTTCCGATTCCGACTGCTAATGAGTGGTTTGCATCTTGTGGTAGGGCCTCTATATTTCTTCGAAAGGTGGGTTGTGATACCTTCGCCCCTGCCCTGAATAGGTTGCCAGTGATATCACTGACTGTTGTTTTTGGGGTTTTCTTTACAGCTCTCACAACGTTTCTGTCATCAGCTGCTGTTGTTTTACTTGGCCGACCTGTTCGGTGTCTGGATATTAGTATACCAGTGGTTTCTTTCTTTTTCAGGACATTCCATTTTGTTGTATTGGCTAGGCCCAATGCTTGTGCAGTGGCTCTGATCAGTTTTTCCTGTTTTCTCAACTTCAAAATGGCTTGTTTTTCTCCTGTAGACAGCTCTCTGGTCTTTATGTTGGTTTATCCTTTTTAACAACAAATGCTGTCTTCACAGGTGAAACCCTGGGCTCAAACCAAGACTAGACATTCAGAGCTATTAATTGTTTAAACTATCAATCTAACAGGGCACACCTGGGCAACAAGAAACACTTGTCAGTCACATGTTCCAATATTTCTGACTTGAAAAATTGGTGGGTTCAAACAAAAGGTGCCGTGTTATATGTTGTTTAACACATCTAGATCAGGAAATGAAAGCTGAACTTCTGATCTATCGTCCCATGTTCATATTTTGATCTGAAATCCAAATTTCTTCAGAATATAGCAAAAAACTTTAGAATTGTTTTTTCCCAATACTTTCGGAGGGGACTATATAGGTTTGCTAACAACCTGCCAGCAAACAGTAATGTTACAGAAAAAACTCAGGTTTATTTAATGTCTATAAAAATAAATTACTTAACATTGAAAAAGAGGTGAATTAAAAATGTAAATGTAAGACTTTGTAAATCAGACTTTGAAAACAAAGGCGATTATACACACACACCAGGGAAGCCAAATACATTAAGATTTCAAACCTATGCACATCATTACTCATTCATTTAAAGTCACAAGCACATCAGTCAGGATATCAATCTGTACGTACTTGCAAGAGTTTGTGTTCATAAAAAAAGATCCAATATACACAAGTGCACGCACACACAGACAAGCCAAGACAGCTAAACACATTAGGCCCGAAACCACACGCTCTGTTATTAATATTAGATGGAGCGCTGTATTCGCTTTTCCAGGAACTTCAGGTGACTTTGTGACAGTTGGGGATGGTGGCTGTAGGAAACCTGTATAATTACTATTATCTGAATTTCATTTCTGAGCTTTTTACTCCCTGTGCGTTCTTCAATCAACTCTGTATTTAGTACCAAGTTCTCAGTGAAGTGGCCCCACTGTGATTTTTTTTTAATATTTAAAAATCCACTCCACCGTTCATTTTTAATCACACATTCCCATCACATCACATTATCTCAGATACAAACTCGATTCCGATGGTCAGAAATTCTGCTCTTTAAAAGAGGAAAACAAGCTGGAGGCACAGTCAAAGGAATGCACGTTTGACTAAAAGACACACTGTCACTGCTGAGAGTTTTATCTGCGTCTTGGGAGCACCAGTTACTTTCTAGCCAGTAGATCATGGCCTTCATTAGGGTCAGTCACTTCATTAATGAAAAATTTTGTACAACAAATTCAAATAAAATTTTTTTTTTATTTGTGACGTTTAGTATGAATATGTTAGCCTTAAGGTTATCTATTGTCTAGTGTGCTCCAAATATGTATGCAAGGTATATGCATAAGGTATACACATTCAAAATTTACAGTCTGTCTCTACCACCAATACAGATCAACATATTTGATGACATCATTTTGCACTTCAACTTCTCATTAGATTTTCTGTCCAGTGAAATGCTCTCTAGCATCTAAAGTGTCCCGCCCCTAACATTATTAATATCACCTTGCCGAAGTTGTTGCTGTTGAGCAAGGTAAATGATATCAGCTTAGCCCAGGCTGTGAGATAAGCTAAACACTATTGGCTATTTAAAAAGGGGGAGGTGCCACTAGATATCTCCCGCCTTGACTTTTCGTTTCAGTGGACATTACGTCAACACATTGAATAATGCTGCATGTTTCAAGGCACTTCATTTTAAATAGAAAACCAATGGAACTTTTAGTTCTTTTTCAGCAACCGGTGAGAGAGCTGAAACAATCCTCATTTTAGCTTCAGAATTAGAAATTTATTAAAAATAATTTTTTTTAAAAATCATGTAAAAAATGTCAATTTTGTCCAGTTCTAGACTTGGAGGATGTTAAAAAAGCACTAATCTCTGTGAGGTTGAATCACACATAATTGCACGTGTTTATTAAATCCCAATTGACCGTGTAGCTGGTTAAACTTACCATGTCACGGAAACAAGATTTATTCAAGGTATGTTCATATTTTATTCATTATTTTTGGTCAGTGGTGTTAAACTTTTTGTGACTACATACACCGTCGGCTTTATTAGCAACACCTTTACACCTGCTTGTTCATGCAATTTCCAATCAGCAGGAAGCTGCGGCTGCGGTGGACAGGAAGCTGCGGCTGCAGTGGACAGGAAGCTGCGGCTGCAGTGGACAGGAAGCTGGGGCTGCAGTGGACAGGAAGCTGCGGCTGCAGTGGACAGGAAGCTGCGGCTGCAGTGGACAGGAAGCTGCGGCTGCAGTGGGCACAGGTTCACTGAAACTGGTCAGTTGAAGAAGGAAAAGACCAGGCGATGTTTCTCTTCAACTTCAGTGAGCTTGAGGCCACTGTAGCCTCAGATTCCTGTTTTTGGCTGACAGGAGTCGAACCTGATGTGCTCTTCTGTTGTAGTCCATTCACCATAGGTTTTGACATGTTGTGCATTCTGAGATGCTTTTCTGCTCACCACAAATGTTAAGAGTGGTAATTTGAGTTACTGTCGCCTTCGTGTCTACTCGGACCACTCTTGCCATTCTCCTCTGAGCTCTCTCATCAACAAGGGGTTTCCATCTTTAGAACTGCTGCTCGCTGGACATTTTTGTTTTTCCACCCCCATTTTGTATAAACTCTAGAGAATGTTAGGTGAAAATCCAAGGAGATCAGCAGTATCTGAAATGCTCAAACCAGCTTCTCTGGCAACAACAATCATGCCAACATTAACTGAAGCTCTTGATCTGTATGTGCATGATTGTATGCACTGTGCTGCTGCCACATGATGGGCTGAATGAATAATTGGATGAATGAGCAGGTATACAGGGGTTAATGAAGGTTAATGAAGATGAATGAATGAATGCTTCATATTTTCAATTTGGATTGATTGGACACATTTTTTTGTAAAAATACAGTCTTAGTTTACTTATGGTCAGTGTCATTAAATGAGTATTCTCCAGTTTATGTTCTTTTTCCTGCTTATGAAAATGCTTATAAAAGTGACACTAACATTTACTGGCATTGATATTTTTTTTTAAAGTGTTTATTTATTTGTTTGTTTGGTTGAATTCTCCTGCATTGCTCCCAGTGTTACTGCTGTATGCTCCAGATCCACCATGACCCTGATCATGACAAAGTGGTCACTGAAAATGAATGAATGGATGAATGAATATTTGTTTTTCTGGGTGTTTGTCTGTGTTTATGGTGTGTGATGCAGTATGCTTAACTGGAACAGCAAACACTTGTATTAACTCCACCTCAAGTACTCTGAATGCAAACAAAAAAAAGGAAAAGAAAGAAAAAGCACATTTAAAAAAAGCACGTTTTCTGGTTGTGATTATTTTTTGTACAGTGGAAAAATGGTTTGATTTGCACTTCAACTCGATCCATGTCTCTGTTTCTCCCAGAGTATGTTCTCTGTGGTAAGATGACAGTTGTGCAGTGTTGAGTCCTGTGCACACTGCACACTACGACAAACCCTGCCATTTTTCTGGAATCTTGTCATTGAGACTGTCTTTCCACACAGACCAGGCTCCCTTTTGTTTAGAAGATCAGGTAACATTCAAAATTTATACAGCAGACACACACCATGTCTGTGCGTACGTCCCAGGTTGAGTTGTCCACTGAGATCAGATGAAAGCATCAGGGCATGTGACTGATCCATTTGTGTTAATCAGGGGAATTCTTACTTCCCTCCCTTTTTTGTGAATCTCTCTCTCTCTCTCTCTCTCCTCTCTCTCTCTCTCTCTCTCACACTCACACTCTCACACTCACACTCACACACACACACACACACACACACTTCAGCATCTCTTCCTGACCCACTTTCTCTGTGTCCCCACCCAAGTCCCATCTGAAGACAGGCCTAATGAGATCTGGCCAGGGGAAATGCATGTGTCTGTCTTTTCCACAAATGCTTCACGTTTTCTGCACCCCAATCCACAGCATTTCTTTTTGCCCACATGTAGATGTCCTGCCATTTCCAAGGAGGTGAAGTGGTGAGAGAACGGCTCATTTATGGCATGTTGGCAGGCTTGAAGGCTGCTATTCTGGGCCTTTGAGGCGCCTATTGTTCCACCTCTCCGGAGGAGGTAAGAGCTGCTCTTTCAGAGGCACGGCTGTGCCGAGAACGCGGGCCACCAGCACTCCATCAGGAGAAAGGCGTCCTTTGTTGGCTCGGGACAGAGACAGTGCCAGACACACATCTCGACACTGTTCAAAGAACACCTCCCTTTTCACACTCGTTGACTTCTGCTGGCGTGACAGCTGAGAAACTCACAGCACACGCCCAAAGCAGGACGGCACTACACAAGCTCAAAGATTGTTTTATTCTTTTGGCAAGCAGGTGCAATTTTTCAGAATTTAAAATAATCTACAGGTACAGAAAGGAGTGTAGTTGTAAATCAGAATTTCTTCAGTATGTATTTAACCCAAGTGTATGTAATTTATAAAACAAAGTTCAACACTTATCTACTCGGGCAAAGACAATTTGTGTTTATTGTCAATCAGAGCAATTGCTTTCAAGACCAAAAGCTACAAGCCTTAAACGTCTTTACTGCAAACTACAGTCTCACATGACAGCACAATAAAACATGACATTTCTTGTTAAACATCTAGGCTTACTTTTTCAGGGCTTACTGAATCCAGTGGATCCACTGGGCTGTTAAGGTTAACACTGACATGATACTCACTCTGTATATCACTAGTAAGTATCACTATGTGGGTGTAACTGTTTGGATCGTTCTCGGGAAGGGAAACACATGAAAAGTATTTACAGAAGTACATAGCACAGTTTCAAGTGAGATATTAAGCAACAGAACCTCACACCCACAATGGCTTGTTACCTAGCTCAATAAATTCCTTCACATTGGTCATATTTCCTTAAGCTTTCGTCCGCTACTGTCAAGTGTAGTCACTGGCTTACTGCTGGTCTTGTGCTAGCCATTTTCACTGGTTCTGAAAGCTTTCGATACTTACTATGCTCAATTGCATGATGTATTCTTAAATGTTGTATTGTATTAGTGGTGTTTAATATTCATCGCTACAAACTTTTTAATGTTGGTTCTGCAAACTTTTCAAATAGCCTTGGCTTGGTTTCAGAGAGATGTTTTCCATTTTCCCTTCAGTGCACATAGCAAAATTTGACTCACCCTTTATGTTATTGTTTGACTCGCTGTATTGGCCAGATTGCTGATCACATGTTAGGCCATAGCCGATCAACCATTCCATCCCTTTTTCCCAGCAAATTTTTTTTTTTTGCCAGTTACCACCCACTAGCTAGCTCTTCCCTATCACACAATAGCTGGAATAGTCTCACTATATGTGAAAGGTTGGTTCCTTTAACAGAAGAGACATAAGGGAGTCTTTTTTTTTTTCTCAGTATGCATCGGATGAAGGAGGAGGCCATGTTTCAATCTGCTGTAGAAGGCTGCAGATGTTAAGTGGGTGAGAGAGTGAGCAGGAACACCATTAGCATTTACAGGGTGTTGTTTGGCACTCAAGCCACCCCTCTGTGTCGAATCAGGCATTGTTGATTAATTTCAGCCTATTAGCACCCCCCTCCTCCTCATCCTCCTGCCTCACTTCACCCCTCCCAGGTTAATTCCCCATGCCAGCGAGCAGCGAAGGGGGCCATGGGTGTGAGCGATCGTCGCAGGGGTTTGCTGGCGAGCACATCGTTGTCAGGAGTGTATTAATGAGCGTGAGGCTCAGCTCCCGCGGCCAGGGCCATGGCGGCGATGCCGTCTCTGCTGAGGCCTGGCCTAGTTTCTGCCCTCGCCGGGGAGCACAAGGATCCAACGACTGATGCTGATCACCTGACAGCGGCCCCCACTGCTGCACATGTTCATGTGTTTGTGTGTGCGTGTATGCAGGAGACGGATGGCAAGTGCGAGCGCGGCTAAATGGCTCTCTCGTTTCGTTTTTCTGTCTCTGAATAATTTGCCGCGTGGCAGAGGAGGGTGTCATGGATAGTGTTGAATCTCATCAGCTCTTTTTCTTGGAGTAGTCCCCCCGTGAGCATCGATTGGCCAAACTGAACAGATGTGATATTGTGCTTGGGCAGTCTGCAGGGTGTTTTAGAATAATAATAATGATGCTTGGGTGGGAAACTTGAGAACTTTTCTTTTTAAACGACAGATGCCCTTTACATTTAATAGAAATCACAAAATTACATTCAAATAAAGTCTTGCAAGTAAATTGGATATAAAATCTATCAGTTAAACCTCCTATACCCAGAGACACTACTGAAACATCAGAATTTACACAGCTAACTTTATTTAGCTAACTAGTTGTCGAGCATATCCTAGCTACACTATATGGCCAAAAGTATGTGGACACCTGACCTTCACACCCATATGTACTTGTTGAAAATCCCGTTCAAGATTTAGTCCCTTTTTGCTGTTATATTAACCTCCACTTTTCTCGGAAGGCTTTCTACTAGATTTTGGAGCGTGGCTGTGAGGATTTGCTCATTCACCCACAAAAGCATTAGTGAGGTCAGGCACTGATGTCGGGTGAGGATGCCTGGGACACAGTTGGCGTTCCAGTGCATCCCAAAGGTGTTCAGTGGGGTTGAGGTCAGGGCTTTCTGTAGGACACTTGAGTTCTTCCACTCCAATCTTGGCAAACCATGGATGTCACTTTGTGCACAGGAGTATTGTCATGCTGGATCAGGTTTCAGTGAAGGGAAATTGTAATGCTACAGCATACAAAAACACTGTACAATTGTGTGTGTTCCAACATTGTGGCAACAGTTTGGGGCAGAACCACATATGGGTGTGATGGTCAGGTGTCCGCATATTTTGGCCATATAAGTGTATATTCTCATGGGCATCACGAACTTCTCATTAACTTATTTATTTATACTTGGTTATTCCTGATTGCTGTTTTTGGTGTCAGTGTCACATTGTGTGCATGTGGATGAGCTGTTATCTGAGGTGGTGATGATGTGCTACAGATGCTGACACGACTGTCACTGATAGGCTGCATGAATCTGGACTAGAAAGAAACCAGGCAAAGCTTTACTTCTTCATAACATTTTGTGCTCTTTTCTTTGGACCGTTGGTGGTGCTGCTGTGCTTCATTCCACAAAAGTCCAAAATAACCCACATTAAGACATTATTTTAACAAAAAATAATCTGATGTGGATGCCAAAAAAATCACAAAACCTTTTTTTCTTTGAAAGAGATAAGTGGCTTATCTCTGCTGGCCCATTTATACCATCCGCCCCTAGTCAGGTGTAATTTGTCCACTTCTCCAGAACAGACTTTTCAGGCCATGCACATGTCTGACATGACTTAACTGTAATTATGGTGGCATGAACCACTAGAATTGTCAAGTTGAACCCTTTAAATTCCACGATAATCTGTGAAACCAGTATAGCTCTAATAAAAATGGAAGTGTTCCATTTTCTCTGTGTAAAATAGCTCTGTGTAAAAATAGATTTTCAAGCTTTGATGATTATGCTTGCTAATGGTAAGAATGTTTGTTTGTTTTTTTTCTTCTCCTGTAAAACAGCCATTTTGGTGATATGAGGTCTCCTTTAGGACAAAGACATGATGCAAACCTTGTTGGACCTTTTTTGTGCTCCCCCTTACAGCGATAACGGAGAGGGTGTAGTTGTGTACAGAGTGAAACATGGACTGAGATTTGTGAAGATGCCTATGTCAGCTTTGCGCTCCCTAGCTAACTCACACTTGGTTTCTTCTCAGCTCAGTACTGATCAAGGTTTGTTTCACTTTTTAGCATAAGGAGGACACACAGCAGCACCATCAGCTCAGTCAGGGTCAGCTGAGATGAGCGTTTACTCAGGTGTCAGGTGTTCGTCTGAAACAGGTGCTACATGGAAGACTATTAACATGTAATAACTGCACACAGTGAGGGACACCTGCTTCAGTATTGGGTTCTAAAGGCTTATGGGAAACATTGTTCTAAGGTGATCGTAGATGTTGTGTGGTCAAGTGTGTGTGTGTGTACTGATATGTTAAGTGTGTGTAATAGCTGTAGCCTGGTCTATGGGTTGGGTGCTCAGTGTAAGCCAGCTCGCTGAAATTCTATAAATAACAGTCATCAATATCCTCTTCTCAACCTGCTCGAGCTCTGCGTCCTCTCATGGCGGAGTCTCTAATGGCATTAAATTTTCAGAAGAGCTGACTCCACTGTGCCACTTTAGAAGAGAGAGAAGACGAAAGAAAGAGTGGTGAGAGAAGAAAAAATAGTTTTCTGTCATTAATGACTGAATATGCAAACTAATGAAAATGCAGAAGGTGTGCAGGATGAAGAGATGGGGTTGATGTCTGGTGGCCAGGGCTGGACAGAGTGAATAATGTAGTAGCACTTTAATCATTCTCTCTCTCTCTCTCTCTCTCTCTCTCTCTCTCAAATGGGCAATATCAGGTGCACAATTCCGCCAAGGTTATTGAACCTTTTAAGATACTAAAGAGAGTTCTGGAACCGTCCAGAGCAAGAACTACCGTATATGGTACCTAGACGGGTTGTTGGTTTGCATTTCCATCACACTGAAATGAATGTTACTGTGACATCAAATAACCGAGGTGATGTAGCAGCTAGCATAAGCACAGCAGCATGGTGAATCGGCGTGTTACGGTTTGTTCATGGTAGGATAAACTAGTCTACAAATCACTGTTTTAGTGTATTGACCATTTAAAAACACACGAGCCAGTGGTGAAAATAAAAGTTTCAAGTTTATTAATTTATATAGCACCTTAAAAGCAGCGAGTGCTGACCAAGGTGCTGCAAAGCCAAAACATCAGAAATATCAACTAACAAAAGCATTAAAACAGAGAAAATTTAAAATCATTAAATAATACAATGCAAAACATCACCAAACAAAAAACAAACAGAAACAAAGTGTTTTCAAGTTATGCAAAAGCCTGAGAAAAAAGATATGTTTTAAGAGATGATTTAAAAGAAGATAATGTAGAGGATGATCTGATGGATAAAGGCAAAGAGTTCCAGAGCATAGGACCCAGAACTGAAAAGGCCCTGTTCTGTTTAGATTTTAAACGAGATTTTGGGAGAATCAGTAACTTCTGAGAGGATGATCTAAGCGTTCTCACAAGAGAATAAAAATGGAGAAAGATCTGAAATGTAAATAGGGGCAAGACCATGAAGCGCTTTAAATACAAAAGCTAGAACCTTAAAATCAACTCTGAATTTAACAGGTAACCAGTGAAGTGAAACTAACAAAGGGGTAATATGATCTCTCTTTTTTGTCCCTGTCAAAAAGCGAGCAGCAGCATTCTGTACTAATTGTAAACGCGATAGTGAAGACTGGTTAATTCCAGCTTAAAGAGCGTTACAGTAATCCAGCCTGGTTGAAATGAATGCATGAATAACAACCTCTAAATCATTAAAACTTTTCAGCTTGTGAAGCCCCTTAAGCTGCAAAAAACTGCCTCTGACTACAGAGTTAATTTGTTTGTCAAATTTTAATTCAGGATCAAAAATAACTCTCAGGTTTTTAACCTTTTCACGGATGTTTTCTTCAAAAGGGCTCAGAGTAGGTCTTAAAAGGAAAAATGTATGCTTTATGAATTCTTTGTATAAAACTTATACTTATAAATTAGTTGTATAAAACTGTCTTTGCACATCCTTGTATATACAATCATCTTCATAAATATTTGGCAAACTTTTGTTTTTAGCTGTCTATGACAATGTATTGGTGATGAACAATTAAATAATGAGCAGAATTTTAATTTGAGCGTACGTCCAAATTGGGTAATTGGTGTAGAAATCATTACAGCACTTTTTATATATGGACAAACCTGCTCCCTTTATTAAGCGACCAAAAGTAATTGGATAAACTAACATAATCATAAATTACATTCTTATATTTAATATTTGGTTGCAAATCATTTGCAGTCAATGATTGTATGTTGTTTGGAACACACAGACATCACTAGATGCTGGGTTTCTTCCATGGTGATGCAGCTGTCTTCAGTTCCTGCTTGTTCTTGGTTCTTTTGCCTTCTTTTTCTTGTGAAAGGCATGCTCTGTTGGATTTAGGTCGGGAGAATGACCTGGCCACTGCAGAACCTTCCACTTCTTTGCGTTAAAAATCATGGGTTGATTTGGAAATATTCTTTGGGTCATTGTCTGTCTGCACTATGAGACACCATCCAATGGGTTTTGAAGCATTTGACTGAATCTGAGCAGATAATATGGTCTTATACTCCTTAGAATTCATCCTGTTGTTTGTCAGCAGTCACATCATCAGTAAAAACAAGGGAACCAGTTCCATTGGCAGCCATACGTACCCACACCATGAGATGGATCATGAGAAGTGCCTTCCTTCCCTTGTCTAAATTCTCTTCTTCCCATCTTTCTGGCATAAGTTGAACTTTGTCTTATCTGTCCCTAAGATGATGTTCCAGAACTGTACAGACTTTTTAGATTTTTTTTTTAAAGCAAACTCTAATCTGGTCTTCTTGTTTTTGAGGCTTACCAGTAGTTTACATCTTGTGGTAAACCCTTTGTATTTACTCTGTTGAAGGCTCTTCCTGATTGTTGATTTTGACACAGATATGCCTACCCTGCTGGATGGTGTTCTCGATCTGGCGAAATGTTTTGAATGGGTTTTTTCTTCACCAGTGAAAGAATTCTTCTGTCATCTACCCCACTTTTTTTCTGTGGTCTTTTGGGCCTTTTGGTATTCCTGAGCTCACCAGTACTTTCTTTATTTTTAGGAATGACCACACCTAAAGTTTTTGCTATCTCTCTGATGAGTTTGCTTTGGTTTTTCAGCCTAATGATTGCTTGCTTCGCTCAGCTCTTTGAACTTCATATTAAGAGTTAACAGCAACAGATGTCACATTTGCAAAAAACGCTCTTATCTGCTTACTTGTAGGTGAAATAATGGGGGAATAACACGTGGCCATGGAACAGCTGAGCAGCCAATTGTCTAATTACTTTTGGTCCTTTAAGGGGGGGTGGGTGGAGGAATGATAGCCAACGTGCATGATAAAGTTATGAGAAACATGTTAGGATTGGCAGCGGAGGTAGCCAAAGAGTTTCAGGTCAGTTCTTCCAGGTTTTCTGAAAAGGTCCTGGTGATGGAGTTATATTTATGGTGGTCTGGCTCTGCCGTGGTCTTCCAGTCTGAACCCATGCATTTAATGCTAGCAAATATCATGATAAATCAGCTTCACTTTACAACATGTCCTGATGTGGCCAACTACTTTCAGCCACTCACCAAGTTCTGACTGATGTTTGCTGCCATCTGGAACTCAGATGATGATAACCTACATTTCACAGTGACACTGCCACTACACATTACTTTTGATTTCTGTTAAATTATTAGTACAGTTACAAATAATGGGCATGTAAATTATAATTAAACTGCATAATTTTAGTAATTTTTTTTTTTTTTTTAACCAATCACTACCATGTCCATATGTGCTTTGTCTTTCCATAGTATATGCTCTAATGGGAACTGTACGTGTGCTATTTTATAGGAAAAAGGCTACAGGAGTGGGTCTGTGTAATCTTGTGCCTCTCGCTCTTCGCTGTCAACTTCTTCTTCCTCCTCATCAACTTCTCCGGAGTGCCCATCTACAGAATCATCTTTGGCATTGGTAAGCTGCTAGCCCTGTATTTATCTTGGCATTGTGTGTAATAATTGAGCGATACAGTTTACAGTCTGAACATGTTAAATGCCTTAATCATCTAGATTAGTCCAAATGTGTTGCATCTTTCAAGACGCTTATATTTACATGAATTTAGTATTGCATAATGTCTTTAGTTACACTTGTTCGTAGATGCTTTTTTTAAAAAAAAAAGAAAAGTGCAGTTTTGATCATAAACATCCAGTATTTTAATGAACTGAACAAAATCAACATATAAATTCATATCAAGTACATTTTCATGGCTATTTTGTCAAATAGCCAAAGGTTTGGGCACAATGATTTTTTTTTTTTTTTTAATGAATTAACAGGCTTTTTTTTTCACTCAGTTCACATTTTCAAAACCTTTTACACAATTAGCACAACTGTGCTCTATGTGGACCAAACTGTGAAATGTTTTCTCACTTCTTTGACACATAAATACATACAGATATTAACAGATATAAATGATTTCAATAAATTTAAACAATTACTTAACTCAAGCTCCACAACTGTTTTTTGTTTTTTTTTCTTCAATTAAAACTGTAGCCTAAACCATTAAAATTGTAGTGGGTAAAGGAACAAAGAGCAAATGTTACAGTGGATGTTCTGGGCTAGAGGGATTTTAACATCACTGTGTATACAGAAATATTATCCAGCTGCTGCAGTATAAATCCTGAACCGGGCCACTGTGCTGTATTACTGCCTGATTTCATTATTAGTATTTCCTCATGAGAGAATGAAACTGCCCAATCCTGGGTCTTCATACATGTGTCCTTAAGTCACCTTTGGATTTTTACCCCACTTTTTTCCAATTTGATCATTTGCCAATTCCCACTCCACCCTAGCTATGTGACATAAGACACTGACCGCTTTATTAGGAACATTATCCAATCATGTGGCAGTAGCACAGTGCATAAAATCATGTAGATATATGTCAAGAGCTTCAGGTAATGTTCAAATCCAACATCCGAATGGGGAAAAATGTGATCTCAGTGCCTTGTTGGTGGCATTTGGAGCTGGTTTCAGAAACACAATGTCGCAAAAACAAACAACCAAAAAAATCAACCAGTGAGAGGCATTTCTGGGGGCAGAGATCCCTTTTTGAAGAGAGATGTGGGAGGTGAATGGCCAAGCTGACAAGATGTCCATGGTAACTCAAATAACCACTCTTTACATCCATGGTGAGCAGAAAAGCATTTCAGAACGCACAACACATCAAACCTTGAGGCAGGTGGGCTACAACGGCAGAAGACTACATCATGTTCCACAGCCAAGAACAGGAATTTGAGGCTACCGTGGGGCTCACTGAAACTTTGCAGGTGAAGAATGGATAAGCATTGCATTTCTACCTGCAGAAATGCCACTCGCTGGGTGTTTTTTGTTTTTTGTTTTTTGCACCACTTTTTGTAAACCAAAGAGACTGTTGTGTGTGATCCCAGGAGATCAGCAGTTTCTGAAATGCATTGTGCTGCTGCCACATGATTGGCCGAATAATTGCATGAATGTGCAGGTGTACAGTGTTCCTAATGGCGAGTGAGTCTAAACCGATCAGCCATAACATTAAAACCACCTGCCTAATATTGTGTGGTTCTCACTTGTGCCCCCAAAACAGCTCTCCTGTCGAGTCATGGACACCACAAGACCTCTGAAGGGGTGCTGTGGTGTCTGGCACCAAGATATTAGCAGCAGATCCTTTAAGTCCTGTAAGTTGCGAGTTGGGGCCTCCATGGATCTGTCTTGTTTGTCCAGCACGTCCCACAGATGCTCAATCAGATTGAGATCTGGGGAATTCGCAGGCCAAGTCAGCACCTTGAACTCTTTGTCATGTTCCTCCATTCCTGAGCAATTTTTACAGTGTGGCAGGCCACTGCCATTAGGGAATACTGTTGCCATGAAGAGGTGTACTTGGTCTGCAACAATGTTTATATAGGTGGTACATGTCAAAGTAACAGCCACATGAATGCCAGGATGCAGGGTTTCCCAGCAGAACATTGCCCAGAGCTGTGTACAGCTGTATAATTGCTATATAAAGTCCAGGTTTTGGTAAACCAACATGGTGCCTTGTGGTTATTTTTAACTGAAGATTTTTCTGTCATTATCAACAGCACAATAAGTGTGGGTGTTTTAAATTTATTTTCTGTTTGAAAGCTTCTTGGTAAGACCTTTGTAGTTTTTCAGTTAAATTTAATTGCACAGAAAAGGCAAAGTACTAAATTTTTTTTTTTTTTAAAGTGACAGTTCTGGCGTAGTCATTTTTCTACATCACTAGATTTCAGCATAATACAGCCCTCTTTCAATTTGAGTTTGACCTTGACATAAGAACACACCGTTTAGTTCAGTAGGATTGAGGTTCTATAATAACTCCTGTCTGTTTTCCTTTCTCGTGGCTCAGTGGCCGGTATCGTGACTGCAGACTTTGCCTCTGGAGTCGTGCATTGGGGAGCTGACACCTGGGGCTCTGTGGACATCCCCATCATTGGGAAGGTGAGCGTGTGATACAGAAATGACTCTCTGAGAGGCTAAAACTGTTCTACTACTGAGCCTTGTAAGATTTGTAATGGAAATAATTGCTAAAGCTTCAGTACTTTACATTACTTTGATTTCTGGTAGTTTGGTTATGGCTTTTTGAATTATTATTGACACTAAATGAGAGTATAGCATGTGGCCTGCAAGTTTCAATATGGCATACACCATTGGCTGCACAAGTGTTCCCTGCACAGGAGCAATTACACTCGGCATGCAGCAAACGTGCCCAGTGTGAAAACTACCCAAGTAGTGAAGGGTTCACTAAGTTGTGCAAAGATAATAATAGCACCATCTATAGCAATGTGTTTTTTTTTTTTTTTTGGTTTTTTTTTTTTTTATATATAAAATTTCCTCTCTTTAAATTTCCTTTATTTAAAAGAACCATTGTTTGCTGTAGATGGTGCTGTTACTATTTTTGTGCATCTACATTTTACGAAGTCTATTCTATTAAATAAAACTTTATAAATAAAATATTTACGTAATTTTTCAACTGCATTATGTAAGAACAAAAAAATTGAAATCGTAATCGCGAATCAATCATAAAGTTGAAAAAGTTTTATATATTTATTTATTTAGCACTATCGCCCAGCCCTACATGCAACCTATAATGCGTGTCGGTCGATTCGGAGCTATCAGTCACTTCACAAGTGCAGATGATTTGTGAAGAATGCGATTATGTGACAAGCGTGCTCTCTGGTGTTCAGTGCGATTGCTTTAGATGCATAATTAATAGAACACTGATTTCACAATGTGAATCACACATTTTTACATCGCGATGTATCACTACCCCCCTACCATATAGTGTTGTTTTGGTGCACATTAGATGTGGACAAATCCTAATAATCCTAATAAAAAGCTCCGTAGTGCTGCCAAGTCCCATGTTTTGGTTGCTCAGAAACTGACTGCGCTAAAAACTGGTAGCTAATGTAATATAATAACATGGTGAGAGAGTGAGTTAAATGCTTTAATACAGTAAGGGAAACAAAGAAGTTAACAATTATTATTCTCTTCTAATGTAGCACATCATGTTTTTGAACCTCGGCAAACAGTCAGCAAGCTTTTATCCAATGTTTCAGCTATCAGATTTGGTGTTCTGGCCTCATAATATGTAAAAGCTAATATTCAAGTATGGCTAGCGTCTTTATTTTCTCAACATGTTTAACCTCAAAGTGGCAATGTGTAGTAAGAAAGAGTTATATGATGGCTTAAATATAATGACATGTCAAATGAGAAAACCTTTGTATTGTCAACAAGTCAATAAAAAGTAGGATTTTTTAATGGTTGTTAAACCTACCAGGCAACTATGAATAAAAACCCTGAAATATGCTCGTCTCAGGCTACTGATTTGTCCACTTCTGTTAAAGTTAAACGTGATTTGCGATTTAAAATAGAGCTTCTAAGTAGCGGGCATTAATATTTAACAAACAGTTCAGCAAACATGGTTTTGCTTTTGAATCTCCTGTAACATATTGTAATTTAATGGCACTTTCCAGAGCCATATCACAATTATAAGCAGGTTTCTCTGATTACCCTGCAGTCTGGCACAGACATGCTCACTCATTACATATACAGTGTGGGCTCTTAGCATATTAGTGTGTTTGATTTTAACAAATGACCCTGTTTAATTTTTCATATCAGCCTTTGCTTTATTGGTCTGTTGTGGTTTACTAGGCTTATGCCCGGATAAAGGAAAATGCCACATCCTCCCAGGGGGGTGTCCTCCATTCCTGTTTCTTGGAGCTCCAAGTTGTAACCTCCACAACTCTCGCACACACGCATGCTGTACCCAGTGGGGGGCGGGAATACCCAGGAGAGTCAGATTAATGCAGACCATAGTTGCCCAATCAGAGAAAAGGTCACCCTCTGCCTGGCCAATTAAAAAGTGTCTGGCCCCTGCTTTTTGTACTGGACAGGTAGGAGTGATGAATTTGGGCAAGCGTTTGTATTTCTGGTGACAGAGGGCAGTGTGTCGCAGATGGAGGTGGGGAGTGGCATTAGGGCATGCTTATTCCCTGTCGTGCATGTAGTATAGCTCCCAGACCCCATTCCCCAGCGTTGCTTATTACTTTGGATAATTTTGTGCATTAGCAAAGCTCAAGTACATTAATGAGCATACACAGAGTTAGCCAGTTTGGGAATTTCTAGTGATTTTTGTAGCCAACTCCTCAAGCATTTAAAAACCAAGTAATCAACTACCCGGTATGTAAAGTAAACAGTATAACATGTTAGCGTTATTTAACTTTCCTTAACAACATCAATTTAAAAGAAAATCAAACATTTTCCTTTTTTATAAGTGGCAAAAACTAGACAGCTTATTTAATAAATTGAATAACCAAGTGTAGGTGATGTAGTGTTATGATAATTTGAAAAATAAATATTAACTCCCACTGACGGAACATACATTAACAGTAGTGCAACACTGTGCAGTCATATTTCATATTAAATATCACAGACACATATTAAATATCACAAGTGAAATTGTCTCTTTTTTTTTTTTTTTTTTTTTTTTTTTTTTTAAAACAAAAACACAGCGACAAGACCACAAATTTAGCATAAAACTTGTATTTATTTATTTACCCACAGTATTTTTTTCTCCTAGTTGCTTGTATTTAGTTCTCCTTTACATTTCTTACGTTACCTGGAATCCGTGCAAAATCTGCCATTTTTTATTTAGGATCTATATCAAATCTATATTTTCCTATTCACTATATACAGTATGCTCACTACATAGGGTACAACAGAAAGGCACTATATAACCTATGTAGTGCACTACATGCCCGATAGTACGCCATTAGAGATTTACAGTAAAGTAGTGAGTTTTGTTAAGATGAACGTTTTGGCACACTTTTAACCGTCAGCGTCATGGTGTGGTGTTTTACATGCTGGGGATAGTGCAGCGGTGCCCAGCAGTTATCCTGTTAGTTTGGAGTCTGATTTCCCTGCTCCAACAAACCTAAGCATGGGTTAGGGCTTTCATTAACTAAAATTGTTCACATGAGGTGAATTGTCATTAAAAACAGAAGGGAAGTGGATGTAGAAGAGACTTGGATGTAAGCACTGATGCATTTAGATAGAAACCCAAGCCACACGGATAGATATCTAACTCGGGATATGTTGTAATGTACACAAATTACTAAAAGTTTAATGCCGTATTTGTTTAATGCCACTGTCTGTAGCTTTATGGCTGAATTTTTTAAAAAAAAAAAACATGGTCATAGGGACCCAGTGTCTGGGAATCTGAGGACAAGGCATCTTTGTGTCCTGGAGAGCAGGCCATCTGAACAGTGTGTCCAGCAGCACCCCTGTGGCCCGGGTCAGCGAGTCTGCGCTCCCCGCGCTTTCATCAGCATCCGTCTGTGCTGCTAAACGGCTCGATCTGCCAAGCCATGGCTAAAGGGAGGAAAGGAGAATGGCTTTCTTGTGGCTCTGCAGCCACCGTGGATCCTTCCACTGACAAGGATAATTAGGACCCGCCACCTGGGAGTGAGCAGACTTCAAAAAGAACAGGGGAATTTATGGCCCCTTCAGCGCACAGCAAACTAAGACCCTTTAACGGGCACATTAAAGGCGACACTCAGCGGACGGCTATATACAGCTTTCTGACCGTGCGTTCAAACCAAAAAAGCATCAACTTGAGGGAGAGTTGCTAATGAGCATGATTAAACAGGCTCTTAAGAGTGACGAGGAAGAGAGGGAGAGGCGGACAAAATGAAACGGATTGCTCCAGTGGGTGTCGGGTTAAAAGTAAGGGGGGGCCAGGCTCCCATCAGCCACTGCGTTGCCAGGGCAATCCGGTGATGGAAGTCATGATTAGGCAGAAGGCGGCCAAGGCGAGGCAGGGTGTTAAACGGTGCGGGATTAGCGGCGGCGAAGCGCCAGGTGGCCATGGTGTGCTGGAGAGTCCACACACACACACATGCGCCTGGAGCTTATCACACGTTTAATCTCGCGTACGGGCTGAGGATGAGCAGAAGGAGAGGGAATATAATTGTCGAAATATCAGCAGATATTCCCCCCTATCCCTGCACTCCAGCAGAGTTCAGCCGTGCGGCCTCAGATACATCCATGATTGAGTTCGGGCCACATGATAATGACGTTCCCTCCCCTGCTTCTCGCCTCTGAAGCGCCGTAGCACTGCAGCACCAAACGATTCCTTCTTTTTGTGTGGCTAAATAAATTACTTTCATGCTTGTGTGTGTTTTTTTCCTTCTTTTTTGCACATGCACTACTTTCCCGTGCTGTCTTTCATTTGTTGTGCCCCGTGCAGCCCCGGCCATGAGTGACATGAGCTGCTGAGCGTCAGCTTTTTCATGCTGCAGGATGGCAGCGGTGGGGAAGTGCTGCTTTATGCTCGGTTATCTCACAGCTCCAGAACTTGTGAACTCCTGCCTCCCACCCCTGCTTTCATTAGGCTCTATCGGTCAGCATCAACCCTCCTACACCCTCCTTTCTCCTCTGACATGCAGGAGCCCTCATGCTTCAGAGCTGTTTGTTAAGGCTGACATTCTTTGTATTTTTTCTTTCATTTTCAAAACTTCCAACTCGTTCTTGAACTATACCCCTTTTGATTTTGCTGTAATATGGCATGGCACAGTTTAAACCAGACTCCCAAGGAAGCGCATCAGTGGAAACTTTGCGTGACCACCAATTTATTTAGCCAGTCATTATGGTGTGTATGATGTGTTTATCTGGCTGTGTATTATAGAAAGGTAATTTCTCTTATTCTCTCTTTTGCTTTTTCTTTTTGTCTTCCTTTTATCTCCCTGTCTCTGTGTCACACCATGCATGCAGGCGTTTATCCGTCCATTCCGGGAGCACCACATCGACCCTACGGCCATCACGCGGCACGACTTCATTGAGACTAATGGGGATAACTGCATGATCACCATCCTGCCTCTCGCCCACATGGCCTACAAGTTCCTGTCCTACACACCAGGTGCAAAGACACAGACAAACACACACTTTCAATGTAGTCAGTTGCATATTATTCAAACAAAAATGTGCTTAAAAGCAGTTTGTAGTATTCAGTATGCAACACAAACGTTTCTGATTTCCAAGTATGCAGCCAGAGCTACTGCATCCCACAATGCACCATGGTTGTTTCTTTTTCAAAACACAAGCTGGGTTTAAGCTAGGGTTATACTGCGGGGTGTTTTCATCTGAATGCTGGAGGAAACTGAAAAAACCTACGTTAACTCATTTATTTCCTATGTGAACAAATTAGTACAATCCTTATCAATGGCTGAACAACTTAGTCAGCTTGCGGGTTTTTTGTTTGTTTGTTTGTTTTTTTTGTTGTTCATTGTTTAAGACTCTAGACTAACTTTTTTTCAGAACTATCCTGGAACTCTTAGCTGTCCCAAAGTGAAAATTGGGACATTTTTTTTTTTTTTTTTTTTTTTGTTACATTTCTTTTGTTTACATGACTGATATATTTATTTGTCTATTTAATTTCTTGTACTGCCGTAATATCAAATGATTTTGGATTATCTTTACAATATATTTTATACAGTTATGAATGGTAAAAGCATCATAATTAGTATTGATTTCTCCATGCTTGTGATTTACCATTTAAAAAAAAAAATTGCGATTAACAATGTAATCATCCACAGCAAAAAAAAAAAAAAGACAGAAAAAAGAAAGCATTCCCATCATTTTTTGGTTTAAGGAGAGCAGGGGAGGGTGTAATAATATTACCAGCTGTGCATTCAGGAACTGGTAACCAGTATTGTGCCGAATCCTTCATGTGCAAAAAAAAAAAATATGTATTTAATCTCTTCTTAATTATTAGCATCATAATCACTTTTTTTAAAGATTTAGATTTGACTCTACATTGTAGGCCTATTTAATCTTTTTAGATCAACTTTTTTCTCTTTTGGACAAAAAACCAAAAGATCATTTGACTCTTTTCCACCTACATATTTCAGTGACATCCTTAATAAATATAGTTAACTAATTATATTTGTCCACTGTTATCTATTTCAAATGAATGAATTCAAAACTTTCTCCATTTACCGTGACAGAAAGCGAGAACGCCCCGCGAGTCGAGAGAGTCATGAGATGGGGAAGGGGGCGGGGCTTCCAGACGGTGTCATTTAATATCAGAGAATTCAAAACACCTGCGCAAATCAATCCAGATCTTCAACTGTCTCATCTCCCGTTTTATTGGGGAGGAAAAGACAGCTCTTTTGGCACGTTTTGTGTGATAACTCATACTAGTGTACTCACCAAACTAAATTGTGAAGGTCCTATTTAAAATGTATAACGGTGGTTAAGTCTGATAATATAATTGTTATATATCACTGGATATCACGGCAGTGTAATATCACATATAGACAATAAAATTGTTGTATCACACAAACTTCATTTAAATCATGATGTTTAAACCAAAGTGCTAGATGGAGGCACAAACTGAGCCAGAGACAGAGCTATAGAAATGCAGAGTGTTCTGAAACAAAAACACAAAAAATATTTTAAACTAGTTATTTATATGAATATCTAATCCTTTATTTCACTTTGGCTCATTGTTTTCCCCACTCTGTTGATTTGATGTGGGTAAGGTTTGTGTACCTTTTTCCATTGTCATATTTCTGACCAATGAATGAAAGAGTTTCAGTCCTGCACAGTGTGGCTAACACACCTAAGGCTAAGTTCAGTTCATTCAGACTCAGCAAATGGACTGCAAGGTGTGAACTCCTCGCCCTTTATCTGGTAGAGAGGGAGTGTTCAGTGTCATGCTCAGTGTAGCATCTAACAGTAGCTTTTCTGCGGGGATATTTTTGGGAGGCTCAGCCCTGGCCTGCATGTTTAAGCATTGTGTAACAATGGAGTTGATGGTGTGTTCACTCAGTAGCCTCAGTTTTCAGCTTGATCATGTGAAGGTCAGTTTGAAATCAGACTGGCGCACTAATGGAAATACACTTTATTAAAAAGCAAGACTGCATTTTATTTTCTTTTGCATAAAATTAAATCTCCACCCTATGTGGATCTCCCTGTCACAGATGCCCTTGCCGAGTCCTACCCCTGGGACTGTTTTGTGTTTGCGCTTGCTGTCTTTGTGACGATGACCAATCAGATCCACAAGTGGTCACACTCCTACTTCGGCCTGCCACGATGGGTCACTCTGCTGCAGGACTGCCACCTAGTGCTGCCCCGCAAGCACCATCGTATCCACCATGTGTCCCCTCATGAGACCTACTACTGCATTACTACAGGTAAACACACACACTTTAGAGTTTTACATCCTCTGTTCATATTCTACATGTTAATTGCATGTGATCTTTAGAATGTTCTCTCCAAGCAGGTTATTACAGTAGAAAAAGTCTTAAGGTCGTGCACATTGTACACATGGTAGCATTTAGACTGGTGATGTTATGAGGTGTTGAGGTCAAATCCAAGAACTGTAAGCTGCTGGGCCCTTGAGCGAGGCCCTTCGTTGTGTACAATGAAACATAGTTGAATAGAATTGTGCCTGGATTGTAATATGCTTCATATATAGAACACACTAATGAAAAGCTGAAAATACTGTTAGTCTTCTGTTTCTTTTTCAAAATTGTAACGTGACCTTGGGATTGATAAAGGTGCATTATAAATTAATAATATTAATAATAAAAATAATAATCATCCTCATCATTACTGTAAGTATGTGTTAAACATAATTATTTCAAGCAGAAGGGTTTGTGGATGGGGGTGTGTCCCTTTTTCAGATGATAAGATACATATCTTGATACACTACATGGCCAAAAGTTTGTGGACATCTTACCATCACACCCATATGTGCTTGTTGAACATCCCATTCCAGATTTAGTCTCCCTTTGCTGTTATATTAACCTCCACTCTTCTGGGAAGGCTTTCTACTAGATTTTGGAGTGTGGTTGTGGGGATTTGTGCTCATTCAGTCACAGCAGCATTAGTGAGGTCGGGCGCTGATGTTGGGCGAGGAGGCCTGGCATGCAGTCACTGTCACAGCTAAGGTCAAGGCTCTCTGCAGACCACTCGAGTTCTTCTACTCAAACCTTGGCAAACCATGTCTTCATGGACCTCGCTTTGTGCACAGGATCATTGTCATGCTGGAAAAGGTTTGGGCCTCTTAGTTCCAGTGAAGGGAAATTGTAATGCTACAGCATATAAAGATGTTATTGACAATTGTGTGCTTCCAGCTTTGTGGCAACAGTGTGATGATCAGGTGTCCCAAACTTTTGGCCATGTAGTATACATATTATACGACGCAGTTAAGCACAGATACAATTCAATTCAGGTCCGATCCATTTATTAAATTTTACAATGTATTAACATATCCTAGTTTTTGTTCAGTAAGGAACAACAATTTCAAAACACTTCTTCACTGTCTTTTTGTTTGATAATTACTACATTAGGTATCTGTAGTATGTTGATCCTCTCTTCTTCATTTTTTCCATACAGTGCAGGGATGAACATTTCACTGCCGACTCGACATTGTGTATCTAGCTTCCAGCGTAGATCGTGTCTGAATCCAAACATGGTCTGTAGTGTTACAGGGGTGTGTGTCCTTGCAAATTACTTGATTCCTTTCATTATTGCCTTTAATAGGCTAGAAGTGTGGGGTAGTGAGCTCTGAAAGAAGCTGTTACCAATAGCGTTACCTGTTGCGAGTTTAGCTGCAGGCTTCCCCTTGGGTAACATCAGCACCCCGTGCCGTCTTCATAGCAAGTGTATTGTTTGCGCATCACCAAGTCTTTTGTCAAGACTTCCTGCTGAGCTTTTTCGATTCAAAATAGTTCCAAAGTTTCGATTAAACACTTAAGACTTTCTCTCTTACACACAAACGAGGGAGTGTGCATCAATTTTCAATGGAAGTATCGCTTTTTAACCTTTTTCCTTTCCAGGTCGAACCATATCAAGGTTTGCAAACCAATGTGGCCAGATCAGGGACTCCTGGACCAATTTTCTAATATGAAATCTTTTTTCTCTACACTTTTCTTTTGTGGATTGTGTCATGTAATTTAATTGCAGCACCAATATTATATAGCCCCAGCCCTCCATCGTAGTACGCTTTTCTGAAATATCATATCCATCATCACTGTTATAAGTGGTGAACACTTCAGCAATTCCTCTGTTATTAATACATTTCTTAGTTAAAAAGTATTAACTTGTTAATAGGTTAATGGATGGTAAAATATAAAACATCCCTTTTACCATTTGTTTGATTGATTGACCTCTCTATTGGATGCTTTATTGTTGTGTTTTGTTTTTTTTTAAAAAAAATCATAAAGTTTCATACTTTCTAATACTATTTTGCTGACACTAGGAAAGCCTCAGCAAAACTAAATATCATGGTAAATATTTTTGCTATATTGCCCGCCCATGTGTAAGTCCATATTTTCCTTTTTTGTTGTAAATTAGAAATATTAAATTTCTTTGGAATTACAAGCATTACCCTGTAATAGCTGGAACGCTCAGTATGCAGTGTGTGTGTGTCTCTGAGAGAGCTGAGTGGGGATGCTTGTGCGTCACCTTGTGCCCCTGTGGACAACAGATGTGAGTGCGGGGGTGGAGCGTGCGCGCGCGTGTGTGTTTGAGAGAGACCGGGAAAGCAGGTCCTCCTGTCACCGTCTCCCTATTCCGAGATTGTTGAGGAGGCATGATGAAGAGGAAAGGGGAGGTCTTTCTCAAACAATCATTTATCCCCTGTACCAGTCTCTGTTTCTTTTTTGTTTGTTTTTTTTTTTTACTATCACCCCTATTTCTCTCTCTTTCTCCCTCTCATTCACTATCTCTCTCTCTCTCTCTCTCTGTCTCGTTCTATGGGAAGTCTCTCAGCGTGGCTGGGGCTCCTCCACCCTCTCCACCAGGTCTCCGGGGCCCCCAGCTTGCCTTTGTATGTGCAACTGGCTGACAATCTCCATGTATATTTAATGCTAACCTGCTGTCAGTGCTAACAAACAGGCCTGCATGGAGAGAGACAGATTGAAAGGAGGGAGACAAAGAGGAGTAATCAAACAACAAGATGCGCTACACTGGTCTCCTCTTACACAGAGAGGACCACTGCAGAGACCACACACACACACACACAGCTAGCAAGGGACATGACATAGGATATGTGTACATGGAGTGGGATGTTTAGGTTAGTGCAAATCAGGGGTTAACATGGATTCATCATGCATGCTTGATCTGTGGAGGGAAGTGCGTGTGCGTGCGTGCGTGTATATATATATGTATGTATGTATATATATATATATATATATATATATGTGTATGTGTATGTGTATATATATATATATATATAATATAAAATGTGTGTGTTAGAATGTGAGATCTTCAAAGTTGTGTCTGAAGGGGTGAAATAGGATTTATCTATGAGAATGTGAATAATAACAATAACAATAATAAATGAGAGGGTGTGATTTTATTGCAGGTGAGGTTGTTCTTAGGAAGAGACCCAAACCAGAGATGATATCAATATAGTGTTTAATAAATTAAATTAATTATTAATAATATTCGCAATAAACAATTACTCCACCATGCAGTGTAGTCTGTGGACTGTAAGCTGTGGTTGCTAAGCAACATAAAGGGCAAAGATTAGGGTATCTGTGGCTTAAGTGTAACAGTTTTATTTTTTTAGACCTGTCACATTAATACAGAATTCAATTACTATAATGTGTTCACAGGTTATGTGTATATTGAGGACTCGAAATTCAAATATATGGCTTCGAAAGTGGCTTAGATAATTCGATTTCAGAACTGAAACTACCAATTTACTTCAGTTTTATTAGTGTTAATGTTAGACTAGTGTCAGAATTTTGTGTTAATCCATAGTTTTCACACAGTATACACAGTATGAGGGCTGCTGGTGGTAAGGGATGTGGTACATTGTGTATTATAAATCTCTTCTCCTCTGTCTGATCTGGGATTTTCTGCTGTCCAGTGAGTGTGGGTGATGTGGTGCTTCCACACTTTTGCCTGATCCTTGCTTCCCTTCCTGCCTGCCATTTTCTTTGTCTTGCTTTATTTCTCTTTTCTTTACTAAGACTCAGACATTCTAAACATAGCATTTGTCCTTTTTTTTTTTCCACCAAAAGGAAACCAGTGTAGCTCCCTACAAAAATGTTTTAAAACGTTTCAGGGAAGTGGCAGACTGAGTATATTGTTCTTACTGACATAAGCTGGTGTCATTTATTTGTATCGGTTGTAAAACAGTAGGCTAAAGCTTTCATCATAATTATGTCACAAAGTTCAATACAGTAACTCGACGCACCTCCAGAAATGGCTTTAAGTTGGGAAACTTGAAGAAAATGGCCATGACACATAGCAAGGTGTGTTTACAGCAGCAACAGTACAGATTCAATTTCAGCACTTTTATACACTTATTTAACCTTTTTTTTTTTTTTTTTTTTTTTAAATCAAAGGTTCTTTGTATAGTTAAGGGTTCTTCACATTCTTAGACCCCTGTTTGATAGGGAAACAACTCTGTTGAACAGTTCTACATTAAACATTTCCCACAGACAAACCAAAAGAGCCCCAACACCAGGTTTATACTTGAAGTGTGGCCACACACATATTAAAAGCCGTCCACTAGGAGGCAGGTCAGAGCTGAAACATACCTCTCCAGCATCAGAATACTTTCTTTGACTAGTTCCACAGATGTTGCACAACAAGGTAAACAGTTTAGGAGGCTGTGATATCTTGAGAAAATGGCAGAAATAGCATCAGTGGTGCCAGCATAGACATATCAGGATATTAAACCATTTTATTGTGTAAAATGGTGTGTGTGTCTTTCTTGTCTTGAGCAATGGCTGCCACACACGTGTTATTCAGCATGTTACTTCATATACTGCTCCTGCTATATACACTGGTACTGCACCACGCACACACGTCACATAGAAAGCACAATACATGCGGATGCCATCTTGCCCATACATAGTTAAAAGAAGTCTGACTCCAGCCCAAGGGTTCTAGATATAACCTCTTTTCAGAGAGTGATGTTTCTGAAGAAAGTCTTTATAACAACAAAAACAGAAAGTAGATTATTTTTAGATTGTATAATCACTTTTTTTTTTTTTTTTTTTTACATTTGATAACTTATTTCCTGTTATTTCCTAACAGTGCATATTAGAGGCATATTAAAGACTTAAAAAAAAAAAAAAAAATGTATCTCATTCCTCCCTGCTCCCGAAAGAATTCTGACCAATCCTGCACACTCCTGCAGTTATTATTTTTGTTTGTGAACATTATCATATTGTTTTAAAAATGAAATAAGTTGGCTCTTTTTCCAAAAACATAAACAGATTAGTCATTTAAACCACAGCGACCCTGGCCAGGACAAAGCAGTTACTGAAGATGAGTGAATGAACGAGCACCACACCGCATCTACTACACTCCCATGTTAATCAAAGTGGTGTTTTTTTTTTTTTGTCGTGCAGGATTTGATTCTGATCGCTTGCTCCTGCCCAAATAAAACTAAATACCACCCACTTCCAGGATTTTTTGGGGGGGTCCTATGGGAACCCCGTCCTGAACAGCCTGCTAGATGTTCTAGTTCCCAGAAACGTTTGTTTGTCAGCCTTACACTGAGAAATAAATTTACCTTACAGGTATGGTTCTTCTAGGATACACAAAAATGTCTCATCTTCTCATTTTTGCATGAATCTCTCTCTCTCTCTCTCAGGCTGGCTGAACTACCCTCTGGACCAGATAGGCTTCTGGAGGAGGATAGAGTGGTTGGTCGAAAAGCTAACAGGACAGAAGCCACGCTGTGATGACATGGCCTGGGCCAAAAAGACAGAGTGAGATGATAACGGGACTGCAGCACCCTCATCCCTCGCTCCTCTCCTCCTCTGAGCTGAGGGGGAGCCTCTTGGAGGGAGAAAAGCAGAATATGGGCCTTACCTCTGACCCCTAATCCACCCTTAATCCCCCCCTTTCTCTCCATCACTATAGCACAGAAAATTTCCGCTGCTGAGGCCTTCACCTGTCTCTAAAGTCTGCAACACACAAGCCGTCTCTGACTCCTCCATGTCTCATCTGATGGTTTTCATTCACACTCCCTCACACACACAGCAGAAAGAGAAAGCTGAATTTAAGGCATGTGTCTAGCAGCACAGCAGTAAAAACATTAGTGATGAGTAATAGTTGATTAGTAATAGTGAATAATTTTGTACTAATTTTCCCTCTGCTTGTCGTAGTGGCTTTCTCATATTGTTCATCCTCTGGAGGTTGGGCTCTCCAGGGGCCAGGAAATAGATATATTTTTTATTGTATTTGCTTGCCATCTGATTTGGGGTCAATCAAGAAATGGTTTTCTATATCAGCACTCCATTTGTCCAGACAGACAGCTTAAACGATGTTCTGCTTTTCTTTAGATGTTACATGTCCTCCATTTTTGTCTGAAGACGATGTCTGTGAGTAAAAATGGAGGGAAGCGAGTTTTGTTGGTCAGTCATGTAATCTGTGCTTTGGTGAATGTTTCCATGTCTATACATACCACAGGCCAGATTGCAGATTTTAGATTGCAGGACATGAGCACTTAAGACCTCTGAACGAGGACGCCTGATTCGTTTTTGGACTAGCTGTAGCAGTCCAACTAATATTTATTTAAAAAAAAAAAAAACATACTGAATCTTGCAAGCTTGCACTTGGTTTTGGTCTGTGAATTCACAGCGGCACTGCTGAGACAGAACCAGAACAGCGGAAGAGCTGTTTCAATTATCCTTAATTCTGCACACATGATCATAACTGACTCTTGAATCCATGAAGCAGAACAAGGTGTAAGCTTCATGTCGGTTGGTACCAGGCTAATGCTGACTAATCCTACTGTATTTAAAAACACTCCCGGCGTTTCCACCTAATCTCTATCCACCGCATATGTAGCATTATGCACTTGCAACGGATGGGAACTTCAGTGCGTTTTCCTGTACTGAGATGATGTAAAACTCATTCACACTTTAATTCTGTGAAGAAATGTATAAAATATATGACTAAAAGTAAAACTGTTACATTTTAACAATAAACTTCTTTAACTTTAAGCTGTTCTTATCCAAGAAGCAATATATTAAAGTCCTTCCGATTTCTTATGCTTTTCTGAAGGTTGTGCAAGGAATCTGATTTTCTGTTCTTCATGCAATACATATGCGATAGACATACATTAGGTTACTGGAGGTTTTTTTTTTTTTTTTAAACAATTGTGGCTTAGACAAGGATTAGAAAAGTTTAAATATATTAGCATGCTTTATTTGGGGAAAACTTCACAAATGAACTTCACACTGTATTTAACCAACAATATTTATTAAAATGAATTGGGGATATATATATATATATATATATTCCTACCTTCACCCTTGTCCAAACACTGGCTTGACGTTATGTTTGACTGTAAACCACAGGTAGATGGTGAGACTAAGAAAACAGCCATAGCACATCTATACACTCATCTTTTATTATTACAGCTGCACTAGTTGTGTTTGTTCCTTCTCTCTATGGCTTTATAATGTTTCTATTTTTTACTAAGCAATCAGCCTTGTATTTATTCGTACTGTCCATCTTGCAGCTAATGCTTGCTGCTAGTCTGCCTTAAATCAACGTTTTTATTAGCTGTTTGATTTAATAAAGATCTAGTAAGTTACATTTTATATTTTGTGGGCTTTTTCATTGCTTGTTTCTAATTCTCTGTACTTTTTCCTATCAGAACTTTTCCTGAATTTAAGAATGAGTCATTAAGAATAATTGCGACTTCATTTATAACAAAGAATAATGAAAGCAATAACAGGAAAGCTGCAATATTCTGAGATGTGCGTAGCAATGAGTCATGGCCCCCTGTTATTTATTTCACAGGTGACTGATTAGAGCTTTTTATAGGGGTGCAATTTTGGTTTATAAGTGTGTTACTTAATTTAAGGGCTGCTTAAACCTGCTCTCTTAAGTAGATGTATGACTGAGGACCTCTTGGCTCCCTCCAGTGGATAGATAAGGCATTAATCCATAGTTTGTCTGGCTTTAGTTTCAAAAAACCTTTAAAATTAAATTGACATGAATTGAAGTAAGATTTAAGTTTTGGACATTGTTGGATGAGACATTAGGACAGTCATGGAACAGTGTCCATTTTAAGGATTCCTGTTGCTGGAGGATAGAGAGCAAGAGCCCTTAAAAAAAATTAGGTCACTGTCCGTGTCCTTCATGTGCAGTAGGAGCTCCATGTGGATGATTTTGCACCTTATCATTCATTCTCTCCCTCTTTCCTTGGCCACACTGCTGAGTACACACAAGTACACTTATTCTAATTGCTCTCCCAGAATGCATTAGTGCAAAGAGACAGAACAGAGGTGTCCAGCAAGGCAGGCAAGTGTCCAGGAAGAAAATGAGTTCACCTTCAGAGACACCGGCAAAGGACATGAAAGGGGCAAACACATTTGTAGCTCTCTCCTGGTTGTGTTCAGTTGACTGCTGGTATTTCACATACAATCACCAGCCGCTGGTAAAAATGTGAAGGCCTGTACCCCAGGTCATTTATGCACTTATCCTATCCGACTGATGGTGGGTAAGAGGGATGTTTGTGGCATCTCCCATAAAAAAAAAAAAATTTTAAAAATCGAATAAAGCTAGGAAAATAAAGCTAGGAAAGCCATTCCTTGCTGTGCTTGTGCTGATTTTTGCCATATATATCATGCTTTTTTTGTTTGTTTTTTTTTTTTTGATGATATAGCATTATATTTTAAGTCTGAAGATTCTTGAAGACCCACTGAAGACTCTTGGATAGGGGTTGTTGATTAATAGATAGGAGTTGGTGAGACAGTGGCTGCCGAAACTTTGTCTCTAATGGAGAAATGAGAGAGATGGGAATATATAGAACATTAATTAAGAAGGTGGAGCTTCAGGCTTGGTCTTTATCCCAAACATCAGTTATTTCCTAAGTCCATTTTGTGAGTACAGATCACACACTCAGGTAAATGACATGGAGTGACTGTGGAACACTCTGAGAACCTGTGCTGAAGATCTGCTCAGTTTCTTCATTGCTCCAGACTGCCAGGCCCCCCAGAGAACTCCCAAGTTAAATTCATGCATACTGTTTCGTGTGAGTCTTTCCAAGGTCCTGTATCATGGACTGGATGTAGCTGTAGTGTGCCTAACAGATAAGCTCCTGTGATCTCAAAGTGTGATCTGAAACTCCTTGGAAGATGCATGAAGGGATCCATTTTAAGACTGTCGATGTTAATCCTAGCAAAATAGACTTGTAGGATGTGGAAGGGTGAGAATTTGTTAGAATTATTACTTGTGTTAGAATTATTCTGATTCTCAGTTCAAGCCACTAAAGGACAGCAAGGATGATGAATATGACTCCCATAGATGCAAGGTTTGCCTGACTCAAGAGGGTGATTTTGAAGAGAGACAGCTCCAGAGTGGAAAGAGAAACAAAACTTGATTTGTTTGAGAGCTCTGTGTTTTAGGTGACATCATGTGACATCATAGTCAAATGAGGCTGGTTAAGTGATGTTGAGAAGAAAGGGCGAGTGGACTTGTCCAAGTGAGGAAGAAGAGATACTTTTATAGTGTTTCATATAACTGAATTATCCAGTAGAGATCCTAAAGATGAAACTTGCTTAACTTCAGGTGAGCAAGCCTGAGGTGACAGAAGCAAGGAAGAACTCTTGGATGGAGATAGGAGGAAGAAGCAAAATAGTTGTCGCTGCAGAACCAAAAGTCCAGGGGGTGGAGTTGGACATGATCCAAGTCCTCCTATAAACCTATCCCCGTAACCCTAACCTACGAGACACTGCAGAACATGGAACAGCACACATGCTTATCCAGACTGAAACTCAGCAAGTTGTCACCACCTCCTGGACTATTGATTCTGCAGTGAGGGGTACTTGTAAGAAACCTTGGGAAGAATCAAGGCTCAGCAGACAGAGCCTATCCTCCTCTGTCTGACACTTGTCAATTAGTTTAGCTGGGAAGATGGGATCAGTAGCGCTTTAGAAGTATGGCTTCTCTGAGTGGGTAAAGAGAGAGGCTGTTCAAGCTGCACAGTCTAAGATGAACCTGGTGCTTAATAGTGGGCTTCTAGATCATGAGCCTGTAGACTTTAGAGAGTTGCTGCAGAAGGATCAGGGTGTAGACTTCAGGAGCAGTGTGTTTGACTACTTTGAAGATGGGATGGGATGTGTGAAGGAAGGGTTGGGATAAAACAGGGAGAGTGTTGGGATGAGTGAAGAGGGAAAAGATGTGTGAAGGAGGGGTTGGGGTAAATGAGGGAAGGGTTGTGTGAGTTGTTGGGATGCGTGAAGAGGGAAGGGATGTATAGGAGGGATTGGGATGAATAGGAGAGGCTGGGATGAAGTGGACAGAGAAACACGATGAGGCTGCTGCTCTTTGTCGGCGATCCTTTAGAAAGACCGAGAGGAAATGGGGATTTATAGGAGGTACTCTAGGAAAAGGGTGGAGCTTCAAGCATGTACAGTAATGACACTGGCATGTAAAGAAGATGTAGTTACTGCATACATGCAAGAGCAAACGAAGAATGCAAGGAGCTGAAACCTTTTAATGAAACATGGCATGATTGTGCCAGGAACAAAAAATGCCAACATATAATACATAAAATTTACAAGATTGAAAACAAAAATATACATAAGACAACATGAACAGTCTTAAAGTAACAGCAAGAATATGCTGATTTGTTCCTATGTGGGTGAACTAGCTTATTTTTTTCAGACATCCTGAGTCATCATAGCGGGAAGTGTCGCAAAGCCTGTGCTGCAGGTCCTGGCAGGAAGAAAAGGAAGGAAAAAAGGCAACTTTACTATCTTAGCTCATGACTTATTCTCTCCTTACTCACATTTATTCCAGCATGAGGAAAGATTTACAAATTACAAAAGCAATGCTTTGTCTTTATGGGTTTAAAAAGACTGATCTTAAGGCAGACCTGCTGGATTTCTCATGCGTAGGTTCCTGAGTAAGGGTGGGGGTGCTCCGAGTCCACTTGGGCCATTCTGCAATGGTGCACCATGAGGTGGTGTTCCACGTATATGGAAGCCATGGGGTCCATTATGAGGACCATGAGGCCTTGGTGGATGTGTGCCATGTGAAGCTGGTGATCCTCTTGGTACTGTGGGACCCCTTAATGGTTGTGGATTTTGAGAGGCAGAAGAATTATGAGGAGCTGGAGGACCATGGAGAGGTGGAGGACCATATAGTGGTGGACGAGTCTCAGAGGCAGAGGGACCACGTGGTGGTGGATGGCCATGAGAGGCAGAGGGAGCTTGAGTTCCAGTCAGACCATGGGGTGGTGGTGGATCATGAGGTGGAGGACCCTGAGGAGATCTTTGAAGAATGTTCAGTGAGAGAAGAGGAGGAGGCTTGGTTTTGGGATAGGAGTCTAGAGCATAAAAGAAAAGTGATCCGGCTTTAAAAATAATTTAATTTCCAAAAACTACAGACATGGACAAATTTGTTGGTACCTTTCCACAAAAAAAGAAGAACCCACAAATTTCTCTGAAATAACAGGAAACTCACAAAAGTAATCCATCATCATTGTTTATTCCATATTTAATAAAAATCAGACTTTGCTTTTGATTTTTGATTCAACAGAATATTTTAAATGATAAAACAAATGAAAATGGCATGGACAAAAATGAAACATGTAGTTTCATTTACTTTAGAGTATCTGTAGCTCTCAATGAGAATTCTGCACCTGTCAACAGGAAGTTTGTCCCACTCTTCCTGAGCAAACTGCTCTAGCTGTCTCAGGTTTGAAGTGTGCCTTGTCCAGACTACATGTTTCAGCTCCACAGATTCCATAGATGTTTGATAAGATTCAGATCAGGGCTCATAGAAGGCCACTTCAGAATAGTCCAGTGTTTTGTTCTTAGCCATTCTTGGATGCTTTTGCTGTGGGTTTTGGGTCTTTATCATGTTGGAGGACTCACGATCTGCGACTGAGACAGAGCTTTCTGAGACTGGGCAGTTTCACTCCAGAATGCCTAGATAGTCTTGAGATTTCATTGTGCCCTCCACAGATTCAAGGCACCCCGTGCCAGATGCAACAAAGTAGACGCAAAACATAACCGAGCCTCCTCCAAGTTTCATTGTAGGTATGGTGTTCTTTTCTTTGAAAGCTTAATTTTTGGTCAGTGAACATAGAGCTGTTGTGACTTCCCAAAAAGCTCCAGTTTTGTCTCATCTAAACAGTGGACATTCTCCCAAAAGCATTGTGGCTTGTCAAAATAAAATTCCGGTCTGGCTTTTTTATGTTTTTCTTTCAACAGTAGAGTCCTCCTGAGTCTTCTTCCATTGAGCCCACTGTCGCTCAAAATGTGACGGATGGTGCGATCAGACACTGATGTACCTTGACCTTGGAATTCAGCTTGTATCTCTTTGGAAGTTTTCCGTGGCTCTTTGTCTATCTTTTGCACTATCCTTCTGTTCAATCTGGGGATGATTTTCCTCCTGTGACCACATCCAGGGAGATTGGCTACAGTCCCATAGACCTTAAACTTCTTAATAATATTTCTAACTGCAGTCACAGGAACATCAAGCTGCTTGGAGATGTTCTTATAGCCTATGCCTTTAACATGCTTGTCTGTAATTTTCTTTCTGATCTCCTCAGACAACAATCTCCTTTGCCTTCTCTGGTCCATGTTGGTCATACAGCACACACGATGATAAACAGCAGAGTGACTACTTTTCATTTACTTTTCATTTAAATAGGCTGAATGACTGATTTCAAGATTGAAGGCATGTGTGATACTAATTAAAGAAAACAGTTAGCTTGAACTATGGCTATAATCTGAATATTTATAATCTTTTCTATGGGTACCAACAAATCTGTCCAGGCCATTTTAGAATATCTTTGTAGAATAAGCAATAATTTATCTCTTTTCACACTTTCTTTGCTTTACTCTGTGACATACCAAAGGCATGCAACTATACATGAGACAATTGCTTTTAATTGAATCACTTTTCAGGGGAAATGAAGCATTGTTTCAATGCACTGTAAGGGTACCAACAATTTTGTCCACATCTGTAAATACATAGAAAGTGCCAAAACATGGAAGGGATCTCCTGAAATGTTGTTTCCGCACTGACTGCTTCCTCTGCATTTCTTCAGATATCCAGATGGGCTACTTTATTTATATAACAGTTAGCTAACCAGACTTTTTGTGAAAGATATTAGAAGTATTGAAAAATGAGTTGGAAACTCAAATCATGTTCCCATCACCAGAAGTATGCCTGTAATTGTTTCAGGCATCTTTAAATTAAGTATAAAACCAAACAAAGCACGAAGTAATATTATTAAAAAGGAGTTTCCATTAGGGATTAGAGTTGCTGTTTCTGTCACTGACACACAAATGGCATTATAATTGCTCATTATGTTGTTATCTATACTATGTGGCCAAAAGTTTGTGGACACCTGACCATAATGTGCTTGCTGAACATCTCATTCCAGATTTAGCCCTTCCATTGCTGTTATAATAACCTCCACTCTTCCGGGAAGGTTTTCCACTACATTTTAAAGTGTGGTTGTGGGGATTTGCCCATTCACAAGAGTGAGATCAGGCACTGATTTTGGGTGAGGAGGCCTGGGATGCAGTCTGCATTCCAGTTCATCCCAAAGGTGTTCAGTGGGGTTGAGGTCAGGGCTTTGTGCAGGCCACTTGAGTTCTTCCACTGCAGCCTTGGCAAACCATTGACATGCTGGAACAGGTTTGGGCCTCTTAGTTCCAGTGAAGGGAAATTGTAATGCAAATGAAGACGTTATAGACAATTGTGCGCTTCCAACTTTGTGGCAACAGTTTGAGGAAAGCCCACATATGGGTGTGATGGTCAGGTGTCCACAAACCTTTGGACATATTGTGCACATAGTGCACGTATAAAGGGAATAGAAAGCCATTTTGGATTTGGCCCTACTGTGTGAATCATTCATAGGAGGAAACTAGTTTTTAGAATCACTACTGCCACCAAAAACTATAGAATAGTTGAACTTGGCATTATGCTTGCCTTCTAAATCATCTTAGTTCCCTGGACATTTTCAGCCCATTGTTAAATGTGTGTATATACTGTATATGTTATATATAATGAATTTGTTTATAAGTAAATGAATAAATAACCTGGTGCGCTCATTGGATGCCCATGAGCTGGCTTAGCTATGCCAGTGGAAGGCGTTGGGTGCTCATTGAATGGGGGGACAGGACCAACAGGTATAGAGAGAAGGGGTGGAGGATTCCCCAGACCTGCAGGGAGACTGTTCGTTGTCTCAGTAGCCACTTTACCATCTACTTCAGCAGAGGTTGCTGAAAGAAAAAGAAGAAAAAAAAAAACAATTATGTCCAGCTCAGTCATATTTTCTGGAAACTGACAACACTAAAATAATGATGTTGTTTGTATATATGTGTGTATGTGTGTATACACAAAGTTTCCTGAACTGAAAAATGATTCGCTTTTGCTAGTATTGCAGCTACAAGTTATAGGTTGCCCCCAGTAGTGGAAAGGGAGTAAACTGCATTTAAAGATTAAATACTGACTTTGGCACAGGGGCATCATGAACATTTTGACAGTCGGTATCTCATTACAAACTGATTATGCTTAAGCTCATTTTATTATGGCACGTAGCTATCCAACAACGTGGATAGAAACAACTAGCTGTGTGTGCTTTCCCCACACAATGAATACCAGGCTTTGGAATTCATTGTGTGGGGAAAGCACACACAGCTAGCTACGTATTAGACTTTAGGCAGATTTACTGTTCGTTAAATATGACCTTGATATAATTTTTTGCAGTAATCCTACAGAAGATTAAAAAGTAAATAAAAACTGCCTATAAAGCATGTTATAATTTTGTCCAAAACCTCCATTTCCGTCATTTTAATCTGCCAGAATTCGGCCACAGCAACACCCACATGGTTTTCTCCAGACTGCCACATAAACAGGGTCCTCCAATGTCACTTAAGGTTACCAAAAGCTTTCAGATGCACACATGCACCAAAAGAGACAACAGAACATACAGGATACACACACAACAACTCAGGATCCATTATTTATCAACTCAACTCTAGCGTACACTGTGTCGCTGTGTTCAGCAGGAGATCTCCATGCGTACTCACCTTGCAGATGGTCCTGGCGGTTGTGTACATACGCAGCTATGGAGTCCAGTTCCTCTGGGTACAGGTGTAGGCCCTCAGCCATGAGGAGGAGCAGGTGGCGCGTGGCAGAGGGCACAGCGTGGCGCTCCAGCTTGGCCCGCTCCAGGTAGTCATCAGATAGCTCAGAAGCCCTTGCTGCTGCCTCCGCAGGGTCACACTGTCGCCAGGCACTGCTCGCACGCCCATACTCCACCATCACCAAGTCCAAAGCCTGCTCTCTGGGCATGTTGCGGTGAACTGTGGGAGTGAAATGAAAACTCAGTCACAAAATGGGGAAGGCTGCATATATGGTGCACAGTGAGAGTTATTGCGGTTTATGCAGAATGAGAGCAGTAGCTCAGTGCCAGCATCGGGCACACAGCCTTTAATAATAGCATTTATTTCAGGATGGGTTAAGTTATTAGTATGTAAGCGTTGATAATATTTCTCATTTTTTATTTAATTTTTTTGCTAATTTGTTAGCAGCAATTTCCATATTAAATCAGGTTTTATATCTATATTTACCCATGTAACCAGAAATATTTGAATACTGAGTGTTTATTTTAATTAATTATTGTAATTCATTTTAATTTCCTTAACGCATGAAAGTCTTCAGTAATAAAGTGGTGGCTTTAGATGGAACAGTTAAATACTAATAGTTCAAATAAAATTAAGTTAATTAAGTTATTTAATACTACACATTGTTCCACAGAGATGGTATACAGTATAACAAAATTCAATCTGCAAATGAGCACTTTAACAAGAGGAGCCAAGTGGGTTGCAATAAAGATATTTTTAAACAATATTTCGCTTTCTGCATAACTGCCTTACTGTACGGGTGGGCATCAATTTGCAGTAGAAATTACATTTAAAACAAATTGTGCTTTCACTTTTGTCAGTTCATGTTGGTGATCAAGGACAAAAGAGGTGAAAGTGTGAAATGTGAGAGGTAACCTGAACTTTTAAGAACCAAAAAAGTAGTACAAGCCACTGCTTCCATAAAAATATCCAATAAGAAGCATGCAAACACTTTGTGTTAATCTAACTGTGCATTTTTTTTTAAATAAATCTTTTATTAATTTTTTAAAATTAAAAATACTATAGCTGAGTGTAGCATTTAGTTCTTATTGTACCTTGGAAAAGATTTAGATAGAAAGTGCAAAAACTTTTTTTTTTTCCCCTATTCCGCATCTTCTAGTTTAGGTTTAATACATGCACCATGCTTGTACACTTTCATTTGGAAATGCTTTATTTGTGTTGTGCATGTGTATAATACATACACACAGTATATTGAACATTACACTTAATAGGAACAGATGTACACCTGCTCATTAATACAATTATCCAATTAGCCAATCATGTGGCAGCATAAATATAATACATAAAATAATTCATATACAGGTCAAGAGCTTTAGCTAATGTTCACATCAAACATGAGAATGGGGTTAGTCTTCATGACACTGACCATGGCATGGTTGTTGGTGCCAATATTGAGTATTTCAGAAACTGTTGATCTGCAATTTTCATGTTTAAAAAAAAACTTTTTTTAATAAAAAAAGTATCTACTTTTACACAGAAAGAAACAGCAAGAGACAGCAAGAAAAAACAAATATGAGTGTCACTTCTGTGACCGAAAGCACGTTGTTCATGAGACAAGCCAGAGGAGAACGGCAAGTTGACAAGAAGTCTATGGTAACTCAGAAAACCACTCTTTACAACCGTGGTGAGCAGAAAAGCATATCAGAATGCAGAAACACACCGAACCTTGAGAAGAATGGGCTACAACACATCAGGTTCCACTTCGGTCAGCCAAGAACAGGAATCTGAGGCTACAGTGGGCAAATGTTCAGCTAAACTCAACAGCTGAAGATCGGAGAAAACTGATTGTATGCACTGCAATGCTGTCAAATGTCTGATTAAATAACTGCATGAATGAGCAGGTGTACAGGTGTTCATATTAGGGGTTGATGAGTGTATATGTAAAATGCGTTTAACCCCACAAATTTTTTTTAAGCTGGATCTGACCGAGGACATACCGGCTGATCATAGGGATGCCTACCTCTAAACCAATGTATTTTCATATGTAAGTTTTGACTAGTTATTTTGCTGTTGCTGCGAGGGGAAACTTACTTTTGAGGGACTCTGAAAATATGATTACTGTGCACGAGGAGAGAGCTACATTAGTCTGTTCGACGAGAATACATAAGGGGGAACCATCGGAGCGGACGTCTTTCAGGGCCCGGGTCAAGCCTGACTCCGCCTGCAGGTAAAGCATTTCCACCACGAGGCCACGCTCCTGCAAACAGTGGCCTAATGATTTTGCGTAATCCCTTTGAAAGAAGAAGAAGAGAGCTTGTTATTGACCTCGAGACAGAGGAGAATGGAGAACCGTGTGCGAGAGGATGCAGCATGGTGTTACTTGGAATGTATTATTATGAAAGGTTACAAATCAAGTCAGCCATGCAGCTTAACAATAACACTAAAATGTAGGTGCAGCTATCATTTTAACATGGCTCGTTTCTGTTCAACTGTAAAGCTGAATTTATCAAGGAAACTATTTGTAATAGTATATTTTTGAAGTGAAGTGACGTGTAGGCAAGTATGGTGACCCATACTCGGAATTTGTGCTCTGCATTTAACCCATCCAACTGCACACACACACATCTGAGCGCTTCAGATCTTTATGTCATCCATGAGAACTACTGGGAGTCTCAGCAGGTCGAATATAATAAGAAAGTGAACTACACATAGCAGTCCAGAGGTTTCAGATACAAAGAAAGAGCCACCACAGAAACGATTTGATAATTTAATGGATTAAGTGCAGCTTTGACAATTAGTGATTTTGTTTATATAAGTACTCTAATGTGTTTAACTGCTGTTAATTTCTCATCTTTCTTATTTGCTGGATGAATTCATAACTGTAGAGACACATTTCAGTGGAAAAGAAACACCTAAGTAGTGAATAAACAAGATGCTAAAATTTTTTACATAAGAGAAATAGCATCATTATGATTATTATGACTGTTTATTTAACCAGTTGCTGACTATCAGTTCTAGGATGCATTACATTGAAGCCCTGAGAAAATCAAAAAACATTATTTTTTTTTCCATGTGCATGAACTGATCATGAAATTGTACATATTAAACTCCTTACTGACCTTGCATGCTTGCATGCATTATGCAATACATTATTTTTGCTGTTAATCTGGGCCCATTATTACCATATATATATATATATATATATATATATATATATATATATATATATATATATATATATATATATATATATATATATATATATATATACACACACACACACACACATTTACACTGGACATCAATTCAAGGGGTTGATTAACCTTTTCCTATCTTCATAATATGTGTATAGATTATATTTCCCCTGCGCTGTGCCTCTTTCTGAGCTGAAATATGTATTACACCAGTATTACTTTTAAAATGACAAACTGCTTTATATTTTTAAATATTTTAATATTTTAAATATTAAATATTAATATTAATATTTGATTGTCATAGGAACACCAAAGGTGAATGTTTCTCATTTCGAAACAACTATACATTCATCAGTCAGTTTAAGTTTCAAATTTGCATATAATATAATATAATATAATATAATATAATATAATATAATATAATAAATTATATAACCTAAAATGAGCGTTTACTATTATTTTTACAGATTTCAGTACTACATATTATGCCGGAACCACATTTTCAGATTTTTTTTTTCTTTCTTTTTAAACTCAGGCTGTGATATAACATTGTACAAGCAGACAAAATCTCAATTCAGTGATGAAGCACATGCACACCAGGAGGTTCACAAAAAAAAAATAAATGTTGCAATCGATAGGACATTACAAAAATATTATACAAGTTAAGATATTAATAAGATATCAAAATCCATTTCATAGTGTGCGAAGTACTCACAACTTCTGGTTGTTTAAAGAGAGCACGACACAGTCAGCAGGCTGCTTGGCTCCATCTCCATGGAAATGTTGATAAAATCGCTGGTACAGGGCACTGCGCTTGTCTCCATCCTTCAGGGAGACAACTGATAGAAAAACAATGCAAATACTTCACAATAAACGGGTATATAACTCCACACAGTGCAAATGAAGGACATATCTTAGAAAGGTTGTTCCAGGTTCTACATGCACGTGGACTACTGATACTGTAAACACTCTGAGAAACTTTAAAAAGACAGTAATTACAATCGACATGGTTTAAGAACGTATACCTCATAATAATTACCATTTGGCTCATGAGGTGAAGGTTCATATGGTTTATAGTCTGTAGGGTCAGAGTAATCATCACTCTTTTCCAAATTTTCGAAGCTGAAAACAAAGATGAACATAAGTTAAGGTAAAATTCAGGGCTTTAATGGAAGCCTTACTTTAAAGTGAATGTCATTTCCAAGGACTGCTGTAATATTGGAATATCTACATCAGACTCAACACAAGTCATCTTTAATATGGTTGTACCTTTCCGATTCATGGTGTGTGTCTTTTCTTTCCTCCCAAACAGGATATGGCTGACTCTGGAAAGGTCGAAAAGGTTTCGCTCCACTAAGACAAGTTAAAGAAAAGGTAAATTTCAACGTCAGAAACAATAAAATGTACAACCTGCTGACATAGGTTTAAATTACACCTAGAAATTACTCAGCCCTCAAAAACCTAATTATTAATTAGCTGATGCATTTCTTTTTTTAAATCTTTTTAAGAATTCTATTGACATTAACCTGCACAAATGTTTAACTATTGTAAATTTCAGTGGAAAATCACCTAACAAAGAAACAAAGATGAAAATTCAAAGCAACTTGCTAGAATGTTAAATCTGTTTTTGTGAACACAATTCACATGTACACAATGTTTACTACACTTTTTGCAGTCTGAATACCAAATCATTGCCTACTTGTGATTTAGCATCTTATACCTTACATAACTCACTTTTATAAGGTGTATGGATCTGTTTCTGAATCTTACACGATGAGCAGGTGTTAAATGGTATCTCTTTCAAAACCCATGGTTCCCAAATTGGGCTCTGTGAAACATAACAGTTTTATAAACATAACAGTTCTTATAGTGATCAGCTGTTTTGGCTGAACACTTCAATTGAATGGGTTTAATCCAAACCTCAGTATCTCAAAAACAAGTAGCCTCGTGTCCTGGGCATGTCCCAGACTCTCAAACCTTTGGTCAGTTATATTCAAAACTCTGTCAGATGCATCTGATGTTGAGATACAGCCCAACATTCAAATGGCCATTTTGGTGTTCCAGGAAATGGAACCTCAATGACTAATAAAAACAAAAAAAGACGGCTTTGCATCTCTCATAGCCCTGAGAAGAATTTTATTAGACTGGAAATAAACATATCCACCTAACGCCTCCCAGTGGTTCAGTGACCTCTTGCTGTTGCTCAATTTAGAGAAGTTTAAATATTCAATTAGGTCTAGCAAAAAAAATTTTCATACAACTTAGGACCCCATGTTATTATATTTTATATAAGATTCAGATTAAGATAACAAAATTTAACGAAAAAAAAAAAACAAGGGAATGGAAGGGGAGTCATAGTATTCTTGTGACTCCCAGGCTGATTTCCGTTAACTGAAATGTGTGTCAATGTCTACAGTATCACATCCCCTCCTTTCTTTCTTCATTCATTTAATTATTTCTCTATTGATTTAATTTTTTATTTGTTTGTTTCTTTGTTTATATTTATTTCTTTATTTATTTTTATGACTATTTCTATTTATGACTATATCTATTCCTCTCCTCAATACTGTTGTTCAAAAATATATATACACAGTACTGTGCAAAAGATGCCTTCAAAAATAATGACATTAAATGTTGCTACATTTTTAAAAAAAATACTATAAAGAGCAGTAAACAGTAATAAATAAAAAACTCATTATTTGGTGTGATGACCCTTTGCTTAAAAAAAAAAATTAGTAGTCTCAGGTACAATTTGTGCAGTTTTATAAGGAAATGAGCTGTAAGTGTTACTGAGCATCTTCAGAAGCAGCCACAGTTCTTCTGGAGACTTTGACTGTTACACTTGTTTCTTATTTTTACAGCAAAACTCAGCAGCCCTCTTTACGCTTTTGTCTGAAAAGTGGTTTCTTATGTAATCTGCTGCTTTCTTTACTGACATACAAACATTATTTTGAATTTAATTTTGTACTGGAAAACTAATGTTTGGAAATCTAAAATGCTTTTGTATCACTCTTTCCCTCTAAATCTATCTAACACACACACACACACACATATATATATACAGATAAACAGATATATACAGAGAGAGAGAGAGAGAGAGAGAGAGAGAGAGAGAGAGAGAGAGAGATATTGTGCCCTGCAATGGGTTGGCACCCCGTGACCCTGTGTAGGATAAGCGGATATATATATATATATATATATATATATATATATATATATATATATATATATATATATAAGCCTAATATTTAAATGGTTGGACTATGCTCATAGACTAAATGTGTAGTGAGAGGGTCTGTGCAATGTACTTGTACATATGTCAGTTAACAGGGGTGCAGGATGTTGTGCAAGATGTGAGCAGGCTGTTGCATAGGGTCTTGTACAGGGTCTTGTGCAGGGTACTGTGCAGGGTGTGTGCAGGCTGGTGTGCAGGCTGTTGCATAGGGTCTTGTACAGGGTCTTGTGCAGGGTACTGTGCAGGGTGTGTGCAGGCTGGTGTGCAGGGTCGTGAGCAGGCTGTTGTGCAGGGTACTGTGCAGGCTGTTGTGCAGGCTGGTGTGCATGGTACTGTGCATGGTACTGTGCAGGCTGTTGTGCAGGGTCGTGAGCAGGCTGTTGTGCAGGGTCGTGTGCAGGCTGTTGTGCAGGGTGTGAAGGTGTGAGCTGGTGGTAAGTACCCGCGGGAGAGGTGCCCCAGCCTCCGCCTGCTCCTCACACTCCGCGCCCACGACGACATCGACGCCCGGCTACCGGTTTAACACTACAGGAGGAAAATAAAAGCTTCCTTCTTAGAAATTATACACTGTTATATACTGGAAACCACACCATGACAACAGTACCAGTTAGTTATTGTCACTATACATCCTAATAACTAACCATGCAGTTACAAAACGCTCTGTAGCTGGCTATTAAAATAAGCAAATAACATTACACAGTTCATTTACCTGACTAAATGTTATGTGGCTAACCTAGCTACAGTTAGCTAAATAGATAGCAAGCTAGCTCAGAGAACTAGTCAAATATATGGCTGTTTAGGTTAGCTAACAGTAAGCTCCATCTTGGTCGCTTGTTTAATGTTTAACACAGAAAATTCAAATTTTGTAAGGAATTATATTAGCTAATGCGAGGTGAAGGTTCCAGTAGTAAACCTAGCTTGCTAGCTAACGTCGAGATGCTGGTTAAAGTAGCATACCTGATGTGAATGGCTTGCAGTTCTGCTAGTAATAGCAAAATAAACAGCTTCTGAACTTTAGCAGGAATCAGGAAAATTAGCTAAAACTCAATGCAAAGTTTAAATAAATCAATCACTAGGTTGTTTTCCCAGCTATAAGGCAATTCTTCCTCGGTAGAATTTGCTGAGGGAGTTTGTGGAAGCGTACAGCGCCGCCTGCTGTACAGCGAGGACAAATACTGAATATACCATCTCCTAATGGAGCATCTTGCACTTTCCTCTTTTCAATTCAGAGTCCATCACTCCATCCATCCATCTTATTTAACCACTTTATCCTGGTCAGGGTCGGCTGATCAGGAGCCTATCCTGGGAACACTGGCTGTAAGGTAGGAACACATCCTGGATGGGACACCAGTCCATCACAGCCCTTTAACTATTCCGAAATTAAAACCTGATTGTAAATTTTCCAAAGGCATGTTTCTACCCAGACTCTCACTCAATTTCAGTAACTATTTTATCCTGGTCAGGGTTATGGTGGATCCGGAGCCTATCCCAGGATTAGAATCCAGCCAAATGAGTGGAAGTAAATATTCCATGTCGATTTAAATTCTATTGCAAATGTAGTTTTAGCATAAAAATATACAGATTGGAGAATATTAACTGAAACCCTTAGAAACCCATAGATATTTTACAGCAAACAATTATGCAACACGTAAATCTGACGTTTATTACAAACATCACAGTTCAGAAAAAAGAATTATTCTGAATGAAGTCTTTTACAATCTTTGGGAGCTGCTGTGATTTCAGCCTCATTAACTGCTTCTGAAAGTTAATATGTTGCTCTCCATATCCATAACAGAGATATGTGCATCTTCCTTACACAACAAAAGGAAAACAAGGCAAATGACTGTATCAACTGTTGAACCAACTGCTGAACAGCACTGCACCCTGAATTTGTGTGGTTGCAAGTCAAAGGTTAATCTCTGCAATTTTTTGAATTGTTTAGCTTTTGATACTAAATAGTATTTTCATTGTATACAACAAAAATCTGCATAATCAGACTTAAAATCACAGCTTTTCAATTTTTTCAAGGTTTCCATCCTGTTGACAATGGAAGGGGCTCATCCCACAATTGTTTCAATTACAGCAAAGAGAGAGCGAACGATCCGAGAAAATATTATGTTCGCTCTGTGTCTCAGGGAGTTGCATCAATTGGGAAAAAGAGGTTAAGGAACTGCTGTCTGTGTGGTTGAGTTTTAAACGTAAGAGTCACAGATACATACGACACATCTGAACACAGAGATATGCAGGCACCTTTGATTAGTGCCTTTGGGGAGCGAGTCCTAGGCAGATTCTTGTGTACACAATGCATGTACAGCTAGACATGCATTAATTGTCATGTTCCTGGAAATGATACTTTGACCTTCTGAGAAACCGATCAACCTCCCGAGTTTTCCTCTCTGACTGGGGGTGACCATCTTAGAGTCCACATGTTCCTTCCTATTCCTTCTTCTCGTCCTCCATTCTTTTCCCTCTTTCATGCCTCGGGAGAAAGCTTCCAGCTCTCCTTCCGCACAACATTTTGAGCTGCAGCATCCCATCCTGAAACAGCCTCACGATTCTATTGGTCAGTCTGGATCTCTTGGACAGAACTTGGATGGGATGTAAGCTAGGGGGAGTGTCCGTGTCTTGGCTTTGTGAGTTGGTGTCAGGACACGTGTGAAATGAGTCTGACTCGTGTCTGAATGTCCTGACGACACAGCGGGCACGTATCCAGCTGTAAGGCACACTCCATGCAAATCCCACTATGGAGACACACACACAGTCATCCAGAAATTTTAAATATGCAAGTGATTCATGACTGCATCCTAAGCAATGTTATCAACTGTTAAAAGAATAGTTTTGGCAAACTGAAATATTCCCCCTTTAGCCAAACATTGTCAAGTCATTTTTGGTGTCTGAAGTTTGCTTTAGGAAGTGTATACTTTGACTATTTATCTTTAAACACTTCGTTTTTGTCGTTGATTTTATGATTAAATGAGCTTTCATCGGTTTACTAATCATTCCAAAGAGGGCAAATTAAATGAAAAATCTATAAAAGTCTGTGAAAACACCCCTTTCTGAACTGATGTCTCTGGATCTGTGTCTAATCTCTGGCCACATGAGCTCCCTTCAGCTAAATAATTTACATAAATGCATGTTAATTAATGAGCAGCAACAGAGGATCTGCTACAGATGCTGTGCTGGTTGATGTATGGAACACTAGATTTGCTGAAATATGGCCATTTTTTTTCTGTCATACGTTTATCTGGGTTTGCATCTAGACCACGGTCTGCCTGTTGACGACCCATGCTTTACACTGATAGATGGTGTAGACAAATTGTATACAATACACAATTTGTACACAAATACAATTAGTAATTGTATATATTCATGTGTACAAGGTAGGCATACCTAATAATGTGGCCAGTGAATGTGTGTATACAGTCTTCAAACAACTGTACCCCCTTAACACAAAAGCTGTATCTCCACAGTGGTCTGCTCTGTACCTGTGTGCACATGGTCTCAGCTCTGTATCTGCCATTTGGTCACAGCAGAGGGTGCAGCAGTTGTCTCTGATGCTCACTTGCCTCAAAAGGGCTAGGCGTCTGTGTCTGAGACAAAGTTACAGAGAAAAGAAAGACAATCTTATTGACGGAGTAACACGAGATGGCTATGGCTGTGGCCTACTTTCAAATAACAGCTTCAAACTGCAAACGGCGTCAGACAGCTAAATGTACCTGGGCAGGATTATCTTCTCATCAGATGCAAGCGAGGCAAATTCATTAAAGGTGCTGAACTTTACAGATGGGGGGTGGCGGAATGGCTTGGCCCCAAAGTTGAACTCACACTGTTGATAGGACATGAAACTGGCTGCTGCAAAGAAGCCAGACCTGAAAAAGAGGAAACACACAGAGGGAATCTGAGAATGAGGATCAACAGAACACAAAAACACATACTGTGTTAAAAGAACTCATTCATTAATATATAAAACACACTGCTTTATTCAGACAGCAGGGTTCTTGCTGACCTTTGCTTTCTTTAGAAGAGAAGATCGAACATAAGTCTTGGTTACTTACGTGGCAGAGGAGAAGACCTGCTTTTCAGGAGGAAGTTGGTGTCCATTCAGGTAGAAAATCATCTGTTTCTTGCTGAGATCCAGTAAGAATCCTATGGCATCACCTGCAGAACAAAAACACTCATTATCCTGTCCACTGAAGGCTTTTAAAGTGTTGGACACTCTTTTAATGTGCCTAGTCAGTAATTTTCTCACCAGCAGTATAGCATTAATTGTTAGAGAGGACAATCAAGTAAAGCTTTAACAATGAGGAACTACATTCTGAACTGTTCAGCTGTTTATTAAATCTGACAGTTCTACTAGTGAATGTACAATATAACATTGTTTCACGTACACTTCCCAAGAAACATTAACTGGTGAGGTAGTGGCATAGTACTGACCTTCTTTCCAGCAGGGGTGGGAGTGAGGTTTACTGCGTGCATTGTACCAAATTAGCTGCCTGCAGCCGTCATATGCACATGAGTACTCGTCATCTCCAATCCCATAGCCCTCCTGTAACACACACACAGGCATGGTAAAATGTGGGTAAAATATCAACAGTAGTTAAATCTCCTGACTAACACACACATAAAAAAACGATCAGATTAACTCACTGTTTCTCATCCAAATTATCTAACAGGTATCTGCAAATGTATTTTATTGAGATACGGTTATGTGAATGAGGCAGGAACATACATGGTTGAGGAACTTGCTATCCTTGGTGGCCCAGCCGATCTGCATGACCCCCGAAGTGATCACCGTGACCTCATAGTACCAAACACCAGAGTCCACGCAGAATGTACAGCGCACGCTCTCGAATGACGATGCGTCACATCGTGCCTGGGGGAAATGTGAACAGTCATGAACATTTGTGAATTGCAGGAAGTTTATTTAAAGACATCACTCCTATTGCTTATTGCTCACCTCCAGTCCACTGGGAGAGATCTTGAGATATTCACTGACATCATTGCTGTTGAGCATGGCGTTGATGTTGTTCAGGTTCACCTTCTCATAAGTGAAATGCCGACCATCTTTTAGAACTGTGGCAACAGACAATAATATTTGGTTACATTAGTTATCAGACTGCTGCTCTTTCACAGGTCTACACTTTACAGTGCACACCGTGAATAAACAATTTCACTGTCAGTTTTAGTCCATTAACACCGATACTGTTTAGGTTTCCTGTTTGTCTAAAAAAAAAAGTCACAGTGAAAATAAATTACTGTGAAGTGAAAATTAAGATCTTTAAAGTAAGGAGAAATTTAATTGTACAAGGCTACACTGCAAATTTCACCACAATCAGTTAAAAAAAAAAAATGGACGGTTAATATTTTTGTTTTTCAGTAGTATAACACATTAGATTAAAAAATAGACTGTCAGTTAATTTTAGAGTGTTGAGGTGTATACTGTGTAAATCCATTTTTTCTTTACAGATAGTGGGTGGCATTTTTCTCAGGAGTCTTTTGCTGTTGTTTTTCATCACTGACCAAAGACTGTGCAGCCTGGAGGACCACAGTAAAGCAAAAATAGCAGCAATATGAGTTCTGATTCAGTATATGGTAAGCAACCAAATGCCTCCAAATTTGCTAACGACTGCAGGCACAACAAAATGACAATTACATAATTCCATTGGCTTATTCAATACAAATGTAATACCCTCAAGCTTATTCGTTCAAGCTTCTACAATTACACCAGTGATTCTCAAACTTTTTTGGTCATGCCCCCCTTTACACCTATAAAAAAAATCTGGTGCCCCCCTAAACCAAATAATTTCACTAAAAATCAGGAAACTTGAATGATTTTGTAAAACAGAAATTGAAATTTTTAACAATTTTGAAATTACAACTGTGTTGCTTTTGAAACAAGATCAGGTGCACATAGGGCATGAAGTGCGCAACAAACTGTCCTTGGTACTGTCAGTGGCCTCGTCAACTTGAAGCGCAAAGCATTTCCCTTTTATCAATGAGCTGAGTCATTCACAATATCAAAAATTCATCTTGATATGGTGTCATTAGACACTGGAATAGTCTTTAATTTTGTGACACTCACCTCATCAAGCATAAATGACACCCTATCTATGGCAGCGGAAAGAATCAACTCTTCTGCAATTGTGTGTGATTTCATACATTGTGCAATGCGATATGCAATTTTGTACGAACCCAGTTGCGCTTTCACTGTTGCTGAAGTGGCTTTTACAAAATGACTTTGCTGCTCATGATATTGATCAAGTTTTCTTTTAAAAAACTCAAGCGGATGTATTGTCTCAATGAGTCTTCTTAATTTGGTGGGTTTCATGCTGTCTGCTGCCAGCGTTTTAAGACATGGGACACACATAGGTCTCTCCTCCTCACCAACAATATTAACAGTGAAGCCGAGAGCAAGATATGCCTCATCATATTTTCTGCATTTAGCTTTTGAATGACCAGCACCTGACTGGGAATGTCTGTGTGATCTCATCTACGGCTTTTCTCTTCCCTTTCACAAACCGATTCATCTTCCATGCTACGTCCGTTGACTGTTTTCTGTTTTGTTTTGTTTTTTATCTCCTGTGCCCCCCCTGCAGTACCTGCGCGCCCCACACTTTGGTTCACTCAATGCAAATATAATACCCTCAATTTAAATCTTTAGAGTCATTTCCCATCACTTACACTTGTATGTTCATTGTACATCACTGAAAAATGAACTGGATAACCACATAAAGTAGTGCACATAGGTTTAATGCTCGAGCTGCTTGGATGAAAGCTGAAGCACTTACAGAGGTTGTCCAGGCTCCACTGTGCGCAGAAGCCGACTTGGCGTTTCAGGTAGTCTGAGTGATCTGCCCAGGACTCCAGGACTGCTAGCCGATCGCCAATACATGATTCTGACACAGTCAGTTTGTTCTCACCTGAAATCACAAGAAAAATTACCCAGGACAATTCTTCACAGATAAAGTCTCAAGTGTGATACTACAGAAAACAGAAAAGGCAGTAAAAAAAAAAGACTTACTGGTCTGGGAGAATTTCTCCAGAGCAATGAGAGCAAACAGCATTACAGTAGGGTGGGCTTCAGAACTCTGAAGATATAAAATGAACACAGTAAACCAAAAAAAGCATAGCATATAGGTGAACTGAAGAATTGCACCAAAGTGAGTGCCCTGTGAACCATATTGGCACTATTTGTAGATGGTTGTCATATAAAAAGCGCCTCTCACCAGGCTCTCTAGTAAATACTCCAGGGTTCCTGGGCTGAGGAGTGCAATGCTAGCAGGACCTACAAGAGAAGAACAACAAATCAACCAAGTTGTCCAAGTACCATTCAGCTACCAAAGTGAAATAAAATCAGACTTTTCTTGACTTTGAACCACTGGACAGCAAGACAAGGGCACACATCCCAGGGTACATGCACTCTGAGTGTGTGTGTGTGTATTTAGAGGGCTCTGTCAGCACACTGCCCTAAGTCTCTGAAGGAGGCTGCAGCATGCATGTTCATAGCCAGCACAGAACTTTTACACAGCTCTTTCCCTGCAGTTTTGAAATGTTAGTTAACGCGTAGCATCAGTGAACAGCATAGTAAATGAATGTGCATCAACCTATTCCATATGGACACGTATGAGTGGGTGGTGTACTGGCATAAATGAGACACCAGTCAACCAGTAGTCAGTTTCTATTGTCATTGGCAGCCTGGGAAAAACCCTTCACAAGGTGAAAAACTCCTGTCGGCTATATATAGGGCCAAAAACAACATGATTTCCTGAACTGAAATCTGTTAAAACCTGTTGCTCTTTTGCATGCATCTGAATCACAAGTAAAGTCATAGCGTGGTAAACCTGGTTAATCCCAAAAGTGCAAAGGGAAAAAACTGAATTTAAAGATTCATTTCTGACTACAGCACAGGAGTACTGCAGACATTTTGAGAACTGGCATCTGATTACAAACTGAATTGTTTAGACTTATGTCCATTTCGCTATGGCACGTAACTATCCAAAATTTGATCAAAGCCTGATATTCACAGTGTGAGGAAATCACACTTAACAAGGTTTCCGACATCAGGCTGACTGCTTACCGAACATGATCTACTGTATGCAGTAAGCCTTGTCAAGCCTGCTAATTTCCAAAATATCAAAAAATAACATCTCCACACTGTTTCGGTGAAATATAGTTATGGTTTCTTATAACTATAGTACACTATATGTCCAGACGTTTGTGGAAACATGACCTGACATGACATCATACACATATTTGTTTCCTGAAGATCCCACTTCAGATTTAGGTTTTATGTCTCATAACTCCTCACGACAATATAAAATAAAGAGCTATAAAGCAAATAACTGGTTGGGGCTAATTTATATGGACCTTTGAGAAGAATATTCAGAACATGGATCTGAACAAGCACAGCAGCTCGTGATTTTTCACAGTTTGTACCCATGTCTACATTTAAAAATTGTGTGATATTTGAAGTTTGTACATTACTCCAGCAAGTTCATTAAATTTAGGTTACATTTTCACAAAAATGTCAACAATGTCAAGTATACCATTACCATCCAAAATTGTTTGGCAAATACTGTTATACAGAGTTCACTGCACCATCACATACACGGATGCTCAAGGTTTATGTATAAGAACAGTTTACCAGCCAGTTTCTCAGCTAGGCAGCCCAGCACTGCAGTGGTGTTGCGGTGCTTGGCGGGGATGAGAGCGTCCTGGTGAGCCACAGCACCACTCAGACTCAACATGTCAGACAGCTTCTGCAGCGCGTCCTGCAAAAAGGTACGAAGGACCATGTTACAGCAGGGTAAAAACAATGTGCTCACATAAGAGGTCATATTTAAGGGGCTTTTTCCACCACACAAGTTTTGAGACTTTTTGCACCATAAAATGGATCTGTGCTTTTCAGCCAGTGGTCCAGTACCAAAGAATCCACTTCAAAAATTAACAAAAATGTGGTTTTTGGCACTTGCTCATTGATACCCACTGGAATTAATGGTACTCAGTGAATGGAGTACTAGCACTCTTCACTGCTGACTGGCTGTGCATACAATGTGACACACAATTTAAAAGACACAATTAAATAAACTGTATATACACTTAAAGAAAAAGTGTTGTTTGTGCCATCAAAAGCAACACCGTGAAAAAATGTAAAAACCCAAAACAGTGTTTTTACAGAACAAACACAACATAAACAAACAAATACTTCCATTTTGGTCACGTGGGGTGAAACGTTACAGTTCTTTGATAATGATCTTAGAACACTATTTTCCTTTTGAAGATAACAGTGACTTACTGTGATTGCTTCAAGTTGGTAGAAAATTAACTATATCTAGAACGATATCTAAGTCCCAGTGGTTTCTGTTTCTTGTTTTTAAATGTGCAGTGGAAAAGACCCCAATTTAAAAAAAAGTACTGTATATAATAATAGCCCACAGTAGGAAAGAACTTCAGAGATAGACTGCACAGCAAAGAAAGTTGCTACCGTATCTAAATCAGCTGAAGGTTATCCACTGTGGCATAGTTAATGTAGTATAGTGTTAAATTACTGTTATATTTACTGTTATATTATATTTAAGGACCTGTGCTGTAGAACGAACATCACGACTCACTTGTGCATTTTTACCTACCACCTGCTGACTATTGTGGTGTTGATGGATGTGTAAGAAGCGTTCATACTCACTTTGGTGGGCAGAGGGCATTCGTCCAGGAGCAGGGTGATCACAGCCGGGCCCAACGGGTCATCCAGAGGAATCACTCGGATCAAAGACTGCACCACCTCTAGCCACCCGTCATCTGCAAAGAAACAAAGGGAATTTTGTCTAGTTTGATTCACCCAAATACAAAAAGGTTTGTCTTTTTCTAAGACATGCCTAGGAAATGTCGCTCATGTAGTCCTTCATAATGGCCAACAATGATGTGTCATTATCTCCAAAAATAAAATATGAATCATTAAACTGATTCAACTGTGCAAAATGCTAAATCACTTCCACTTCAGCTGCTTTTCACACCAGCTATGCTAATTAACATAGCAACATGTTCTGTTCTAAAAGTGAAATTATTAGGACAGTCCCCACGCTCAACTGCCCACAGAAGCAGCAGTCAAATGATGACAAATTTATATTTAAAGTTCCAGCTAGAGCATTTGGAGCTTGGGAATGTAACGTCGTTATAGCATTGTTGCACTGCCTTGTCGAATGACTCTAAGTAGGAGTGGATGGAGGTTTCTGGTCCCTCATCTATCCATCTTGTCTAACTCTGTCTGTCTGTGCCTCTCTTTCTGCCTCTGCCTCTCTCTATTTTTTTGGTATTATCCTTTCACATATCATTTCTGTAAAGTGGAAACAGGAATAATGGGTTTTACGGTAACTACCTGGCCGTCTTATCTGTTTTAGTCAAGATGTAGATACTTAAGTTTACAAATACAATTTCTTTCTTTCTATTCTAGGAAACATATTTCATGTACACCAATTAATAAAAAAAAGTGTGCAAATAAATGTTCTAGTGTCCACATCTTAAATAAAACAGACCAGTGGCAGATTCGTCCCCAAGCACCTGCTGGTTACCATAAAACCTTAGTTTCCACCCTGATGGGCCAGATGGCACTGTTCGAACGCTGACTGACACAGGAGATTTAAACCTTTTCTTCGTTCAGAATTTTCAGATGGAAATGTGTGTAAATGTTGGTAAGTCTGACTCTACCTCTTTACATTTGTGTACCTTACAGCTATCGCAGCACATTTTGCCTCTAAAGACATCTTCATATTCATTGCTGATAAATATATTTAAGATTCCCTATAGCATCATCAATTGCCTCAAACCAACTTTCAGGAGTAATATTGTGTGCTGTTCAAGCTGTAATGGACTCCTCTACCAATCTGACCAGACACCCTACGTCACCACAGACAAATCACGTCAGCCCCCAATGCAACAGATGCCTGTATAAATGAAGTCAACAGAAACGGAATCCCTGACAACCGGACACAAGGGGGAGTGCGGAACCTGGCAGAAAGGACACAGCTGTCAAGAGCATCTCGGACCCTGCCAAATTCTGCCCCACTATTAGATCAATTGAGTTCCTGAAAACCTGCTAAATAGTGAGCCCAAGAGAGCTTTGCGTATGTTCCATAATCACAGAGGGAAAGAACACAAGCCATTACCAAGATAAATTATGAAAATAATAATTTAAAATCTCCTCTATAAACTAATACTAGGCACAGATTAAGAAAAAAGAACCAGTACAAACTAAATACTGAGCAATAAATACAAAGCACACAGGCTAAATACACACCGCATACTTCGGTCTAAAATCAGCGGCCTAAAGGACCTATGAGTGCAGCTGAGTCACAAATCATCATCAAATAAATCTAGTTCTGCCACGATTACAGTAGCAAAGGCCAAGGCTGAGAATAACAGTTAGCTCTAAACAGTTTTCACAGTTACATAATAATTATTTAATCAGTGATTGAACACATCACAGGTTGGAAACAGTTCACAAATGAATATATCACACCAAACAAAGCCCTGAAAATGTGTGAAGGCGGGCAAGTGATGGAGAAAAAGTCCTGCTACACTGGATTTCTTACTCACCAGTTTCAGCCATCTCGTGCAATGTTATCATGGAGTAAGGGGGCTCCTGGTCACTGAAACAAGGAAAAAAAAAACAGAAGCATGAAACATAAAATAATCTGAAATAAACAATCATAAAATGAAAGTTAACAAAATAGCGCATTGTGCTTTAGTCATTCTCTGAACTGTCATCCACTGTAAACTTCTACAAAATAAGCATCCTATTAGTTCTTAGTTGCAAACAAAACCTGAAATCCTAATGATGTAACAGGTGTGTGTGAAGCAGCATGATGGATGGCTAGTGAAGAAGAGGTAGTGAGCCCCAGCTCTGGTTGTTTTGGCTGCAGGATGTCCCCATTCATCTCCCTGATTGCTCGTGGAATGGTAAATCTGTGTGGTGACAGCGGAGCTCCCTCAGGGGAAGCCCTCTGGGACACCAGCACCACCACACAAGACTCCAATAAGAGAAAGGAGCTCTACTGTTCAGCGTAGTATAATATTGGTTGGGTTGTTATCCATCCCATAAATCAGAAGACTGTGTAAGTAAAGACCATATCTTAGTGCCTGCATCTTAGCTAGAAAATGAGCCAAAAGAGCAGCTGATGGGAGGAGGAAGAGCGAGCGAGCGAGAAGGCAAATCCCCTATGGCTTTTAGGCACAGCGACTCTGCTCAATACTAGAGTAATGATGATAGGATGTGAGGGCTGAGGTTGCTGATTCACAGCCAGTAAATATCACTGCCCGCTGTCCATTTCTCGGCTCTTTACTAAAAGCAGCAGTGCGTGTACATTTCAAGTAGAATCATGCAAGCACGTCGCTTATGTACAGAAATGTTTTAGGACAGCAGAGACAAATTTCTAATAGCACAAACATAGCATCTAATCTGATATCTGCCTAAATGATAATCTCCAATCCTAACCTTTTAACAAACCAAAACGAATCCGCTTCTTAAGTGAACATTCCCCGTGTTGGCGTATGGATATCTGTGTAGGCTGTCCAAGTGGAAAGGTGAGAAAATATACATAGAGGGAAAAAACATGCTGACATGCTGCCAGCGCATTACAGCAAGCATAAAGGGCAGCTCATGTTGACTCACTGTCTAGTCTTTGGCAATAAATTAAAATAAAAAGCGAATAAATGAATAAATAAATAATGTCTTCCTCATTAAAGTTAACATTGAGAGTGTACTGCCAGTTTCCATGTGCTCTGTGAGCTGAGGAACTAAAAGCTGCTTTTGGCATTATCGCGGAACACTGATATACACGCACTACATCCTGAGAATGACAGCATCATTTTGTTTTGTCAGACTGGAAAAGAAGCAAAAAAAAAGTGTAGTTTAACATGCAAGAGTGGGTGGATGATATGGACAAAAATACCATACTGCCCTATCAAAATATCGTTATAATATTTTACACTGCAATAGCAATATGCCTTAAAAAAAAAGATTATGTAATATACTGAACCTGTGGCCACAAGTTATTATACGAGGTAACCCGTGTCACAGGTTAATTATCAACTTGCATTAATTTCACCAAATTTCACAAAATAGCTGTTATTTACACTTTTTTTTTTTTCGCATCACACCAACTTATCATCCTACCCACAGGAACCTTATCTGCAATCTCTGAGACAGCACAACTCACAAACAGCTAATATGAGCCCATACTTCGGGTTTCACAAGGTTGTACCTCTCAGTATGTTTTCACTTCCTGTAGTAAAACTGAAAACTGCTCACTTGTCAACAAGAGTCCTGATAACAGCCAGTGTATCCAGCACCAGACCGTCGACGTTCTGCTTTTTCCGGCGGGGCTCGTGAGGGCCGCGGCCTCGCCTGGGTGGTCGGACAGGGTCCCTGGGCCGGCTGCCCCTAGCTTCGGGGGGTTCAGAGTTCTCCACTCGCCTGAGCTGCCTCCGAGGCGCCACTCCCTCCTCCACGTCACTGTCCTCTCTGCACACGCAGCTGTTTCCCATGGTTCCACGACCCACGAGGCTCCGCCACAACTGGACAGATCGAAGCTGTTCAACAGTCAGCTGCAGAACCCGTGCAAGGCTCCTGCTGGCACAGAATGCAATCCAGGTGGCTACTATCATATCACTTGGGGAGGCGCCTCAGGACGGGCTGCGTGGGGACGTCTATCATCGTGCTACTGCAGATCGTCAGCAGCCGAGTAGAAAGAAGCCACGGAGTTAGAGCTGCATTCAACAAGCATCCTACAGCAGGGAGTGCTTCACTCCTGCGGAGAGAAAAAACAGCAATGATAAGAGTGTACCTCCAACTGAGAAAGCTGGAACGAGATCAACTTGCCCCACAACATAGCAGTCCAGATTAATCAACAATAAGGACCATAAATACTTTCTATTTACAGGGACTATGTCTTTGTTGTTTTGCTGATTTTTTTTTAAAGGACTTATTACAATAATACATGAGTGATTATTATAATAGCACCATCAGTGATACACCCAAGTACAGGATGAGTCCTCTGCTCTAAGGCTTAGCTAAGTAGGTTTGTTACAGTGTCAAAATTAGTCACGATGTATGATAGAGAGTTTCTGTTTTTCAAAATTACAGATTAAAATTCCCAGTAGTTCTTATCCCTTTCTTGTCTGTCTACAACTCCCCAAAGTGTTTGCAACCTCCTCTCTCTGGACTCTCCCTCATCACACTACAGCAACACGCAGTTCTCTGGGCAGGGGATGAGGCGGCACTGAAAACCCTTCGCATGTGAAATCCAGTAGTGTTGCAAACACGTTACATTGCTACCTCTGCTGCCACTCCTAGCATGTTCACAACAAACACAAACAAACACACTGAACAACATGACACTGCTGACCAGAACGAAAGGAAACAAGGGTCTGTTTTGGCATACTGCCATGCTAGTTAGGTTGTTTTTTTTTGTTTGTTTGTTTGTTTGTTTGTTTGTTTTTGGTTAAGAGAAAAGCATGTTGCTGACATCATAAATACTGATAAAATATAATATATAATAAATACTGACCTAACAGTATATAAACAGTATATAAACAAGAATATGCAGAAACACTGGTGTGTTTTTGTTTTCGTTTTAATAGACGATTAAATTCTGAAACCGTGATATTTTTAGATTAGTTATCGAACCGTAACACCCCTTTTTTTGGCCTCGTAATACATGAAGCAATATATTCAAAAGTAGCCACTTTAAAACTGCAGCACAGAAATTCAGCCCAGAAGAAACAGCTGCTTCTGAACAAACAGCATTTCAGAGGTTTTAGAAAAGATTCAAGAGACCCTCTCAGTGCCTTGCCTGAATTACACAACAAACTAGCTAACTAAATAAAGCTGGGCAACTGATAAAACATCTCAGTTAACTTAGCTAGCTTAGCTTAGGTACCTGCCTAAACTAGCCGCTCCACCTAGCTATGAATAACAGCTGACTAATAGCTTTTGAGCTAACTGTATCGCACTGTATACATAGCTAGCAAACTAGCTACTTAGCCACCTTCTTCAACAAATAACTTTATATTCACGTTAGCTAGATAGCTAGTAAGCTATCCCAAATCCCTATAAAGGCAAAATAACTACAGGAGCTTCAAACAAACCAAAAAAGGATACGAACAGTAAACGATAAGCCAGAAGTTGAGTCTGAACAAAACACGTCACTTACCGGATAATAAGAAGCAAGCAGCTGTGCTGTGCAGTGCGCTCGCGGACTGGGCCTAAACCCGACTCATACAGGAAGTAGTGGATCACTGCGGCTAACGCTAGCTGGTTTACCGTTAGCACAATGCTCAGGAAGAGACCAAAAAAACGCTAACGTATCTTCTATTGCACAGGAAAGCAATCAGTACTCAAACGTGGTCGATAAACAGACAGAATATATTTCTTCTCTCCCTGGGAACATGCTCATCCAGAAAACGCCAGCTAGCTAACCGCGCTCTTGTTAGGAAACATAATTCGTGTTTCTGTTTCTGTCATAAATGTGAGGAGGCTCATTCAGTCACCCGCACACAGGAGCAGGCACAGCCAGGGTTGCCAGGTGTGCAAGAATGCTGCCGCCTTTCCACACAAGACCAATGCTCGAGCAAACGAGCTCAAAATACTCCCACACTAAAAATGTGCTGGGATATTTTTATATAACGTCATATAATAGTGTTCTATTTTTAACAAAACAGCATTAAAAGCGTCGTTCCTGCAACCAGGTTTTTTTTTTTTTTTTACATGCTGATACATCCATCCATTTTCTGTACTGCTTATCCTACACAGGGCCACAGGGAGCCTGGAGCCTATCCCAGAGGACTTGGGGGATACCCTGGACAGGGTGCCAACCCACTGCAGAGCACACACACACACACCTGACAATTTAGAGATTCCATTTAGCCTACAACATGTCTTTGGACTGGGGGAGGAAACCCCTGAAGCACTGGGAGAACATGCAAACTCCATGCAAACAGGGCAGAGGTGGGAATTGAACCCCCAACCCCACAGGTGTGAGGCAACAGTGCTAACCACTAAGCCACCATGCCCCCATGCTAATATGTACTAAATAAATAAATCACTGACAAGTTTATGTGTGTATAGGAAGTGTGTTTGTTATGACTTTTGAGGTAGTTCTGTAAAACGCTACCTGCAGGTCCTCCTCAGAGGTTTGTGTGAACGAATTTGGAGGAGATAGTTATTACAACGAGGTGTGTGTTCAAGTCATTTTGGTTTAAAAAAGAAAAGAAAGAAAAAAGGACAGCATTAGAAAACTTCTTTTGTTTTTATTCATTTTTTGTATTATTAATGACAAGAAGTTTTATTAGCCTTACTGAAAATAAATAAAAAACAGATCAGTCATCGTACAAAAGTATCTCTTGAATCTTACTGTCTGCTATAGATATCACATTCGTATTAGCGGCCACATTGACTTTTTGTTATTGACATGCCCCATTTCCAAAAGTCGGGACTCATAGTAAAATACAAGTTCCAGAGTTGTACTGCTGACATTATAATGTTGCTCAAGTGTGTCCACCTCTAAATTACAATATTTCTGATAGGACTTGAAGGCAGCAAAAGACTTGGGCATAACTGAATGTAATATTGTGATTGACTAAACTTGTAACTCTGAATTTCTGACCTCTGACTAGGAAAAAACAAAGAAAACAGCCCCTCAATTTGGATTTCCTACTCAGAAAGTTGGGAAGGTGTCCTCAACCCCAAGTTCAGTATATTTCATCATGTCAACAAAAATGAGTTTATAGTAGTATTTAATTTAGATGAATAAAACTGGACACAGTTAAATCTATAACATGAACCATACAGTTTGCTGCTGTGAGAAAGTAAATACATAATACTTATAATACTCATAAACTCATGATTACTAATATTAGCTTGCTAGGTTGTTGCTAACAAAACACATGCTTTATTGGAGGTGTCTTTGTTTTTCCCATTTGGTAGTTTGAATACACCAAGCTTGGAATTGATGTAATTCTGAGTTTAGTCATCCCACCCAGGGAGGTAGATCAGAACACAGCAGATCCATCATCACGGGGGACAACCCTCAATCAAACTACGGTGGTCAAACAGGTACACCTACGCATCATTTGCAACGCATCAGATAAGTTAATATTTCCCTTATTTTGTAAAATGCCTTGGTCTGCTGTGTTTTCCCGGTACGGGTTTGCATGCTCAATGAAGCATTTCTCATATGTAGACATTTCTGGCAATTAGTTAGATACATTCATGCAAGTTTGCTTAAGTTGGGCAGACAAAAAAGAAAAGAAAAAAAGATAAAGGGAAGAAGGATAGGTACTCAAGGAAGTGATCAGAAAGTTTTTAAAGCAATATTGAATATCACATTACAACCAGCTATAGTTTGCTTATACTACAGCTATTTACAGTTCACAGGTTGTGTGTGTGTGTGTGTGTGTGTGTAGATACAGCTGTGATCCCTTTTTAAATGCCTAGGTTATATGCATGACAGGCCTGATTCAGAATTAGCAGTTTCTCTAGAAAACGGTGAACCTGGCAACACTGAGATTCATCACAACACGTGACGTCATCACATATTTCTTAGACAACGCTATGGAGCTCCGCCCAGCTGCAGCCCAGTGTTACAGCTGTGTGTGTGTGTGTGTGTGTGTGTAGATACAGCTGTGATCCAAAGCCCCTCCTAACAACCTCACACAAATATTATAACCACTCTCTCACCATATAAAATTATGAGAATAACCTGTGAAAGCAATAGTTGTGTGTGGAGTCATGACAAACTGCACTCCCTCTGATATGGCCAAGGTTTACATTTTAATAATTATCTGAGGTATTTTTCTATCCATTGTTAATATTGTTGCTATGTTGCTTTAGTTACTGCCTTCCATTACTTATGATTCTTCTCATTTTGTACGTTTTGTTTGTTTTCCTTATATTCCGTTTCGACCCCAGGGAAGAAAGCGGTTCAGTTTCCTCCCTCAGCCCAAAAACATGCTAGCAGATGGATTAGCTACTCTAACATACCTCTTTTATTATATACTCTGAGGGGATATAAGTATTCAGACACACTGTTTTTGTTATTTAATACTTCCAGTGCATATACACACATAATGTCTTTTGACTTTGTATTTAAAAAATATAAACAAAAAATGTATGTATTCTTAAGCTTAAACAAAGGTATGTTTAAAAAAAAACTAATTGATAGGGGAAAAGGTATTCATATACTATGTTAAAAATATATATAAGTAAAGCTTACATAAAAGTAAATCAGGTTGTAGATATAAATGCTGTAAAAATGTTTTGTTTTTTTGCAGACTGCATCTGGGATCATTATTAAAGTCATTAAAAGGTTTCACACAACACGTAGCAATCATGTTGAAGGTGAAGTTCTCAGTGACAATGCACTCTCATACTAATGATAAGGAAGATAAGAGAGAAGCCGGCAGTCACTTGAAAAGAGTTGCAGGACGACCTGAAAGCAGCAGGAACACAGTTACACAGAGAATAATAAACAATGAACTGCACCACAATCATCTCCATTCCTACACCCCATGCAAAACTCCTCTGCTAAAAAAAAAGAAGCACAGAGATGCATGTATAAAAGCATTTCACAATTCCAAACTGATTTGGAACAATATACTCTGGTCAGACGAAACAAAAATAGAACTCTTTAGGAATAATTTAGCTCATCATGTTTGGAGAAAGAAGGATTATGAATATGATTCCAAGAACACCATATCCACAGTGAAGTACAGAGCTGAGAGTATCATGATATGGGGCTGTTTTTCCGCTAACAGTACTAGCGCATTAGGGACAGTGGTTAAGGCTCTGGGTTGCTGATCAGAAGGTCCGGGGTTCAAGCCCCAGCACTACCAAGCTGCCACTGTTGGGCCCTTGAACAAGGCCCTTAACCCTCCTCACTGTATAAGTAAAGTAAAAATCAAATTATGGTTGACAGTTATACTGACTGAATTAAGATTTTTTTTGTAATAAAGTGTTTAAAGCGGTCTAAAAAGGTGCCAAATGTAGCCAAAAGGTCTCTGCACTTGACAATAAAGTTTATACTTGACAAATGACTTTGTGTGAGCGTGCAGAAGCAGCAGCAATGCAAGCGGCATTGTTTACGTACTCGTCTGCGTATTTTATATACATATGGAGGATTAAAAGTGACATCTTCTAGATGGCATGTCAGACTGTAAGGTTTAGTGATTTCAGGCACAGTAACGTTAAACACACTGATGAGCTCTGTCTTGCTTTAAAACTTTCCACCGTTGGTGTGATCGTTGTCATGATCTGCATCTCAAATCGAAAACTCTGACCTTACATTCTGTATTTACTAATCTAGAAAATCCAGGAGACTGCTACGCACTACAGATGCTTCGTCATATATTTTAATGCTGGAGGCATTTTCTGATAAAGTCACAGTAATCTGTCCATGCATTTTCTGTACCACTTCATACTACACAGGGTCACGGGCAGGGAGCCTGGAGCCTATCCCAGGAGGACTCAACTGGGGGGCACAAGGCAGGGGACACCCCGGGTGAGGATGCCAACCCATCGCAGGGCACAGTCGCACACACACACATGCTACAGACAATTTGGAAATGACAATCAGCTGCATATCTTTGGACTGAGGGAGGAAACCCCTGAAACACAGGGAGATGCAAACTCCATGCAGGAATCAAACCCCCAGCCGTGTAGATGCAAGGCAACAGTGCTAGCCTCTAAGCCACCACACCACAGTAACAGAAAAATCACCTGCAGTGTTATTTTACACAGACCCCTAAATACTGGCTAATTTACACTATTAAAATATGCCACCTATAGTTTCCTGCTAGAGACGTTTTCTGTCACAGTAATAAACCAGACACAATACTTGCTGTACTGTTTTAAGACCCATAAATGCGCGCTACTGTAGGACACCTTGATAAATTAGGACGTTGGAATCGTTGGAACACCGGAACTAAAATCAATTTCAGATTAAAACTACATTTCCCAAGACTCGTTTCCCCCTTTCATAGGAATTACATTTGTTGAGCAGTGGTGTAACACGGACACATTTACAGTGGCACAAGAGCGGGTGGTAAATAGCTACATTTTGTCTCTATTCCTGTCTTTGCGTAAAGAATTTAAGTGAATTTATTTCTGAAACTTACAGAGCAGCTTTTGAAGTCATTTAGCAAGTGTAATTCAGTTCAGGAATTAATCTGTTTCCGTGTTGTGTGTTTATATCTGCGCGTGAACTCTTCATGCAGAGTTAGCAAAGCAGTGCTAGCTAGCGTGCATGCATGTAAAGACTCTGAGAACATCATGGAATTGTACTAGACATAAGCTAGATATATTAGATATAAGCTGCTTTTCCTCATCGAAATGCGATATAATATAACATAGTGTATGTTTTTTTACACTGAGAGTTGGTTGTGCTCTTGAATTTCGCCTTACTGGCCTTCACTTCCTCGCACTAGCTCAGTGGAGACTCATTTACATAACATTATCTCAGTGCACTTGCTATTTTGGAAGTGTTGTTGTCTTCTTTGGTCAGTTAAGATTTTATTAATTAAATGTATAATCTGTTACTGAGGCTTTACTGAGTGTTATTGGATCAAACTAGTATAATGTTGTTTAACCTATGAAGTCAGTTACTGAATAATAGATTGACTTTGAGGCCCATTTGATCCCTTGGCATTTACCCATACCTCAGTGAGTTTAAATTATAATTAGGGCTTAGGGATATTTTCATGTTTCATTATGTATAATTAGCTGTGCATTATAGATACATGTAGATTTACACCACAGCACGTTTGAACTGTCTGTTCTGATTGGGCTGAAGGTGTTGATTAATTTCCTGGAACAGCAGCTCTGACAATAACACCAGCTGCACTGGTTTATATTAATGTGCTCCTTCTAATACTTTAGCAGTAAGGACTCATTCACAGTTCTAAGACTAATAATTAAAAGATCAGGAAAAAGTTTTTATTAAAAAAAAGATGTATAATTTTTTTCATAGCAACATTTTCTTTAAAGAGACATTTAGCATTTATGGAATGAGTCTGGAGTGTCAGAGATTGATTGATTGCCATGAGAGAAGCTTCAGGACAGAGGTCTTTGTGCCTTTTGCTTTCACACTAATATGACAAGCTGCATTTTTTATTCACTTGAAGACAAAGGAAAAAGAGTCTGATATGGGAGCAACTGTTTATAGCTGTTTAATGTAATTGATAATAAGTTGTCTTGCATATGTTCCACAACATTAAATGTAACTATACATGGTTAAAAGTACATGTAATTAAAGGGAAATTATCAACTTCAGGGTGGTGTGTATATATATATATATATATATATATATATATATATATATATATATATATATATATATTTTTTTTTTTTTTTATACATACACACTCTGCTCAAAGGGAACACTTAAATCACACATTGGATCTTGATGAACGAAATATTCAAGTTGAAAATTTGTACTTATATACATTGTGTAATTTATTGAGAACAAAATGATGTCACAATGGTCAGTGGAAGCCAAAGTCATCAGCACTTTGAGGGCTGGATTCAAAATCACATCAAAAATCAAAGTAAAAAATTGAAATTACAGGCTGATACAACTTGCATGAATTTCATCACGGCAACTCATAATGAAATTCAGTAGTGCGTATGGCCCCTGTATGCACTCCCAACAACATCTGGGCATGCTCCTGATGAGATGGCGGATGGTGTCCTGGGGGATCTCCTCCCAGACCTGGATCAGGGCATCAGTGAGCTCCTGGAGTCTGTGGTGCTACTTGGCGGCTTTGGATGCTCCGATACACAACATCCTAGAGGACCTCAATTGGATTCAGGTCTGGGGAACGTGAGGGTCAGTCAATGGCATCAGTGCCTTCATCATCCAGAAACTGCCTACACACTCTGGCCACATGAGGCCTGGCATTGTCATGCACCAGGAAGAATCCAGAGCCCACTGCGTCAGCGCAAGGTCTGACAATGGCTCCGTAAGGGTACCGTTGGCTAGCACATGGAGGTCTGTGCGACCCTACAAGCTTATTCCTCGCCAAACCATCACTGACCCACCGCCAAACCGGTCATGCTAGATGATGTTGCAGGCAGCATAACGTTCCCCTTTACACATACGCTCAGTGTGAACCTGCTCTCATCCATGAAGAGAACTGGGTGCCAGTGGCAGACCTGCCAGGTCTGGTGTTCTCTGGCAAATGCCAATTGAGCTGCACGGTGCTGGGCTGTGAGCACAAGTCCCACTACAGGACATCAGGCCCTCATGCCACTCTCAAGGAGTCTGTTTCTGACAGTTTGGTCAGAAACATGCACACCAGTAGCCTGCTGGAGGTCATTTTGTAGGGCTCTGGCAGTGCTCCTCCTGCTCCTCCACACACAGATGCCGATCCTGCTGCTGGGTTGTTGCCCTTCTACAGCCCTGTCCAGCTCTCCTCGTGTAACGGCCCGTCTCCCGGTATCTCCTCCATGCTCTTGAAACTGTGCTGGGAGGGAGACACATCAAACCTCCTTGCGATGGCATGTATGGATGTGGCATCCTGGAGGAGCTGGACTACCTGTGCAACCTGATTGGGCTGCAGGCACTGCCTCATGCTACAAGTAGTGAAAAGGACCCTAACAAAACACAAAACTAGAGACAAATCAGTCAGCAAGGATAAAGAGAGAGCAACTGTCTGTGGCCACCACCTGCAAAACCATTTCCTTTTTGGGGGTTGTCTTGCTGTTGCCTCTCCAACGCACCTGTTTTCACTTTCATTTGCACCAAAGCAGGTGAAACTGATTCACAATCACTTACGCTTCCTAACAGGACAGATTGATATCCCTGAAGTTTAATTGACTTGGTGTTATACTGTAATGATTAAGTGTTCCCCTTTTTTTTTCTTTTTTTTTTTTAAGAGCAGTGTATGTGTGAGATATATATATATTTATATACACACACACACATACATATCTATATACACTGAATGTGTGTGTGTACACACGCACTGTATACATGCTGCACACAGACCCGCATCACACATCCCCGTCATTGATTATTTTCCTATAATGCCACATCTGGTTGTGTGTTTTTCCTCACATGTTCTCTATAACTTTCTTTTCAGGCAGTCAGCTCTAATATTATTGTCCCTGATCTGAAATCAGCCACAAGAGGGAACTGTTTACCTTCTGTTTTCTCTATTCCAATGTAAGCTGGCTTTCTGCAAACTCACATTACTGAAAGAAGAAGAAAACAAAACAATAAAACACAGTGCTGTAATATTTTTGCAGAAAAAAGGCTGGTTCTGTAATAAGTGTAGTATAGATTGTGGAAATGTTTATCCTGGTCAGATTTGCATCACTCAGTTCAACACATGAGTTAATGGCCAGATTTAGGAGTGTTATCAGTGTGCTCTGGGCTCTGCTACTGATGTGCAGCTCTAACCATGATGAGTAATACCACCTCTTCCAATACGAACAAACCAGGCTGTTGATCTGATTTATGATAATGATATTAGCAAACGATTCTGTTGTCAGTGTGTTCTGTCAGTGTGTTCTGTCTTTTTCAGCTCTGATGCACAGAATCTGGTATCGATGACTTCATGAGCTAGATCCAGTTTTCCACTCGTTAAAGCTGATCACACTGAGGTATATTCTCACAGCTGGATTGTAGTAGACCTAAATGCGGTCAGAGTTCATGTAATAAGTAGGAATTATTCATTTTTACTAATATGAAGTTTTTTTGTTTTTTTTTAAAGCACTGCCATGGCGGATGGTGTGGACCTGAGCCGAAAGTTTGTTTCAGAATCAGAGATAGAGGAGAGGAGAAAAAAACGACAAGAGGAATGGGAGAAAGTTCGCAAGCCTGATGATCCTGAAGGTAAGTAAAGAAAATACACTTTCAAGTGTGAATCAAACTCTGGTGCAGTTCATTTGGGTTCATTTGGTTGATGTGACTGTGATAGTGGCACTGTGCTGCCCAAAACAATTGCTCTGTTTGAGGACGTTTTCACGCATGGACCAAATACTTGAGTCCACACCCTTGTTTGGGGGCGGGGCTAATAATCACAAGTTTGTTCTCACATAGAGTTCCTTCCGTACTGTGGATGGATTGTGCAATTCCATACATCACTTTTGTGTATGCAAGTTTGCAAATTGGTAGGCATTAGATTCATCTATTTGCTGTTTTTTTAATTATTTCCCTTTGTTACCAAAACTCAAGCGATGACGAACGATGCTTTTTGGATGCATGGCAGGAATACCTGCACATGAGGAGCTGTTCTTGTATAAGCAGCTTTTTAGCCATGTAGGATGGTATGAGATGTACATTTCTCATGATGCTCTCAGTGCAAGAACTCCAGTCCTATGAAAGTCTGGTTTTCTACATCAGTAAGGCATTCTGTCTCCACTGATCATAACAACCCTTTCTTTGCCATCACAAAACTTGAAATAGGAAGTAATGTGACAGTTTGAACCCATCATGTTACTTGTCATTATGCAGCGTAGAGAACGGATAGCTTCCACACCTGAATGCAGCTAACGCTACAATCAGGTGGACATGAGCTCCAGATCACCATTTTCAAGAGGACCAGGGATCGGTTCACATTTCACCAAATGTACTGAAAACCCTGAGAGCTAGGGTCTCGTATTCTTCCTAGCTAACTCTAGTGCACTTCAGTTGCCATGAGAACACAGTTCTTTCCTGATTAGATTCAATATCAGGTGAACCAAACCTGCCTTGTTTTAGAGGTTGCAAGCAGCGTTTTTTGATATACGAGCTGCTAAACTGACATGTAGTGTCAAAGGACAGAGGTGAAGTGTGAAGTCTGAGCTGAAGAAAACAAAAAGAAATCCTGGTGATAATAGACAAAAATGCTGTTGTTTGAGTTATTTATATTTATATTATAATATTATATTATTTATATTATTATCTACCATCAGCTCTGTGAATGATGAATGAAAGAGTTTTTCTGGTGTGTTTTCAGCCCTGTTCCTTCCCACATGCACCTTAGCTTTTTTTTTTTCAGCTTACATTTAAACCACTCAAATTAATTTCAGATCAATTTCACAGTTTGACTCGGACTAGGCTGATGGGTGAGAAAGCAACATAACCAGAATGACAGCATTAAAATGTGACTCAGTGGCATCAGCTTTTCCTCAAATGCATCTTTGTGTGTTTTTCTGTGTGTGTCTGTGTGTTTATTTGCATATTCCTGAAGAGGTCCCTGAGGAAGAGTATGACCCTCGATCCCTGTTCGAGAGGCTACAAGAGCAGAAGGACAAGAAGCAGGAGGAATATGAGGAACAATTCAAATTCAGTAAGGCCTCAGTCCACTCTCCTCTCATGTTTTCGCCGCACCGTGGTCCGTGCCTCTGAGCCGTCTCTGCAGATCCATATCTGTGCCCATTTAGGGTCAAAGCTCGTGTGTACATGTGTCGGTGAGAGATGTTCATGAGTCATTCTTGCAGGCACTGACAGGAGATGGGCATGCTCTCGGCTTCATCCTCTCTTACTTCTCTGTATCCCTGGAGACGGACCCGTCCTCAGTCTCCCTGGCGACCAGCGGCTCCTTCCTTTGCTCTCAATGCTGAGTTAATTTAAGGGCAGATTGCTTGATCCATGTAATAACTGCACAAGGCATCTATTGGTCATTTTAAAAAAGGCCATGCTAGCGAGGATCAACTTGCATTTTGAAAGCGGTTTCTGACACTTAAGAATATATCTGTGAGTCTCAGGAGACCCAACTGTGCTGATTTCTCTCCACAGAGAACATGGTAAAAGGCTTGGATGAGGACGAGGCCCACTTTCTGGATGAAGTGTCGCGGCAACAGTGTCTTGTAGAGAAGCAGAGGAGAGACGAGGAGAAACAGGAGCTTCAGGAATATAGGATATCCTTTCACTTTTGTAGCACACACACACTCAGTCACACAACTTTTGAAAGATTGCTAGACTTCTGAGTCTGCTTGCTTCCTACTTTGTTAAACTGATGATAGAGACAGCTGTCAAGACACAGCAGCTGTCAGGTCATAGGAAGACCTCTTGCACCTTGTTAGTGCTACTACTTTTATACCACGCAGCTGAAAACACTGTGTCTGGGTTGAAAAGAAATGAGAACGAAGTTGGCAAACGGTTGGATAATTGCGTTTAGGAAGACTTGTTTTAATTAGGTCCCAGCAGTGTTAGTCTTAATATTGCACTGTAGGCTGTTTACATTCATTTGTGTGTAGAGAAACTGTAACCCAGTTTAAATAGAAAGCATAAAATTTCCTAATTAAATAAAATGGTGCGCTTAGTAACACTAGTGAAGTCTAATTTTTGGATGTTTTTATGCCTCTGCTATTAAATTATGCCAGCTAGGAATGTCCCTGGTTCGTGGGAAAGTGCTGTAGTCTGTGTTATTTCATAATTCTGGGTGGGGTTTGACCTCGCAGCTGTATCAAAGACTTGATGTGGAAGTATTTTACCAACAGTGCATTCCTGTGCCGAGGAAACAAAACAGCAATGTCCCTTTAACAGAATGTTAACTGGCACACGCTGATGTATTCAAAGCTCCCTGCACTTCAAACCCAGGATCTAGCAGGTCTTAGAGTATGTAGGTATTGTTTTTTTTTAATGAAACAAGGGGTACAATTGCTCATTCTTTCCCGCTGCCAGTCAGATATGTGTGTAGCGCAGGTTGGAGGACGCGTTGTCGTGGCAACGGAGCCGTTCGTTGGACTTGCAGTACTTATGACGTGTAATTGCACAGCGGAGAGCTGTGAACTTCTGTTCCTCGGTGTAATATAACAACATGGCCTAATTTAACCGTCTTAGCCTCCAGGGGTAGCAGTTTTTCTTAGCCATGTTTTCAGGGCATTTTTTTTTTTTTTTTTTAAGAAGTCGGTCAGAGGGGATGTGGATTAGATTTCTATGGTAGTTGAAAGAAAAAAAAAAAAAAGGTGTGGTCTACTTTGTCATCTTTTTTTCAATTATGTGCCTGAGGTATGGAGTGGCATTTAACTGAAATGGCATTTACATAGGTTTAGTCAGATATTAGGGGTTTAAAGCATCTGTGTTGACCCAAAAAAAAAAGTTTTGTGCAAGAGCAAAGTGTTTTCAAATACAGTTTTAGCCAAAATATATTTTTCAAAGACAGTGGAAAAATGTAATGCTGGATGTAAGTCTGAAACTGGTAGAAAATGATTGTAAGCTACTTGTTGGGCATTTCATAATGCAGCTTGTGCTGCGTTCTCTTAATCTGCCTTGTGGCTGCGAGTGCACACATTCACAGACGACACAGAGACACTTCCAAACCCACATAATGGGCCTAAATATTTAGTATGGTATTATACGGTTTGAGATGTGATACATGTTTGTCTGTCATCTTGCTAAACATACCATTCCCAAACCAAGGAAAACAAAATAAAAAAGCAGCTAATTCCATTCCTTTTACATGGCTGTATGTAGGCATATTAGAATAAAAATAGTAGGTTTGGAAAGCTATTAGACCTGGCAGCTGAGTTTGTCTTGATAAGGACATGTCCACACACTGTAGAGGTTGTTATTACCAAAGCAAGTCCAAAAGCAGTGTTACACATGGTCAGTAAAACTGCACAGACATGCTGGCTGGCTGAATGCCCATTCCTTGTCTGGGTTAGGTCGCTAAGCAGTGTTTCTCTCATTCTGACATAGTTAGAGTACTTTTTTGTCCCCTCAATTAATAATCATGTTTATTGTTTATTCAAAAAAAAAAAAGAAAAGAAAAGATCTTACACATTATGGCGTTATTTGATCTTTTAAAGCGTTTTTCCATTGTCATCATCTTAGGCTGATGTTACTGGAAAACTTAAGTGTAAAAACTCCCCATGACAGCTCAGTTTATAGGGTTAGTATTAGGGTTAGCCCTAACCTTAACCCAAAGATGTATAAAACAGTACATCTTTTGATATTTATAGTGACTGTAGCCAGAATGCAGTAACAGACTAATGACTAATTATAAAGGTTCGTGAAAATAACCAGTGTTTCTGTGGCTATTTGATAAGCTCAAAGACTGGGTATATATGTGATATCCCCTCTCTGAAAACTGGTCCAGAGTGCACCTGTAGCTCTCCTTAACTCCCAATCTCACAGTGCTTTGAAGAAACTGGTGTCCAGTGAGAGTCAAAAGAAGGAGCCAGAGAAAAAGGCTGCACCTAAACCACCAGAGCAGAAGACGAGCCATCTGTCTCAGGCGCACCTACTGGCTGGTGCAGTCAAGCGCCGCAGGTGAGGAGGAGGGATTTATGGGAACTGGGAGCAGCGGAGAAAAGAATCTACATTCCTGACAACCTTTGGAGTACTTTTTTTTTTTTTTTTTTGTCATTTTGTCAGAGCTTATCTGAAATAACTTGTCTACATTCATAAATAGGCCTGCTATCATCTTTAAATATCGGAACAAAGCAGAAAATTGCATCTCTCGCCCATAAAAGCCACTTAACCTTTTTTTAGGCCCTAATTAATTTTGCTCTGATTTCCATGACTCACACTGACTGCTTTACATTCTGACATTCTCTTTGCTGGAGCCTCACGGAGCTGAGTGGGAAATTAAAACAGGGATTAAGCAGTGTTTTGTGTTTGGCTGCAGTTCCTCTCAGTCATCAGAGAGCAGTAAGAAGCAGAAGGTGGAGGAGACGACGACAGCAGCAGCAGCAGAAACAACCGGCAACGGCAGTCAGACAGGTGGGCAGAGGACTGGACACTTTGGGGCTCAATGACTAATACGTGAACAAACTTTATTCATTGAATGTTTAAGATTTTACCTTCTAGTTTTGGTCACCTAACATAACACATTTCCTAAACATTCTGTCTAAATAGTGGCTTGTTGATTATAGGAAAAGGGCATACTTTATTCACATTCTTAAACTTATTTATTTTCTTAGTAGTTACTTTCAAACGGGTACTCCTCTGCATAACATTTTTTCTGTATCTCAATTCTACAATGCTATATCATGTAAGACCTTAAGTCGTGAGTATCTGCTGTAAATAGCAACCTATCTGGAATAGAACTGTGGTTTCGAGAGGCTATTTAAAATATCCATTCTTTATTACAAAAAAACCTGAGTCCTTCTGATGAAATGATATTACCTCTGTATTTTATTTACTCAAGATTTTTCTTTACTCAGTTTTACTGCCGTTCTGTCTGAGGCAGCATACATTTACATGCATTACTGTAATAATATTAACTAAATGTTTAAGTAACTGAAATTCAAATAGAATTTTTATATTGTCCTATTAGATTTTAGAGGTATTAAGGAAGCACAACATGGCGTGGAGAGTGTTTATTTCCACATATGTCTGTATCAGAACAGGAAACAGGGGAGCAGAAACCGGTGCCCAGGGCAGGAGTAACACGAGGGGGCATGCTCCACCGACCCTCTGCAGCCATGTGTGTGGGCATCCTGCCAGGGCTCGGGGCCTACTCGGGCAGCAGCGACTCGGAGTCGAGCAGTGACAGCGAAGGTAGCGTGGAAGGAACCACCTCTCCCATAAAGTGTCACAGACTCTTCAGATAGACACACTGACGAGCCACACGGTCATCCAATTTTAATTCTCCCTTATTACCACTTGGCTCCTCCCCTGTTTTTGCCGTTTTAGCTGGTTGGATCACAGTTGCTTGATCTCTTATGACACTATAAGCTCAGTAATTTGCCGTGTCTCAGTTCTGAAATCTGCAGTTGTGGATGTGCACATTTTGCTTTTAATAAGTCTTTTTCTTTATATGGCTTAATACTAATTAAAGGCTGCTTTAACAGTAATTGGCACTGTGGTCATTGATGTGTTGTGCATTGAAATGTGACTCCTCCCCCATCATCCCCGTATTACATTCTATACAGTTTAAATCCCTGCACCTAAACCTGACGACGACACCCTACGCGCCTCCGTGGCTTCTACCGTGCTGCTGACCCAGGGGACGACGACTGACGTCTGTGGATCGAAGAGAAGGCTGCTTTATGTCACTTAATCAGATATCTTCAGTACCACCATATGAGAGAAGCAGACTGTTATGAGCAGTGCTGGTTGGAAGATGTGGAAAAAATGTCTTCCAGAAGGTTGTCTTTTTTTTTTTTAAATGCTGCAGTGCTAAAAATGCTGGATATTTTATGAACTGTTCCCTATAAGGATATGAATGTGTGTGAAAGCTGGATGGGACATTAAAGCCAAAGGGAAAAAAAAATAAAAGCTCTTTGTCATGTGTTTTTTTTCCCTCATGGAGTTTAAAATGAATGTCACTTTAATCAAGTACATTTAATCATAATAATTTAAACCTCACTAATTGCAGACACAAGCTCCGCATACTCCATTAAATATTCTATAACAATAGTTTGCAGGTTAAAAACCTCTTTAAGGATGCACATATAACATGTGGACACGTTTCACTGCTAGCAACACCTCAAGTGAAATTTATTGACCTGAGTACTGTAACAAAAAAGACTGACCAAACTGTATAAAAGCAAAAAACATCACCTTGACCATGGTACTATACAACTGACAAATTACAAAGCACTACAGAAAAGATTACAAATATGAAAGATAATATCTCTTAAAACATATAATATACATTCAAAGGTTCTCAGCCCCTCTATGAATATTTAGCAGGGGTTCCTCATCTCTAGTTCTCAGTGCCTTTTGAGTTTGAAGGTTCTCTTTTTCCAACACACTCTGCTTGGTTATGAGCTGCTCCCGTTTGTCTGAGGATTGGAGTTGAGAACCCCTGCATTAGAGGAGTTAGTGTCTGACACACACACAACCTTACATTGCATCTTGTTTTAGAACTTGGCATATGTAAAACCAATAAATAAAAACATTTATTTATTAAAAACAATTATTTATAGAAAGGCATGCGCTTTGTCCATCAGAATGGTCAAGGATTTTTTTTTTTTTTTTTTTTTTTGTAAACAGTAAGTAGATTTTGGCAACATGCAGTGTGAACTCCACGCTTCAAACTTTCACTCCGGCATCGTGTTTCTAGGCGACAGGTTCCTCTGTTTGAAATACTGGGTAACCTGTTGAGGCAGCTCGGCCAATACTGATTTGGCTAAAGTTTCCTTCGGAGCCTGTGAGAAAAGCAAACACAAACATACAGTGCAGTCAGCTGATGCCATGCCAGAAATAAGGATTGCTCATTATCTTCCTGAAGCAGTGATCACCCTATCACTGAGGCAGATGCACTGATTGGGTAATGAAGTGGTGAATGCGCTCAGTACTTGAAATGAATTTCAATTTGTAGCAAAGAATGCCTCAGGGAGCATTGTGTGCGCTCTCTCACACTGTTGTGGAAGTCACATGTTCTGTAAAACACCCACTCCCACTCCCACACAAAGCTCTGGAGCTGATCCAGAACACCGAGCCACCACACGCAGCCTCATAGCGCCCACTGTATTGATTAAATGAGTAAGCTAAAACCTTGAGGTCAAATTACATGCTGTAATATTGACAGCGTAACACCATAGCGCAGCGACCTGTGACCTGTCTCAGCAACAATAATGTAGCTCTGTGCATAAAAGCTGTGTGCGAAAATGTGTCCTTACATAACAGTACCAGGGATGGAAGAGCTTGTTGAGACCAATACAGAGAGAAATTTCACCAGAAAAAGAGACTGAATACTCACATTGCGGAAGTCCCTGAATGGGACAAACTGCACTATGTCCCTGACCGCCTCTTCTCCAGTGTAGGAACGTAATACGCTGCTGTCTCCATCCAGAAACTCCATTGCTGCAAAGTCGGCATTGCCCACTCCAATAATAATGATGGACATAGGCAGTTTGGCAGCTTGTACTATCGCGTGGCGCGTCTCGTCCATGTCACTGATCACGCCATCGGTAATAATCAGCAACGTGAAGTATTGCTGCAGTTCACAGAAAGAAGAGAGCAATGTGGCATGAGATAAATAAAGGTATAAAAGGTCCACTTATGGCAGTAGACAATAAATAAATAAAAAATTGTCATAATGTTTACAATAAACAATTTATGCAAAACTACCGTAAAGGAATATATTACTACTTATGTGTTTAAAAGTACAGTACTCCACAGTACAATTTTCTGATTAAAAAAATAATAATAATAATACAATATGTATGGTTTATGGATATTCTTATGCTTGTGTGTTATTAGAGCATGTATGGTTAGTATGCCTCACAGTCCTAGGCAGTGAAATCCACCACATGATTCTTCTACATGGTCATGAAGCCAGCCAACTGCATCTTTTCCAACTGCTGCTCATGCTACTTCATGAGGAAGCTTAACACACTTAGAGGAAAGTGCTATCTACCCTCTTCCACATACATGAGATCACAGACACCCAATGACTGGCACCCAGTCACTGTGATTGACAGGCATGAGAGAGCAGGGCCATGTTTTCACACACCCACACACACAAATATCATGGCTAAATTTAATAATATACATTTAACATTGCCATTTATATTTATATATTTATTTAGAATTAGATTTATTATTTCCAAATTAATTTACTACTACTACTACTACTACTACTAGTAATAATAATAATAATAATAATAATAATAATAATTTATATAAATATATTGTTTGCATTAAAAAGTAATGTGAAAAATTTACACTGAAACCTACATTTTTCTTTAATATTTATATTTAAAATTTACATGTATAATTTATATTATTTATATAAATTATATAATAATTAACTGTCATACACTAATATAGTGATGTATTTTTGTCAGACTGACAAAGTGGCTGAGCCAAAGGTTTTTCTGAACGACTTCCCATTGTTAAAACTCTGGAGTTACTCTGCTGGTGGTCTGTACCATAGTGTACATTAACAATCTGTCAGTAATCTCTGGCATAAGTGCTGCTATTTAGCAAGCTGTTGACAATAAAATCATTTAGGACACCACACAGAGACAAGAGTCAATTTAGCTGAGGATGTGTCATTGCTGGTGTCTTTGCTTAATGATTTACTGTAATATCCTTTACAGAAAGCTTGAAACTGGATATTTGCAGTATACAGGGCTTACTGGCATCTCATTCTTGATTTTTCATTAATTTAGCTTGCTTGGTGTAGCTTATAAATGTAGATCTGACATTACTTTTTGTATCTTTTTGTCATTTCATTGTGGTACAACTGCTGCACTGTTCTGACAGAAATGTAAATGATTTAGTTCGCCCATGTTTGAAGCACTGCACAGTGTAATGCAGTACCTCTGAGACGATTGCATTTCATTCTGACACAAATTCAAAATTTCTTCTTTAAAGGCAAATCCAAGCAGAATGTTCTTTATTCACTAAGGTTGCATAGAAATAAATGCAAATTTGAGCACATGGAATGGCATGCAAACAAATCTGCATCTGATTCATGAAACCAAATCAGAATCAAAACAAGATTTGAGCTCAAATATGGACACAAATATTTCTCCCTAATTTAGAAATCAATTCCCACCTACTAGCCAGCTCTCACCTATCACATGAAAGCTGTCAACCAGGGAGAGTGAGGGCTAACACATGCTTCCTCTGTGACATGCAAAGCCAGCCAACACCATCTTTTCAAACTGCTGCATCACAGGGCAGCGTAACACACTCCGAGGAAAGCACCATGTGCCCTCTTCCGCATACAAGAGTTCACAGATGCCCATGATTGGCCAGCATTACTGTGCTTAACAAGGGAGAGTGTACACCAACATCTCCCACCCAGAGAGCACAACCAGTCTTGCTTCCTTGGCTCCCAACAGATGGGTGTGGCATCATCACGATTTGAACTCGCAATTTCATTTGACTCTCATTTACATATCTTATGCATACAGCACCAATTTACCATTAGATACATTTAATTTATACAAAATACCCCAAATTTATGCAGGTGTTGCAATAGTGCTGGAGTAAAGAGTAAGCATTCAGCAGGTTATTAAAATCTGAGGAAAGAACTATATATGGAAAGGGGAAAAAACACATTACAATGAAGCTGAGTTAAGTGACTTATATTTATGGCTAAGTTTTTATTCATTACACAGCATAAAAAGGTTAGACTTAGCTGAAGTAAGACGTAATTAAAGCTTTTATTTCTAAAAATATACTAGCCAAGTTTCGATCCTGAACAACAGACAAATTCTGAAAAGTAGACTACCAAAGTGAATGAAATCATGTCTGGTGTGTTTATATAACCTCAGAAAATGTGTGATAAATAGCCCATCTGCCCAAAACCCCACATCTAAGGCAGCTGTTGGTGGCGTCTCTTGTGTGCAAATGCTGGTTACTCAACCGAAGGACTAATGAGCTGTTGAACATCCACATCGGAGCATTTTGATTCACATGACACTAAACTGCATTTATTATATTTTAGTACGAGGTTCCTGTGCGAGCAACTGTTCTAGTTGTCTGCTATTTATATTACTACTTATACGTGCTATAAATACTGATGATAATGATTTTGATTATTTAACTCTAAATGAAGCATTTTTCAGGCTGTTAAAATGTTATGAAACGTATACACACCTTGACCAAAGACGAAACTTCTGAATAAAGAAACTGTCAGTGGAATTTGTGTATACTTGTTTTACCATTAGACTTGACCATGTGAAACTTTGATCAATTAAACATGACAATAAGTTTTCCACATAGTAAAAACTTCATGTTTCTCACTGAATGTCAAACAATCCATCAGGAGGAGGCTAGTAATAACACTGATGTGCAACAGACAAATTAGTGTGCTTTCACACTTTTTCACATTTTTTTTCACAGAAAAAGTGCTAACTGGAACACCTTTTGTGCTAAAATGGGGGAAAAAAGTGGCTCACGTGACACACACTGTAACCATAACAACGCTCTTATCAGTCCTAGTTAGTATCAGCTAACTAACCAGTCTAATCTAGATTAGATATAATAGTAAGAATAATAATTATTAGTAGTAGTGTTAGTTGCAATAGCAGTAGAAGTAGAAACAGTAGTTGCAGTAATAAGGATTAAATAAAGATGGGTTTAACTCTGGTGATGAGGAGGTTATTTGCAAGCTGATTAGTTAGCGAATACAAGCTAGAACCAGTAAGAGTGTTGTTATGGTTACAGTGTGCACGTCTTGTAAGCTGCTTTTTTATATCAGCACAAAAGGTGCTCTGGCCATTGCTTTTTTCCAAGTGTAAAAGCACCCTTACACACATGTCCCTTACACACACACACTGTCCTTCATGCAGTCTCACAAGAAAATGTTCTCCATTTTCTTGTAATTCTGTCACTTTTCTGACTCTTTCACTAAAATGACAGGAAGTGAATGTATATATACATTGGTATGAATGTCAGATGTGGATTATAGGGAATGTAATATTAATATATCTGCTTTCTGAATAGTGCTATATTTGTTTTGTTTTGTTTTGTTTGGACAATTTTTCCTTCTGACGTACCACTTCTAAGCTCTATGGCAAAGCCTTGTGTGCTTTAACAGTGAAATGACACATGGAAGGTACATGAAATACCACCATTTATGGGACAGCACTTAAAAGACTGTTCTAAGTGACAGGAAATATTTCTTTTCCATCTAAATTTTAATAAGAATGATATACAATGTGATTTATGATTGTGTGTTTGTCTTTAACACTTTAATATATAATGTTTGTATGACTGACTGCCTGACTACCTGTTGTTGAAATGTACCTCTACCTCTATAAGAGGCCTCGCAAAGCACAAAGTAAACTCATATATCAGAACTAAATTCAGCCGAATACCAGAACCTTGCAAACCTTTAGGCACTAGCTGTTTGTCCAAGCAGATGCTGAATCCAATTAAAATTACAAGCTAAATTGGTAATCACAACATTCAATCCAGCACCATAACCCTGCTTTAAAAAAGTTATAAGATATGAAAGTGTGTGGGGAGGCACATGATGAAACATCCCATACTCACACACCAGCAGGCAGAGCGTGAGGGAGGGTGTAAGTGCTAGAGGGGACTTTACACTGTCACTTTTTCCTCCTCCTGCTGCTTTCCACAGTAGCGCTTCCTCGACACTTTGATTTAGCACAGAGCTTTGTCTCTGCTCAGCATGCTGGGATAATGAATCTGTTTTCCAGCTGTACAACTGCTGCTGCTGCACTGACATACTGGATTTGCTCATCAGTGTCCTGGAGCACTACAACAGCAAGGGCCCTGAAATACAGCCCTACACCACCCACGCAGAAATGTCACGACAGATCGTACTCCTCTATCAACTTGGACAGTTGCCTAAAATTAAAGGATCCAGTGGGGCAAATGGGATGAGAACCTTGTACACTGTCTAATGAAATGTAATGTTTTGTTGCCTCATTCTATGGCTGGCATTATCATTATTCTAAAAATGAAAGGAAATGACCTCTTTTTTATCACAACAAAGTGGCTAAATAAAAGGCTGTCTTGTGCAATGCAGTGCAATGTGGTCATGTGGGGGAAAAAACAGCAGAAAGGGCCAAGGCCATGCTTCCCTGCCCTTAGGGAATAATGTGATGCTGGGAAGTGGTGAGCAACAGATCCCACAGGCACCGATTCAAGCTTCCCTACTGTCCTCAGGACACAACATAAATAGGCAAGCAGCTTTCCTGCTCCACGCGTACTTGTCATAGGTGTGACATGCTCTGGGCATGCTGTGGACATGTCCCCAGCACTCAGAGGCATAGCTGGGGGGTGAATTTTGGGTTTGAATCCCCTGACATATTGTATTACAGTTCCAAATGGTTATTTTTGAATGGATAACATAACATAACATAACACATATAGTGCAAATGTTTATATACATGTCAAATAACATTGTTCTGCACAGTAATTGCACTGTAATGATGCATGTAAAAGGTCAACAAAGTCATCATTACAAATGCATCACTTAATTTGTTTAATACATTGGCTACCAGCTGTTATAGTGCGAAACAGAATTACCTGGTAAACAGGACTAATCAGTATTTTTTTTGTTTCTGATTGAAAGCTACTAGCCGCTAGCTATGCTGAACAATCAGCAACTCAGTGTCTTGACTTTAATAAAAAATTTCTACCCAAATGTTTTCATAGTTTTTCTGTATCCCTTCCCGTATCCATGGAAACATCGCTCTCTGAGCTGAGGGATATCGAGGTGATGGCCGACGAAATACTAGAGGTTTTACTGCAGGAGGAGAAAAAGGTCTGGTTTTATGAGCTGAAATTTTAGAAGCTGAAATGAATTGTTGTTAGTTTCATTGTGCAGCTCACATGGAGATTTCTTTCAACATAATGAATTCCTGGCTATGCCACTGCCACCGCTTTTTGAAAGTGCACTTCATTAAAAATCTTTTACATATGCTGTCAGGAGAAGCCTAATCTGAAAGAATTGTAGAAAAATAACACTTAATTCATAACAACAAAATAACCTATGATATATTTTTAAATATAAAATGAGGCTTATATCAGTTGTATGTGTGATTATAATAGCCAATTTAATCGACCTGCATGATCGAGTTCCTTGGTTTACTTTCTTTTTCCTTTTAACAGCATCTAGTGAAGACAGTACGTAGGTGATGAAAACCATATCACCATTTAAATTTAAAAAGATTCCAAAGCATCAATTATTCAGTGATTGTGGGACATTTTTAAACACTATAAGCAGTGGCAGCTGGTGGTTTTTAAAATAGGGGAAGCACAGGAGTTTGTTATTGAAGTATATATCTATATATGTGTGTGTTTTCTGGCCTTGTGTTTAATTCTCAGTCTCTCCTCATAAGTAAGAGCATCAAAAGCCTTTTCAAAATCAGGTCGAAAAAATTAGTATTGTCTGTCATGTCACACTATAAAGCAGATAGACCGCTACCTAGCTAGCTACAATTCAAGGAACACAAATAATCAAACATAACTTTATACGTAAAAGTTATTTACAATATTTACCAACTACAAAAGATAAAATAACAAGCTATACTACTTGTGTAAATCTGTTATGGATTAGGCTACTGACCACTACTGCAGCTCTGAGCCCTCTGCAAGTCTGACTGGTACTGATATGTTTAGGTTTGAGATATCAGTCACGATCATTAAGGTTTCAGTGATTGGCAGTTACGAGAGATCTCCTAACCATGATATGGAGAAGCCATGCGTTCAGGCGGGACAAGCGAAGAGCACCAATAAATGTTTAGATGCAAAACCCACCCACTCCCATTCACCCCCAAAGATGCACGGTGTCCAAGCATGATGTATTAAAAGCCTGTTGTCCAATGAGCATTAATCTTTCCACCCATTAAAGCCTATAGAAGCCAAGGTTCAATTTGTTTCTATCGGAGATGTGTCATGGGCTTCAAAGGACATTTTCATGCAGGCTGTGCTGTCCACCGAAAACAGTTTACATTAAACAAGCAAACAGCATGATATTGCGGTGATATATTTGATAATTCGATGTGCTAAAATATTGAATTTCACCAAGAGTGATGAGGAATATAGACACATTTTTTAAATTTAATATAGAAACAGTTCATTGCCACATTTAAAAAAAAAAATTTAGGGGAAGTCAAGCATCCTCTGTACTCTTTAGAAATGTAAGAAATTACCTGTGACTAGAAGCATATCTTTTCTGTGAGACATGATAAATAAGAACTAAAAAAACATTTCAGAAACAATTTCCATTCGCTTTTGGACCTAGTTTATCATCTATCATGCAAGTGATCATTCCAAGTGATTTACACGACCACTCTCCCACCCATGTTTCTGCCCACTATGGTCTCTGAGCTGCAGCATGACTACCAGCATCTTTGTCCCCTTTCAAAACATATAGAAGCATAAATGTAGAGGACAAAAACATACACTACATCTATGCATGCATAATACAAACTGAAAGCAGACATACAGAGGACCATTCACACAAGCACACACAAAGTGAACTTCCTGCCCCCCCACCCCTATGCCCTACTGCGGCTTCTCTGAACTCCAGGCCTTTAATGTGCAAGAAACACGCTCATTAGTGTCTCATTATCTCAGTTCCACTACGATATACGCACTGAGGAAGACAGAGTGTACAGATGCATGCAGTTAAAGGTTTGGCTCAGTCAAAGTCAGTGCTCAGGAATGAGACTGTGTAATATTTAATGCAATGCTAAAAATGAATCACTGTGTAATACCAGGTGTTGGGAAAGAACCTGTAATATATCACGTAAGGAAACTCGTCTGATAAATCCTAATCTGACTTGCTAAAGACAGAACTATAACCTAAAAGCATTTTTAGATCACAGATATGGTGAGATAATCCTTTCAATTACAGTGTATTATATAATACCAATGTATTACAGTCCAGTAACAATTTATACAGTCTGGTGAAAATTATGTTAAAATATCATTTGTCTGTTTCCTGCTTTTGTTTACTTCACTACAAAAATTACAGCACTATTCGCCTTCTGTTGGGGACAATTCATATCTATCTCGCTCTTGCTTGCTCTCTCCATTTTTATCTCTTGTAGGTGGCAGGGTACAATTAGGGACAAAAAGCTCCAAGGCCCTCTTGAAGGAGGTTAAATGATAACTATTATGTCCTCCTACCAAGCAAAAACACACTGGTTACAGTGTATGTGTTTGTCTCTGTGTTTAGACAGTGAGAGGCCATCTTATATTATATACACACTTGGGAATTGCTGTTGCTGACCCAATGTATGCATGCAAAATCATGTGTCCACTGCATATTCTGGAAATAACACTTTTAATGTGCTTTGAAATTTTCAGAATGACACTCCAGCTGTTTGTGTCTTACTGGCCAGAATTATTATTTCATGTTGACCTGTACTGATCAGTATTGGACAGTTGATTACATTCCCTCATTCCGATCTCTCTATACTAACTGCTGTGTGAGTGGCTCAGTATTCAGAAACATAATCAGAACCCTCACACCGTCTACCTGTATTCTTGCTGTAATAAAAAATACACCCCTGTCTCGGCTCGTATAAGGCAGCCAAAGCGACTGGCCAGCAAACAAAGCAACCCGAGGGCTCTGCCTCATTAGTCATTAAAACCCACTAACGGTGGAGAAAAAGAGAGAACATTTGTTCACTGAATCAGCCACTATAAATATCTTTAATTGAAAAGGAAATTTAATGGCTGTTTTCAGCTGGGCTGATAATAAGACCAGGAGAAACTGTGAGCGCTGTGTCTGTTCAAAGTGGCTCAGCAGACTTTGAACTGACAACCCCAGACGCATTTTGTGGGATTTCTTGCAAAGCAATTAGGAGCTGCCGATCTAGGGCTTGGTTCTGGAGTAAGACAGCAAACACAACCACATTTAGTAGGAAGGGAGGAGCTGATTTTGTATATTTTGTACAGTTTGATCTGTACTCCAGCATACTGGGCTTGAAATAAAACAAAACTGCATTAATGCATCAACAAGTTGAGACCTTGGAATTATAAAGTTCTACCTGACAATTCTGTGATTTAAAGATCATGATTTACAAAAGGGTTTGAGGTCAAATCGGACACACTAGGTGTAAAATGTCTCATATGTTCAGTGGTATGTAAATACTATATTTATAACATTAACTTCATAGTTATTCTTTATAGTTTTATCAGTCGATTAACACATCAGATATACAAAAATTACACACACTAAAAGCTAGCAATAGTCTCGCTCTCCTTACCAGCTTTTAACTGCATAAATTACAGAAAAACACACCAAACACCTGTTAGCCACCAACTGACCTATGTTAGCATGCTAGCTAAAACAGGTTGGAGAATAAAATACAAATGTATTTGCAGATAAAATACACAGAATAAAGCAAGCAGAAACCACTACTGACACACCCCCAATGAGGATAAATTGGCTATCATTCACTAGCTTCCCACCAAATTACAGAACAAACAGATGCCTATTCCTATTCAGCAGGAAAAAGCTAAAACTCCATCACCAATGAATTCATTTGCTTCTTATCCTATTTAGTTGGTTTACATTCTCATGCTCTCCAACTCTCTGTCACTTGTGATTGGCTGTGGTTCCTGTCAGTCACCATGTAGCCAGAGTTCTTTCAGTTGGGACATGATGATGGTTAAGGTTAATTTCCCACTAGTTGCGACTCGACACACCTGAATATTTACAATATTATCAGGGCTACTCACAGCAACTCAGGGACATCATATTATAACAGTATTTTTTATGTTATAACATTCTCATTCTTTTTTTTTTTTCACACAAATACCCAGTGCACTGTAGCTTTAACTGAACCATATAAGAATCAGTTTCTTTTAAAAAATAGTCCTCTATTTCAATTTGAAGTCTGTGACCCAAAAATATCACAAGATTCTGGATATTGTCTCCATCTATGCTTAGGCAGGACTGTACTACAAACCATTTTTAGTTCCTAGTTATCTTATCTTTAACAAGTGAAATGCAAGTATTAGACTTGGTTACTCAAGAGCAAACCATTTTTAGCTCTGGCCCAACTCCACAGCTACCTTTGCAGCATGAATCAGTTTATAGCTTGTCTACAAGACAAAAGATACATCTACTAAGTCTTGAGGCATTTGGTTGGATCTTAACAGTTGAGATGCTTATGTACGTTTCAGAATTCATCCTGCTGCTATCTGCAGTCCTAAGGACAAGTGAGTCAATTCCAGTGCCAGTCATATATGCTCACGCCACCATGTTTCACAGATGGGGATGTATACTTTGCATCTTGAGCTGTTTTCTCTTTTTCTCGTTTTGCTCATGCCAATATTTTTGTCCTATGGTCATGCTGAATTATGATCCTTATTGTAGTCTTTGACATGTTTACCAATATATAGGGGTGACCTGTTTTTCTGTTTTTGAATGTAGTCTTCAGTCATCAGTGTCATGTCAACGCTGCAATCAGTGTTGAACGCCATTTCCCGGAAACACGCCACAGCCGAAAAATATGGCTGCCACAGACTACAGCACCCAGCCACGTTACACATTGACACATTCACGTTCACCTGATTTCCGATACAGCACACGTGGTTTCAATCATCCACACACCCTATAAATAGAGGCTTTGAACTTTCGCTCATTGCGAAGTATCTGCTCAGCTCTGTTCTACAACTGACGCACCAAGCCTTCTTGCCTGTGTTTATGCTCCTGGTTTTTGTTTCCTTGTTTATGTGATTTCGTCTCTGCCTTGGATATCATGTTTGTAATCACCAGACCTTCTGCCTGTTTCTGACAATGATTAAGCTACGTGGGTTTTTTTTTTTTTTTTGGATCTGTCTGCTATTTGCCATCTTTAATAAAAGCATTACCAGCAACTGCAGCAGTTTCTGCCACCTGACAGTCAGCTACTGTTGTCTACCAAGTTGTTTTTTGCTAAGCTCAGGAGTACATTCTTGTTTCCTAACAACATGCCAGACAGTTGATTATAACAGACCTCGTGCTTTTGCCATGTCTCGGATTAAATCCTTCTCAGGCTTACTCTGGGATATTTTCTTGACAATGAAACATCTTTGGTCTTCATGTTGAAAAAATGCCACAAAATGCCATATCTAGAATAAATAATTACTAAATAATAAAAGAAATAAATAATAAAAAATATTTAGGTATCTAATTCATGAACTACAAAAATAGATAGGACTTTGCTAAATTATGAATGGTGTTAAAAAATTATAAATGGCCAAGAAACCACTGAGGAGCTGTTGTACAATTACTTTTACTCTTTTACAATAAATGTAGAAAATGCCCTACGATTTCAAGTACAATGTAATGAGGTACAAAGGACAACACTTCAAATGCAAAGCACTGTCACATTAGAACCATATGGTGCACTAGTTTAAGCAAAGATTTCAAAACAAGACTACAAGAAATATTAGCAAGACAGCTTAATAAGACTGTCAAAGAGCCCATTCTTTAGAATGGATACTTAAACCCTCTAGTAAAGCTGAAGCTGACAGTGCACACATTCACTCTGAGCCCGCACAGCAAGCCGAGTTTGACCGGTGAAAAGCTGATGGTCTAGCTGGATCAACAGAGCCACATTGTTTTCATTAGGCTAGGCTCTGCTCTCGAAGTTTGGTTACACATTTCTGCACATGTCGCAGTCACCTAGCACACTGCCCACTTTTCACAGACCCACTTGGCAGAGCTTGGAGTAACACAAAGAGAAACACTGTTCCACCAGCAGAGGCGGGTGGAAACTGTTTCTGAAGGGATTTACAGAAGGTGGGTGTGGATCCATTGCAGTTTCTGCTCATGTTCTGAAAAAGGCAGGAATTCTGCAGCCAAGACAAGATACGTAATAGGATTCCATAAAAATAATTAAGTTTTTAACCATTGAAGAACATTTAAATATTTATATCACACACATCTTTTGACTCACTATAAGAGTCCTTTCATGCAAGTGAAGGAGTAATCGTTAATGTCTTGTGCTCATAATAATGATTAAACTGCCAGTGCCAAATTAAGTCCATTCTATTTTTAAGCTGAAATAAATGAGGTCTCATTGTACCAATCTAGTCAAAAGTAATGGTAATAATAAATTATACAGCAATAGTAGCAACTCGTACAGAAGCATTTCTGTACCATGTAGCTGTTTCTGTAAGAATGTTGCAAAATGTTGCTCTCACCGCTGCTGTGTCCTGTTGCAGGGCCTGTGAGGCGAAGCGCGCCACATGGTTGATTATGGGGGCGAAGTTAGTTGGTCCATAAAAGCGGATGTGAGGTAAACAGGCGGAATACGCCTGAACAATGCCCTCAACACCTGCACACAACAAAAACCATTACCCCTCATTACATCTACATAAAGAAGATTATAGTATGAAGAATTCACCAGTTCTCATGTCCTGATCTGAGGCATACATTTGTACCAAAAAGTGATAGTGTACCAGAAGGAAAGGATTGTCTCACCTGTGCAAAATGGATTGGTAGGGTCAAAGTTGATAGCAAATTCATGGGACACCTGTAATATTAGCAGACAAAGACCAACACTTTTATAACAGCATAAACACTTTAAGAGCCCTTAAGGCCCAGTGTATACTGATTAGGATGAAGCATGATTATAATACTCCAATTCTCCATTTAGACTAGATGGCTTCCAACATCCTTCCATTTTTAAAACAATTTATTTCCTCCTTACATTGTGGGATGAACCAGTGTATTTTTTTTCTCTCATCTAGAACTCTTCTCTTTAAAAAAAGAAAACACAACACATGCCTCTATTTCTCTCTTCACTTTCTCTCTCTCGCTTGTCTTTTTCATCACTCCAGTGCCATGGCAACCCAGATGGGATGACAGTTGCATAATCACTGGGATATGCATGTATTACACATTTTGTTCATCTCTCCATTTCTGCCATTTCTGAATTCAAATCAAGCTTCCCCAATCTTGCCTGCCATTCAATTTTCTCTCGCTCACCTTAATTCCATCTCAGAACTGGTGCCAACATCCAAACACATTTTCACTCACAAATTCACTCTCACATGAGTAAAAAAAAACACACACACACACATACACTCAGATACTTTCTCACCTTCCAGTCAGGCGGGAGTTGAGCACCAAATCCGAGTGCAGGAAACATTTTATCTCTGTGGACAGAAAACAGTGACCATATGTCTACCAACACCAACAATGTCTAAATACTGAACAATTGACAATGCTCATGGAAACTCAGTGAAACACTTCTTGGAATGAATAAAATGACTTTGTGTGGCACAGGCACTTACGAGTCATAGTCCTGTATGATCTGTCCCACGGCCCAGATGGCAGAGAGATACTCATTGCTGCCCATCGGGTTGATGTAGTGTAGTGAGGACGGCTCCCTGGGGTTCCCATTTGAAGCTGTGAAGTCAATGCCAACCTTTTGGTACACACATGCATACAAATATTTATTAAAAATATCTCAAATTAGCCATAATCAAGGAAGTTAATTCATGAACATTAAATGTATTACATGCACACTGGGAGCTTATCCTACATTAAAATTATTACTATTGTGTATTAGACACATTAGGCAACAATGCATTATCAGCCTGACTGGACTGGATAACTGCACACACACACACACACACACACACACACATGGCAATGCTGTGTGAACCTCCTTTTGTTGGAGCTGGATCAAATGGTCTCAGCCACAGGCGGTGTTGTCTTTGTTAAAGGAGGTTTATAAGTGAGCGCTGCTCAAGCTGAGCTCTGACAACTCTGTCCTCAGGCAGTGTTTATCAACCCACTGTGAGTCGAGTGCAAACCCGAGCCGTCACGATCCACACTACACACCTACTTACTGTACCAACATCAGCATCACGCCAGCGGCTCTACAGCTAGCCTGTCAGGTGAAGAGGAGAGGAGGGGAGGAGAGTAAAGATGAGAGAGGAACAAAGAGATGGTGAGACAAAGAGAAATTGATGGAGAGAAAGGGATAGATAGATAGATAGATAGATAGATAGATAGATAGATAGCTTTTGGCTTCCATAATTCATTTAATATGATATTGTTTTTTTTTTTTGTATATGGGGCATTAAATTACAAGCTCCACATTTTATTCACCTGTTTATTTGTACTGTATTTAACTGTTTTATATGTAGCATTTAAAATATGAAGCCTCCATTAATAAAGGATAAATTAACAACTACTGAGCAGTCATCTTTTAAGGAATGTAGGCCTATAATATATAAAAAAATGATAAAGTGCAATAAATCCATTTTAGAGTAACTGCGATAAATAAGCGAATAATCCTGACTACCAATTTAGACGCTAATGTTTGGCCACACAGGGTGTAAGAAAGAGACATAGAGAGAGATGGTAATAGAGAGTGACACAATGAGGGTGCCATTTCATGTGCTGGCCTGCGGGTGAACAGGTCATAGTTGGTCCTCCAAGTTCATGCAAAGCAGCAGTGACATTATGGGCTGCAGTGTGATAGTCACACATCTCTGACACCTTCCTTTCACTGTACGAGACACATTTTGGTCACACGAAACATAATACAGGGAATACAAACTACAGGGAATAAGTGCAAATGTTTAGGCATGGTCAGAAATTGGACATTTGATTTTAGTTGCACTTTAGAAACTTCAAAAATTTCCTTGATGATCTGGATTAAGAGTGAGGTTTCTCTACACAAATTCTGTTCCACCAAGGCCTTGGAGAATGCTATTTCATTTACTGTGTATATGGCTGTAATGTCAATAAAACTCTCAGACTTAATTTAATCTAATCGAAATACTTTCTGAGACATTTTTAGGAAAAAAGTATAGTTGGTGGATGTTACATGTGAACATTCGGGTGGATGTTTGCTAAAAGTGGTTTGAAGCTCAAAATCCAGAACCACTTCATGCCAGAAGGGAAGCTTTCTGAACAGACAGGTCTGTCAGATGTTGTTGGTCCAGACTATTCATTTTTTTTTTGTACCATTTACAGAGTTTACACCACATAGAGTTTCTTTTCTAAGCAGATATTTTACTAACAGCTGCCAAAATAATTACAGTAAAGACACATGATATTTGTGCTAAACATCACCACTTTACTATGTCTGTGTCTCAGTCCGTTTTCTCATTACGTCATCTACAATACTTGTTTATCACTAATTCTGTGAAAATCTTTTTATTGTTAACAATTCTAACTATAAAGATTAATAAGTATCTGGTTGTCTAATAATCTGATGCACTTCAGCTTCTCTACAGGCCACTGCCTTGCAGTCCATCATGCAGTGATGATCTTTTTTTTCCATCACCTACACGCAATGCCCACGTAAATAGATGTTCTGTTCCTGCTCCCACGGTCTGCTTGGCTACTGCTGAACCTGTGACCTTTGCGCTTCTAGTGCTACTGAAAGTGCTGGTTAACAGCTCACAGACCAAGCTTCATGCACTCTTCTAATGTTAAAGCAAGCAGAATATGCTTGCACTTTTGGAGCCCGCCTGCTAACCCTGCTAACACCCTCCATTATATCCAGCATAAGACTAACAGGCCCTTCATGGCACAGAGAAAGATTAGTCTATTTTCATTTGAACTGCCTTTTTCTTTCTTTCTTTCTTTCTTTCTTTCTTAATTTCTTTCCTTCCTTCCTTCCTTCCTTCCCTTTTCCTTCCCCTTTCCTTATCCCTCCCTCCCTTCCTTCCCCTTTCCTTCTCCCTCCCTTCCTTCTCCCTTCTTCCCTCCCTTCCTTTCCTTTCCTTCATTTTCCTTTCTTCCTTCCCTTCCTTCTCTGACCAAGGAGCAGATTAGGAGAACTCAGGAGAAGGAATTTCATTTTAACATATGTATGCCTACATCCCTGACTTATTAAAGGAGAAAAAGAGGAAGAAGCAGCTAGAGAAATCATGAATACATGTTACATGTTTTTCTACACCCAATACCTTTTTTTTTAAAAAAGAATGTGGCAAAGCAACAAAAACAAAAGGAATCTTATCACAGTTCTTGTCCAGCGCAGCCTTGGAAGCACAGCCAAGAATGCTCGTAATCATGAGCAGAACATCAGTCCATCTGTGGCGTACTTGAGCTTTTAAAGGTTACACATGAAGAAGGTAGAGCAAAACAGCTTTCCTCAGACCTTCCTGTAGCTCTCTGTATCTCTCTCCTGTCAGGGCCCTTTCAGTGCCATCACTATAGCAACCCGTGCCTTTCACTCACTTTCTGTGTCATTTAACCGAGTTACATAAAGGACCATGAGCAGAGGCTCTTCACTCAGACACCGCACAGAAAGAAGGCAGAGGAGTTTCACCCTCCACCACGCACCAATCAAAGAGCAGAGATGCATATGGCATCAGAAGCATTAAAAATAATAATAAAACCTCTCTTTTAGAAGTAAACATGGTCTCAGTCAGAACAGAATATGAAATAAAGTAATACAGTGATGTCAAGCTCTCTAATGCACCAGAGTGGTCATGGATTAAGACATCTAATATTAACCATTTAATTCATCTTATAAATATACATTTGTCTCATATTATGTATTTGTCTATTTATGTATACAACCCATTAAACACTTAGCTCATTACTCACTTACTGTCTATGATTGTAGACAGAAAATGTACTTAAACTAACAGGAAAGATCAATGTCACTGGAGTTTAAGGAGTTAACTGCAATGAAGAAAGCTCATTATGCAAAGCTTATAAGACCCTATTTTAGAGATACAGCCTGAAATGAGGATCCTTTCTACCTCCAGTAACTATATCAGTATATTCCTTCTTCTTTTCTGTACCAGTGTAATTCATCTTTTTTGAACCTGCTCTGCACTGTCCCCTTTCTGGGTGTCTAGCTTTAATTTTTTTTTTTTTTTGCAGTCCATTACTTCTGTAGCTATCTGCCCTTTACCCATAACTAGGCTGTCTGGTGTTCTGCCCATAGGTCTATCATTACCAACCTATTTTGTTGACCTGGTGGCTTTTTTTGCCATTCTTGGCAAGACATCTCGTCCTAGTTTACTGGAAGTGCCCACATCCTCCCTCACATACTCAAGGCATAAAAGATGGCTTATCTTTTCGCCCTGACCTGAGCGTCGCCCTGACCTGAGCGTCGCCCTGACCTGCACCAACATGCAATAGGATTTATCACTTTAGCACATCCTTTACTTGTTGGTCTGACTTTTTGTCTATATTTATTTATTTATTTATTTTTAATTTTTTTTATTATTATTATTTTATTTCTCTTTTCTCTGTACATCCCTATGTTGTTTTAAGCATATGTTGTGTACAAAATGGCATAAGTAAATCATAAAAAAATAACTCAGTAAGGTTCATCTTATAATACTTCGCCTGTCCTGCTTCCCCTTGTTTGGTTCATTAATTTTAATTAACGATGCAGCAATACCAATATTGGTATCAGGTATTGGTGTGATACCGTGATACTCATAAAAATGCTCTGATACCAACAACGATACCACATGAAGTTGACTGACTGTAAGTTGGCACATTAATGAACACACAATACAAAATGACAGTGATCTGGACATACACTATACCGCATGATGTAAAGTGCATGTAAGTTGGCACACTAATGAACAGACGATACAAAATGACAGCGATTTGGACATTATATACTTTTGGACATTACACTATATGTCCAAAAGTATGGGGACACCTGAAAATCATGTGTTTTTTGAAAATCCTATTCCAGATTTAGTCCCCCCTTTGAGGTTACAGTAACCTCCACTCTTCTGGGAAGGTTTTCCACTAGATTTTGGAGTGCAGCTGTGGGGATTTGTGTTCATTCAGACACAAGAGCATCAGTTTGGGCACTGATTTTGAGCGAGGAGGTGCTGAAGGTGCTGTGAACTCTGCACACACAGAGGTATTCATGAGCATGGAGCAGTGAAGCCAGCATGCAGAGAAACTGTCCCACGTGAGAACACTTCTGTTCTGCGAGCACTGAGACATGTCTTTTTGCCAGTCCACACGCAGGACGTCTATGGACTCTATTAAAAATACTGCTTAAATGCCATAAATTCTTAAACATAAAATCTTAAACATAAAACTCAGGATGTTCACTGCTAGGAACATACACCAACAACCAACATAAGCAGAGCTAAATAAAATGTTCCATGATGCAACTCTTAGCCCTGGTAGGCTACTTATTTCTGACACAGTATGGGTATGATGTCAGTATGTATATTAAAAGAGGAACGAGTAGGTTCCAAGTAATGCATACTGTACATACATGCAATATTACTACATTGTACTGTATTGTGTGACATCTCCCTTTAAAAATAAAGAATTTACAAAATCTGACAGAGAAGGAACTGAATTTATGCTTTACTAAACAGGAAACCAGGGCAAACTTACAGTGAACATAAGCTGACAGCCGCCCAGGATGTAATCCAAGAATGAGTAATCCCTCGTAATCTGAGGAGCATCAAACAAGCACACGGTCAGTCACACACTTCTCCATAAAGCATCCTTGTGAGGAGAGCAACACAAGAGCAAATAAATAGAGACGCTTTTATCATGTAGCCCCCTGTATGTGTGCACATGTGTCAGGGTCATACAAGCTGAACTGCTGATTACTGCAAATAATTGAGTCATTTTACCACTTAGCTGGGCGCATGGACAGGAGCAATTCTGCTCACTACTGATGGCTCAGGAGTAACAGGTGCCTTGTGCTGATATTAATACTATGTGTTATTTACCAGGGGATTTAGAGCCATTAAATTAATCTCTGCCTACAGCACTACAAAGCCCTAATGAGAGCTAGCATAAATAAAGAAAGAAAAGAAAATAAGCAGACCTGTAAGGTGTATGATAAATTCTTTAATGTTTGTATGTAATGTCAAAGCAGCTTTGTACTGCACTTATTTTAACTGCTTAATTCTAGAGCTGGTGAACTGGTACATGGGAGTGATGGTGCTTCTTCACCTTGCAGGACTTCAGAATGATGATTCCAGAGTTCTTGTAGTTCTTTTTCTTCTTCTGTTTCTTCGGATTGATGCATTCAAACTCCACCTGCAGCAGTGGAAACAGAGTCGAACATGTGATGAATACTCACAAGAGCAAACCTCAGAGACACATGCAAATGTTTCTCATGTTTAAAAGTAGATAAAGCCTGTGTCATTCAGTCAGATTCCCTTCAGGAGGCTTGTGCTAACTGCTGTCTTTGGGCTACATTTGTGTGAGTGATGAATATCTATTATAACTCTTGACTGGAAAAGGTTCATTGTCAGGGTCCCCTGTGTCAAGTCATGGTAGTGCAGTGCTGAGATTAGGAAGGAATAAATCATAACAGGACATGCTTTTATAGAAAATTAATCACAAAGCAGAAGACCAAAAGTGATTAATTTCCACCCCAAAAGTGATGATTTTCCAATAACAGCACATCCCAAAGTGCTTTATTCCTCTTAAACACAGCAATTTTCCAACAATTATACTTTTCTATTAATTAAAGTATGACATCATATTTTTTTCCATTGACAATTATGCTTCTGGAATAGCCATGAAACAAGTTCAATTCAGTTTTATTTGTATAGCGCTTTAACAATGGACATTGTCACAAAACAGCTTTACAGAAATAAGTAACAGGAAGTAACAAGTTACTTCCTGTTATAACTTATAACTTACTACCTCCTCTTGAAGTTAATAAGACAAAAAAAAATGCAGCTTGTCAAAGCTTAAAGTCCTTCAGAAAAATGAAAATTACAGCTTTATCTCTGGACATTACAAAGAGCTGACACTGGAGACTCCTTCCTTCCGTCTCCTCAAAGAAAACTTCACCATACAACTTCACCAACAGCTGATATGGTTGATATGATAATGAACTATTACAAACTTTTATGTGGCACGTCTGCCATACAAGTCCCTGTGTAAGTTGTTACTATAGGAAGTATAATAGATTAATATAAACCTTGCAGCTAGAGCTATTGTCACAGTCGTGCTGTTATAGAAAAGTAATCAACACCTTCTGACCAATTAGAATTGAGAAATGAACATTGCTGTGGTATAATTATAATAATGATAGCCTGTGGAAAATTGTTTCAGGGCAAAAAAGGGGTGCTGGTATAGATAGGAAAGGTGTTTTGAGTTCGGTCTTGAAAGAGGACAAAGCAGTCATTGTGTGAAATACTATTCCAAAGTCTAGTGTTAATATCACTGAAGATAAGATTAGATCCATTTCAGAAATAATGTGAACCCTAAACATACTGCAGGTGCCTGTGAACAAGCAAAGGGCAAGCTATGGTTGTGGGTTCCGCCTACGGTTGTTTCCTGTAAGAACACACACTCTCACTTGTGACAGGCAACACACAATGCTCGTTCCTGCAAACAAGGCAGCAGTTAAACAAGAGCGATTTACATCTCCAAAAAAAGAAGCTGTTACTCTCGCCATCTCTCTCTCTCTCTCTTGCTCTAATTTCTGCTTTCATTCTTTCCTATCTCTCCCACTTAGTCTGTCACACCCTCCACATTTGAGTGCATCTCTGCTCATTCGCTCTTTCTTTCAGCTTCATTATGCCAGATAATGAAGCACAGGCACTGTTCCCACAATGTGCAAAGGAATGAGTGCAACAAACCCATGAGAAATGATATTTTCATCTCTGTACATGTGCATTATGAAAGTAATGACTCCAGTGTGAGGGAAATGAATTGGTGGTGGAAGCTTTAACAGGACGTGTGCCTCAAGTTCCTACCTCAAGTTCAAGGTAAGCCAATACATGCATAGACTTTTTCAATGCAATACCAGAATTTAAGACCAAAATACTGAAACACAGTTATGACACACTAAATATTAAAACACTAAATAGAATAAACAAGTAGTAAGGCTTAGAGAAAGTAGAAAACACCTTAAAAAGCAGCATAATATTATGAAAAGGCCATAAGAGTAATCATTTGACACACATTTTTAACAAGAAAGTGTAACTATTTTCCAACCATATTAGTTGAATTTACATTAAATTTACATTTCCCTTTTTTGGACAGATCTCTCTATATGTTAGTTAATTACATAATTATTGGCACTCTTCATTAAATCAAATATATAAAATAAATAACATCTAATGAAGGATATTTTGTGCCTTACAATTTTACAAAACAACATATAAATGTTTGTGGCAAAATACTGATTTCAAAATTATATGCAGAGGAGCGCATGGTCAAAAAGTTTATATCTGGTCTCATCTTACCACAACACATAATTCCAAGTTCACTTACAATGACATTTCACAAACAGCTTGTTTTTGTAATTAAAATTAATCAAATAAATCTCATTTTAACAATATTTTTTGTTAGTGAAAAGGAAAGTATCTTCAACTGTTGTAGGAGAAATTTTAATTTGTGAGTATGATGTTTATTTCTATACAATATTTCCCCCCATCAGCCTAAATGATGCCTATAATTTACAGATGATTGTAGCATAAAAGCAGGTAATGTTAACCTATGAATATCTGCCTTACATGATGTGCCCAAAGTGATGCTGTGTTATGTATGATATGATTTAAAAAACAACCACAAAATAAACAAATAAATAAATAAATAAAAATAAATAAAAAACGACACTAGCATATTGGTTGTCCTAAAACTTAACTAAAAAATTAAGTCTGAAATTAAATGTAATATGTTATACTTCTTAAATTTATTACTTAAAGCCTTTCATTTGTACAGTTTTAATTCCAGGCACATAAAGAGTTTTTTAGAGATCCACAGCAAGCCCTGTTTGTGGATAATTCTGAGAAAGCGTGTCACGCTTTAAGCCCAGCTCACCTCTACTGCGTTCTGTGCTTCACTCATCTTGGTGACTGTGGTCAGAAATTCTCCAATGAAGTCGTGGCCTCCATCGTTATCATAGTCATAGCATACCACCTGAGAAAACAAACACTTCCTCAAAGCCGAGGCTCAGATGTGCTCAAGACTGAACTAGTCCACTGGAATATAGTAAAAGTTGAAAATCTTGAAAGGTGGGGTAGCACAAAAAAAAGCTAAAGGGGTGTGTGAAAATATCTAAAATAATATATCACAATATTATTGTCCAACATTTTACACAATAAATATATACGTAATGTACACTTGCTATGGAAATGTGTTCTCTGCAGGACAAACTTTTTTTTCATGTGAGTTTTTCATTGGCATGGACTTTTCTTAATCTAAGACCTTTCTCATTTGACAGTTAACTTTGGTTGTTACTGCATCCATACACCTTACACACCTTAATCTCCACAGTAGTGACACTGACATGGTACTGTGTGTAGTGCTGGTATGAGAACAATAGGCTATAGTCAGTAATTCTATATCTACAAATTGATCTGGAAAGCAGTTTTACCTGAAAAATGTGTAAATACAATGAGGATTTCATAATGAATTGGTATTTTTCTCCAAATTTAATGCTAGCAAGAGAGCTCAGATTATATTTGGCCATAATATCTGAGCTAAACTTTCTAGTTTAAACTAAGTCTACAGACAATGAATTCAGTGATTCAATATTCAATGAATGATGACACTTCTGGAAAGCAGCATAAATTTTGGATGTGATGGCAATCATTGTAGCTATGTGCACTAATGAATTATTATTAGTTCAGTATTATTACCAGTATTACAGTATGTCATGCTTAGCCAATGGTCTTAATAAAAGCAAGGTACAGTCAGGATAGATTTTTTGCCATGACTTTAACGGGGCACTTCTGTATTTTACTGGGTCTGGTGGCATGTCTGCGAAAGACAAAAGAGTGAACTGAGCTGACATAGTTAGTGGGGAATGACAGGAGTCTTTGGTAGGGTGTTGTGGATAGAGCTTAATTAGCAAAGTTAGCACAGAAAAAGTGTAACCTAATGTATAAAATGTAACCCTAACCCAGGATATAGCCAGTCACACCCACCAGTAAGAAAACACCAGCATAACTGAGAAAGGTCCATTTCTGGGCAACATTTTAGGGCAAAGAATGTTTTGAGAATTAGTTTGCCAATGGCAAAAAAACAGGGCAGTTTTTTTAATGGTTCACATGTTTCTACCAGCATCTCATTTTTACCACAAGTCCAGGTTATAATTTACACAAAGATAAGACCTACTTTGATGTTTCTGTCCACATCACCATTGCAGAGAGAAATCAGTGGCACAGTGAACGGCTTCCATACAGGGTCCAGAGTGTTCTTAATCACCTGCCACACAGCAGATACACAAACACACTTTATGGCAGAACTATAAGATATTAATAGACAGCCACTATGTACTGTAACTAACTATAGTCTAATGTAATGAGCACTACCAAAGAGTTTGGAGTTTGGATTAAATGGACTGAATAAATACTTTTTTCATTGTTTGCTTTGGCAGTGTGATAAAGGTTGAAATTGTAAATAGTGAAGTTAATGTCCATGTATAAATTTATTTCTATTTTTTTGTTATTCCCTGTGTATTTTGTATTGATGCACTTGCCTAAACAAGAACTTAGATGCCAATAAGTGCTCTGCCTATTTGGGAACTTTATTTCTTAAAAAAAAACTTTTTGGAGAAAAACCTCCTGGTGGTTCTGGATGAAGCTGGCTGAGAAGTGTGCAAAGCTTCATCAGGAACACTGTTAAGAATTTAAACTATAAAACAGTTTTAACTCTGTGACGAGCAGGAGGGAGGGGCCAGACTGTGAGGACGCATGCCTGGCACTCAGTTGGCTAATCAGTGGGAGACAGGGATAAAGGAGAGGCTGAAGACGCTGAGGGAGAGAGAGAGATGCATGCGTGTTTTGCGTTTTATGTTATATTTATGTTACGTTTACGATTAAACATTACGTTTAAGTTCACTCGGTTCCTGCCTCCTCCCTGCCCATCGTTGAGATTTGTTACAAACTCGTTTAACACTCTTCATGGTCACTGCATATTTCCATAGGTGTTATTTCGTAGGGATAATTGTCTTCATTGTAAGGGAATAAATACAGAGTTAATGGTGTATATTACCTCTGTTCTGTGGACCAACATCCATTTTCCATCCTCGCCTTGTTTGTGGAACTCCAAGTAAGGGTCTGATTTACCGAAGAAATCCTGGAATCCGGAGTAGAAATACCCATCAGTATAATTAATAACATCATTTCAGTTTAACCAACACTACAAAAAAGAGATTTATATATATATGATTTGTCTTACTTTTTTATCCAGCTTTCTCCCACACATGGAAAGGGTGATTATTCTGTTGTCTGATAACTCCTGGGCTGTTATCTAGAATAAAAGCACAAATCTAATGTGATGCTCTTAAATGTACAAATTGCTGGTACAATAAGCTGGTGACTTTATAATGTTATCAGAGGAGGTCTTGAGGTCTTACTGTGATGGCTCCCTTTCCCGCTGGTTTGCCATTGGCCAGGATAAGAGGCCGATGAAGTTTCTTATTGGACACAATCTGTACGGTGAAAGACAGGCTAGTTAAATAAGCTCAGAAGAAGATGGATAAAGAGCTCTTTAATCAGCCAAAGGTCACCATAGAGGCTGTGATTGCAAAGAGAGTTAGCAAGATCAATGCAGGCTCATTAGCTAATGTTTACGGAAAGCATGGTGTGCAGAGATGGCTGGATCTATTTGTGCATGATGCATCATGATGATAACTGACTGAAAATGTTTTGTATTTTTGTAACTCTATGTCCTGTTAAATTCAACTTTTTACAATGTTTGGCTATTTTAAATTTTTATTTTGCTTGTTAAGGCAGGATATATTTAGGCCACTATCTGAACATTGCCAGTAAGGATTAACACCTGCCAGTAGCTTTAAATATCAGTAAATATATGATAAATAACAGGCAGTGGATGGCGCAGGTGTAAAGCGGTAATGCAGTACCACTCCCAGCGTGCAGATGAACTCTCCCAGAAAGTCGTGCTCATACAGCTGGCTGCTGCACTTGTCCTCATCAAACATGGCAAACTTCAGCTTCTGGACCTCCTCAAAGTGGTAGTCCACCTGGAACTTCACTCCAAACACAGGGTTCAGATTGTTCACCGCTGTCTCTGTACGGCCCAGCTGCAGCCACACAAACACACACACACACACACACACACACACACACACACACAAACACACACGTGAAACAGAGTTACTTAGCTCGTCTCCTGAAAACAATTACATCAGCATTTTGGAGAACTTATCCTTGTGGATAAGATAACTGCGCTTCAGACAATCAGTATTTGTGGGGATATGATTGCTATTGATCAGAGCATTCTCTCGGCTGCATTTTGTTATGGCTCTGTGGTGCAGAGTAGCATGCTTTCAGAGAAAAAGAGAAGACAGCCCACATTTCTGAGGTAAGGCAAATGTGTATAGCTGATGTAATATGGAGTGATTAAAGGTCATTAGACATTTAAGGAATGTTAGAGAGAGATAGAGAAATAGAGAGAGAAAGGAAGGAAGGGGGGAGGGACAGAGGAGGACAGATAGAGGGAATGAGACAGAGAGCGAAAAGACAGTCACAGTTCAACTATTTATTGAACAAATGCTTGCCAACAGTCCAAAGCAATATGGAAACACACAAACATGCTCAAACACAAATGCATATGTGTATACACCCAAGCAGACCCCTAGATGGGACTGAACATATGGGCTGAGATGTGATGCTGTGTGTACAGTTCTAAAGAAAAACATATTTGCTTGCCACCCCACACTGTGTGTGTGTGTGTGTGTGTGTGTGTGCGTGCATGTGTGTGCATGCTTCTCTTCCTTCTGAAACCAGCCAAGCCCATGACAGCTTTTTCAGTGGCTATAAAGAATAGCTGCTCTGATTTCATTAACATGTATTATCATTCTTCTGCCTATATTTGACACACAAGTAAAGTCAACTCCAGAGTTACTGGCACCCTTCAAGAGACTTCCAATCTAACAAGTGGAGATTGGAAAACAAGAAAATGTCTAATCTAACAATTGCAGAAAGCCCCTTTCCACTAAGAAATTCTTATCACCAAATTTTGTACAGGTTTTTTCCCCTTAAATTGTGTCTGTTTTTAGAATTTTTCCTTCAACTATGTCCTGTTTCCTTGTGTTTGTGTGTGTGTAAAATCCCTTTGTAATCCATTACAGTAGTGAAACAGATTTCCTGTTGTAGTAACTATTTAAAAGAATGAAAATGAATAGTATGACATCTGAACAGTGTTTATCATGAGATTGAGGTGAAAACCTTGTTCATGTGTGAAAATAAAGCAAAGCTACATTTCTGTGGGAGATCTAAGTGTCAGTTAGTGTTTGTGCGTCATGGACATACACTCACACGCGCACACACACACACACACACACACACACAAACAGAGAAAGAGAGAGCTGTTTTATTGATCCACGGACCCCTTGGCAAAAGAAGAATTTAAGAATTTATTACTACCTATTTCTACTAGCCTAATTCTTCCCCTTGTTTCTTCCCCTAACCCTTACCCACCACACTCCCTCTTTATCTCTCTCTCTGCATCTCTGCTTAAAAAGCATAAGCCTTTTGTTTCCCATGTTGTTGCCATGACTACGGCGGGCTGAGAAACATTGATTTCATGTGCAGGCTTGCACTATTGACTGTTAGTGGAGGTCCACTCCAAATCACAAGCACACACGCTTTCTAACACACATTATGGCCCCTGGAGCACCTGCTCCTTGTTAAAGTGTTTCTCTCAGACTTACTGACTAACTGTAATGTGCCACAAACATTTACTGGTTTGGCTTGATGTCTCTCTTCCTTTTGTCTGCCCTCACATATTACTGTTCTCTTCCCTCACACAACCATCACCGCTTCTATTCACCCTCTCTAAAACCGCTATTCTTTCTACACTCTCCATTCTATCCATTGTTCTCCTTCTCATATCAGTTTTGTTCCAGTTTTTATCCCTCTCTTGCTACCATCTCTTTTGTGCTCCCCATTATGTCCATCACACTGTGTATTGAAAAGGATTTCGGATACTTTCACATTTAAACTTAATCTCTGCCCTGGCCCCTAAACTTCTCATCAGTACTACTGAAGGACAGAGGGGACGTGTCAGAGCTGTCGCACCTCCACCCAGTTACTGTCCACCTCGTGGAAGAGCACGCAGAATGGGTCAGACTTAGAGGCAACGTCGCGGTCCAGCAGGTTCGAGCAGCACACGGAGAGCTCCACCTTGGTGACACAGTGCTGAGGGCCAATGGCAGGGCCGGCGTTGGGCCCTGAGCCCATTGTGTATGCCATGCAAGCTGGAGTGCCTCCTCTCCCACAGCCTAAACACACGCACACACACACAATAAGGGAAAGTAATTACTACACATAAATTACACAAGAGTAGTAAATCAAGTTTGTCAAATTGCTTTCATTAAATTTGTTGGAATTTTTACCTAACTGCAAACTGTTTTGTACAGATTTTATAATTAACAGCAATAGTCTTCATAATGTTTAAATAATAGTTCATTATCACAGATGGTTTCAGTTCAGAAACTCCACAGCTAATGTTTAATGGTAACTGCAGTTACCACTTTTGACAGTCAAAATTGGCAGACTGTGATCCAGATGCAGATCCTGCAAAGTATTTCAGTCGACCAAACCAAGAATTGGAAAAAAAAATGCTGGAGAAGAACTGACACATGTATGACATAAACAGGAACCAGCTCAGCTTTTCCAAAGCAGTTCTTCTGTTAGGCTTATTCAGTCCCAAGCATTTATGTCAACTGTGTAACTGAAGGCATTAAATAGGAAAAGGGGTAGTTTTCCCAGATTGTGAAATTCTATGGTGCTAGTCAAAAGTGATAATGTGAAGCACTACCACAAAACAAAACATACCCACTTCAAATAGTCTTACTTATATCTATAAACTAATTATTAATAAATAAGGATTTAAAAGGAACTGTTGTCACTATTCTCTTGGTAGTTGCTTATCTGGAACTTTTTGTAGGCAAAGAATTTTATTTAAATGGACCTTTACAAATTTTAGTTGAACAAGTTGATCATGATTTAAAGTAACAGAATGCAAGTTTGGGATTAAGAGACCTGTTTGATAGCATTATGTAACCGCAAGCAAGGGCTGTGCTGCTCCCAACAGTCAACACTCCCTGGTGAAGAATGGAAAGTTCATACACATTTAAGGAGTATTTGCAGGCTCCCAAGTAACACAACCATGAAGCGTTTGCCCAAAGGCTCTAAGAGAGCATAATACCTTCTCTGGATGGGAAGATAGTATTCTTCTCTGCACTGTTAATCAGAACTATGCTAGTTATTAGTGGGTGGCTGTGAACCTATATGGAAGAAGGGTGCAGTTACAGACGTCATAACACAGAAGTATCAAGAGCATAAAAACTTTATTGTGCACATCAACATGACTCTCACTGTTACCAATACTAGGTGTAAAATTTAACCTAAAGTTAGCTGTGAGAACGTCTGCTCAATCCGAACGCTGAAGTACACACAGCCCATAGTAGATAGCTGGTCAGTTAATGTTAGATAAGTAGCATAAATCACAGAGAAGGAAACAAAAGCAGAATGGAAAACAAAATACACCTTTAGCAAAAAAGCACTTAGATTAATTCACAGGCTAAACCATTTGTGTACTAATTGGCTCACATTAGCTAGCTGGCTAGCTAAAGCACTGACCAAAATACAAGGAAAAACAAATAAAAGCAAGCAGGAACTTTACTTCACTCACACTAAACAGACACAACCAAGCTTGAGGACCAAAAACCAGACAAACAAATCAAACACACAATGCTAACTGACTGATTAGCCAGCTAGATAAAACAACTTCACAACAATGTGAATATGGTTTCATTGGTATTTGTATGTCCACTGACTTACTTAATTTTTAACAAAACAGTTACTTACTACAGCTTTAACCACACTGTATATGACTAAACTGACCGACCAAATCTCTCTCTCTCTCTCTCTCTCTCTCTCTCTCTGTCACTCACACACATGCATGCATATCTGCACAGACACAGATAGCAAGAAAGAAGAAGAACGTCACGGCAGAACATGAGGAACACAGCAAGAGCTCCTGTTGCTAAGAGACTGATGTACCAATGGCTTTTCTCTCTGTGTTAGTGTCACTAACCACAAATAGGCTATGACCATCGTACACAGAGAATACAAATACAGCTGATTAATATTTATGTTACATCCAGTTACTTCATGTTACATCTCACACCTGTGCCAAATTACATTTAGGCAAAAAAAAAAAAAAAGATTATCCAACCATGTTAAGCATCACAGCTATTGAAAGAAAGAATTTTAACAAAGCCCTGATACTGAGGTCATACCAACTAGAAAAAATGAGTACAACGTTTAGCTGCCATAGCGACCTACATAATATGATGGTTCGAACTTTGAGGCCACTGACCGCATAGCAAAAATAGGAAACCACAAGGGTGGAAAGAAGGAACCAGAAACCAGAGCACAAGATAAATATCTATAATACATGATTGCCTAGAACTGTTATATTTTATTGTATTTACTAAAACTTCCAACATGTTAAGAAACTTTGTTAAGAAAGTGCTAAAACATGTTAGTCATTCATTTCAGGTATGCTGTACCTGAGGAGCTGAGCTGCCATCCACAGCATATAGCCTGAGTTCATATTGCTTTAATGTCCCTGTGGTGTCTGGCTTATATGTTTCATCCAAATCAATTTCATCCAAAACCAAAATGGTAAGGGTTAAGGCCTTTGCTCAAGAGAACAGCAGAGGTTTTCTGGCAGTCCTAGTTTCTAATCAGTAGTCCAGAACTGTAACCACTGAGCATCTGGACTACGATCTTGCAAAGCAGGTCAGGTATGAAGCTTGAAGAAGGGCCAAATTAATTAACATGGAAGCGTATCAGAAGTGGTGTAGTGCATGTGCAGTGCTGTGTGACACATTTACTGCATTCATTCGTTCATCTTAAGGATCTGCTTTGTTCTGTCAGGGTCATTGTGGTTTCTGTTGCACATTTCACTCTGGACCAAACTTCTGAAGGAGCAAATGGATCATGACTCTACACTGAGCCACCATAGATCATTTTAATTGAGTTTTGATTCACTGATTTATGAAAAACAATTTATCTCTCACCACATAGCAGGAATGGATGCTATGGTTAACAGTTGCTAAGTATTTAGAGTGGCTGAGTATTTAAATGGTTACTAGCTGTTAAGTATTTTAGAGACTATTAGCTAGCTACTGAATTGGAGACAATAGCAGTATTTATGTACATCAGGGACTGCACAGAATATAATTTGTTTGGCATTATTGCCATATTAGCCTTTAAAATACTGATATTCTGGACAGCTGAAATATGCAAATGAGCCCTCTAAGCAACCTACAAATTTTATTATGTTCCATAAGAATTGTGAAAAAAATATATTGGGTATTCTAAATAAGTTTACTTAAATCTTAACACTGACAAGGCCCAAGAAAAGACTTTGTTCAAATTCAGTGCAATAACACTGACAGGCCACAGCTTCAATGGCATGTTTTAATGTATTGCAAGGCATACGACAATCACACTGTGCCACAATATAATCATAATATGCTGTTTTTGTTCACATTGTGACACCAAAATGTGCAATGTCACCAAACATGTTTTCTTGAAGGCCATTAGTTGCTAAATTGAACGGGGATACATTTCATTTCTGCAGAGACAATAAGCATATAGAGAAAACAATTTATTGATCTCTATAGCAGGAGCTGGGATTAGAAGCAGACAGATGAAGCAGAAAGACAGAATAAAATTGTGAAATACCCTGAACATTGCAAATCTATTAATATATATATACAGAAATGCACAAAACCAAGATGTGTATATGTGCAGATATCTAGGTATCTTTAGTACAGATAGCAGATCAGTGTTGTGGGATGACAAAACTGAATATAACTGATCATCAAAGCAGAGATGCAGTCCACACATAGGCAGATGGATGGATGACTAAACAGACTCAGCTTAGTGAAGCTAAATACACTGATAGTCAGAGAAAAGAAAGCCCCACAATTGTTGTTTGATGAACGACATTTGCTTCCTTCACTGTGCCTGAGATTTTAACGTGATTTAGTTTTAGTATGAGCAGGAACTACCAAAGCAAGACTATAATGCTAACTGAGCTAACAAAAATGCTTATTGGTAATGTTTTTCTTGTACGCTGCTCACTGATCTGCATGACTTTACTGATGTGCGGGTGCTGGATGCCATGATGTGTACACACCCACACAAAAACACACATACGTTTATGAGGACCTTCCACTGACATAATTATAATGCAGCTAATTAATGCTATGCCTACACCTGAACCTAACCCTTAACTTAATTTCAGTAACCAAAAGAAACCTTTAGGCTGTTTTAGTTGTTTAAAAAAAAAGAAAGAACGAAAGAACGAAAGAAAGAAAGAAAGAAAGAAAGGAAAAGACAAGCAGTTTTCCTTTCTCTCGGGGACCGGAGAAAGGTCAAAACTGTTAGATTTTCCTATCCATGTGTGGAAAAACGTGTATTCACACAAACACTGAGACAGAAGCACGATGGAATTTCTGATAAGAACAGCATTTCCTAAATGAACAACAGATGTTATCCCCATTGCTCAAAAATGCAATATGTTCTAAATTTTTTGTCTCTCCAATTCTATAAATTCTGCTCAGGTCCATGTTTATATCCAAACTCAGTTTTTATGTCTCAGATCCGAGATCCTGTCAATGTTCTTCTCATGTGTGAAATCATTAGACCCTACCTTCACATGTAACTTTTATAGAGTTTTTTTTTGTTAGTTTCACCACAACACCTGCATGACTTTAAAGTTTAAAAACTAAAAGGAATTACTGGTACAGATGAAAAACAAAGCTTTTAGAAATCTATTCTAGATTTTAAAAATCCACATTTAAATCCACTTCAGGAGGCAGAACCGAGAGCAAAACTCACCCAAACATCCCATACCGCCATCCGATAAGTGAGTTACACACCTTAAGTTTCTCCCCAACTAAGCAGTGTCTTTATATAGGCTTCTAATGTTAAGTATGGTTCTCAGGATAATCATACATCTCCCATGCCTTACTTTAGGCAGTGATGTAATGGAATATTCATCTCTAAATCCCAGTCTCCAGACACAACACAAAGCTTTAGGAAAACTCACAAACATGCCCACACACACACACACACACACACACACAAAGCTAAAGTCCACCCATCTGTGGTCAGAGTGGAAACTCTGGCTCATGCTTTTCGAAAAACATCACTTACACACTTACATTACCATCAACTCCATGCTTACTCACCTGTCTGCCTACTGAATTACCAGAAATCTCAAACTCATTCTCTACCTGGTCTAGTGCTTACTAAATGCATATAGAAGTACTCCAAACTCATTCAACAAGTAAAATGAATTTGATTACCAATGATATTTTCTATTTTCAGGTTTTTCAGATTTCAGGAGAACCATTAATAGGGATAGGTTGTTTTGCTGGACACTATCCCTGGCATGCAGGCATCATGCAGTCAAACATAAATGCTAGTCCTCTCTAATGTCACAACACTGCAATATTTATCTATGTCGTTGGAAATCTGTGGATTTCTAGTTTATTGCTTTTACAGTTGTATGATGAAGCTTACCTATTGGGTAACAACGCATTAGAAAATGATGAGAATGAGAAATGAGGGTGGGAGTGAAGATTAAAGTGTGTGAATAGGTGTATAATCCTAGACTAATTACATATAACTCCATATAACTATGCACAGCAATTCAGTTCCAGTAGTTCACCCAGCTGATTCACTAGGCCTCTCTGTCTTATTACAGTAAAGAAAACCTGCAAACAAAAAACATTAATAATTTAGGCCTGACAGTTCTGCTGGCAATGATGCCCACAATTCTAGGAAATACTGCACTGCACTCAGACACTGCTCATCTTCCCTGCTGAGTGAAGCAATGGGGAAATTTACAAACAAATAGGTCATTTAAAGTAGCTGCAATCAATGATGTCCATCATGCTAACTTCCACCACAGCCCCCCAAAGGCAGGCGTGATGAAAGAAATCTTGCCATCTGACTACTGTTCATACTGCATGGCTCAGTCTGTCTAGAAAATTGCATTACACTGTATGATACCTCACAATGCAGGTTCAGACAGTGCATGAACGTCCAAAGTTAAATGCCAACGATGACAGTAGTCACTTCAATATCATTGAAAAAGTTGACAAGCAGGCAACGCTGAGTCTGTGCAGTTTTATGGATGAAAGGATGAACAGAGGGTGAACAGAGGATGCTGCTGCCACTGTTCAGGTAGTGCTGCATTCATTATATGTGTTTTGTGATCTTTTTTCCTCTCAGTAATAAGTGTGGAAAAGAGGTGGCTGGCTGGCTTCATGTGTCTCAGTGGAAGCACATGTTAGCCATCGCCCTCCCTGGTTGGTAGCTGTCTTGTGATAGAGGAGAGCTGGCTAGGAATCCGCAAGTGACTGCAAAATTGTGCCAAAACTGTATTAGAGTAAGCCTGGCTTAAATCCCATGTCTTTCATCAGCACTTTCAGAACGCAGGGTAGTAAACTGTACCTTTCCTTGACACTTATCTTTTGTGCTTTTAATATGTACAGTACCTTTCACCTGGAAACTTGGATATATTGTGCTTTCAAAGAAGGATTTAAAGTACATAACTGGACTGCAATTACTTTTTAGATTAAAGCTTTAAAGTTACACTATATTCAACTTAATTTAAAAGATACGTACTAATATTACAAGAGGTGTACACTTGACGGTACCACCTCAGCAACAAGCAAAGGTACAGTTCAGTATCCCTTTTTTCTGAGAGTGTACACCTCTTTCTAAAGCCCCTCCATCCAAACACATGTACAGTGTATGGGTAACATCATGTAGCATCACCACAGTAGTGCAGACGTTTGTTCCACACCTACAGCTACACGCTTATCTACAGATCAAAAAACTTACCACTTCGTACACTGATTAAATTAGCAGAATCAGATTTAAAGTGAGCTCAGCATCAGATTTGAAGGCCTTTGAATCTTTCCAGTCTACCCAGATCTGAAAAGCCACCCTGGTGCTCAGTCATGTCTTCCCACTTGCTTTGTCCTGTTTCCTTTCTGAATGCTTTCTTTTCCACAGCACTTGCCTCAGGCAGTTTTGCAGTGTGAGTGGTTGTTACCAGTTGCAGAAACAGAACCTTTAGTTGAATGTCAGCCATCCAGGCCACTGCTACAAACAGATATATTAACAACAACAACAAATCTAGGCTTGGTTCCTACTGCATTAGTTAGCATTTGGCTTTCTGTTCATTTATACCCCACCATTTTATGGACTGCTTGGGCATTTTTTAAATAATTATCGAACAGGAAACACTACTTTCTTGCAAAGAGGTTTCTTATCTGATGTTAAATATACAAAATGCTGGACAGTCACAGCCATTTATTTGTCTCAACACATCTACATTTTGTAATTATCTTTTGTATTACCTAGCAAGTTGTAAAGACTCTATATAGACAGTGTTCTTTAAAATGTTTACAGCAGCTTTAATTTCTGCAAGGTATGATCCAAAATCAATAGATCATGTCGTTCACTTCTGAAATATTCCCCTAAACTACCAGCTTCTGCTTTCTCTCAACTGCTTTTGCAGAAATCATGACTTCCCACAAGGCTTGGTAATCAATGTCACATCACACTCCATTGTGGGATCCACTAATGATTTGTTGAACAATGTTCTCAGTTAGACAAAAAAATAGCATTATGGGAATATAATGTTTCAACAACTAAAAAGCTGTAGCAGCATTGTAGAAATGTTAACATAAAGTTGCAAAACCTTACGTAAAAATGTTTTCAGAATTCCCAGAACACCTGACAAAACTTTTTGAAACCAAATTTCTAGTCAAGTGGATTTTTACTGTCATTCTTCTAGATTGCTTATTCTAGAGCATTGTCTTCATGAGCTATTTGTAAACATTCAGCATTTGCATTAAAAAAGACTTTATAGGAATTAAACTGTTCATTAACAATATTGATCCCTATGACCTACCAAGCAATGGTGGACTAATGGTCCAGTAATGCTACCTCCTCCCCTATTTTGATTTTGTGTGTAGCTGGAGAACTTATTCCTTAAGCTATTTAAGTAAATAGAAGCTCGTATGCAATTTACAAATGGACAGGTACAGAACTTAGATTTACATGCTGGCACACTGTGACAGAACCATCATTTAAACAAGTTCAGAAACATGACGTTAGTAAGACAAAAAGACTATGGAGAAACCACAAAGAACTCTGTCCTGAAGCCTTTCCCATGTCAGAAAGATTAAAGGAACAGCTTTGCCTCAGAAAAGCACTGGCACTGGACACTCATTCGCATGTATCCTCACAGAAAACTTCACCATATCAACAGTTACACATATTTTAATCTGTTTATGTGGAGTATCCACCATACAAGTTCCTGTGTAATTTATTACTATAGAAAAAAAAACATATTAGAAGAAGCAGATTAATATGAACATGTGATTTGCCTTGCAGCCGGCACTTCTGTTCAAACTGTTCTGTTATAGAAGCTTAATCAACACATTTTGACCAGTCAGAATCGAGAATCCAATAGTGCTATGTCCTATAAATGATCACATCAAAACAGTATAGTGAATTTCCCACAAGTCATTGCAGAGTGCCATTACATTCCCTAGCCCTGTTACACATACCATATGTAGTGCACATACACAGAAAGCCATTTGGGATTTAGGCCACTACTGAGACTATCTCCACTGCAGTTAAAGTATCTTTAAACACATATTGTAATGAATAAAAGGAACATGCAAGATTTTCTACACCTAATCATTGTAATAGTCATGCTTCAGTATCAGGCTTCTGTGTGAAAGAAAACACACTGTATGGACTTTGGTTCTGCAGACCCCACTTTAACAGCTTTTCATGTCCACATTGCTGAGACATGCCACTGTGATAATTGCTTTTTTCCCCCTTCAAAATGAAGTCCACTTGATTTTAAAGCAAACACTTGAAGTATTCATGATGGAGGCTACTTGAATATATCCAGTCCATCCTGACAGCCTGTTTGACTCCATCAGAGCTTCTCAAATCCTAATAGCTATGTTCCTACTCATTTAAAGTTTTCACTGCTCGTTATAGACCTGATAAAGCTCACGAAGGGTCTTGGTCATTAGCTGATGAGCATGTCTATATGATACAAGGAAAATGTTAAGGGCACAATTTAATGCAAAAACACAACTTTAGTAACTTCTGTGGACACCTTACTATTACACCATATGTGGGTTTTTCCCCAAACTGTTGCCACAAAAGCACACAATTGTATAGGATGTTTTTTTTAATGCTGTAGCATTACAATTCCCCTTCACTGGAATTAAGGGGCTCAAACCTGTTCCAGGTTAGTGGAAGAACTCGAGTGGCCTGCACAGAGCCCTGACCTCAACCTCACTGAAAACCTTTGGAATGAATTGTAATGTCAACTGCACCCCAGGCCTCCTCGCCTGACATCAGTGCCTGACCACACTAAGGCTCTAATGGCTGAATGAGCACAAGTCTCCACAGCCACGCTCCAAAATTTAGTGGAAAACCTTCTGAGGAGAGTGAAGGTGATTATAGCATCAAAGGAGGACTAAATCTGGAACGGGATGTTCAAAAAGCACAACTGGGTGTGATGGTCAGGTGTCCACAAAGGTGAAAGTGGAGTCCGGGGACCACTCAGGGGTCCATGAAGCACAGCCATGGCGTTTGTGATTTTTTAAAATTTATTTATTTATTTATTTTTACTTTATTACATAAATGGAAATCACAAGCCACTATTATCATAAGTCATTATTATTATATTTATGTTTGTATAGTTATTAGCCTTTTTAACTGGTTCTTTCAACTAGTGTAATCCAAATCCTCAATAACTCAGAAACATGTCAGCTTATAAATAATGTGAAGTAAGACCTAATTTGTTCTGCTGTCAGGAGTTTCAGGAATAAAATGCTTCAATAAATAGCCAAAATCATTTTGCACACATGTACACATTTAAATAATGAACCTAATATTTAAATGGTTGTATTATGTTGGCAGGGGGTCCATCAAATTTATATTACAGTTAAAGGGGTTCCTAGCTGCAAAAGTTTGAGAACCTCCAATCTGAAACACCACCACCAATCATTTACACCGACAAACACCCTTTGGCCACTTCAGACAATTCTTTCTTTCCAGTTATGCAATCTTTCTGTTGTTGTTATATTGTTTTCATGCACAAAGCATACAGCTGAGGCTAAATGCAGTTCTGCATCGTAAGGTGTCACATCCTGTTAACAGATCTTTACTCCTAGACAATATGCAAACATATTGTAATAAGAAACTATTATTTAATGTTTAATTTGAGGCATCGCAACATATTTTCTATTTTCGTGAAGCTTATTTGTCTTGGATGAATGAGTAAATGCAAACTTTCCTTCTAAAACATCAACATTGGCACTTGCACAGTGTGCCAGTGTGTCTCTGGCTTGAATGTGCATGTTATTTAGAGCTATATTGGACTTTAAATGGACACACAGATATTTGGATCCAGTTTTCACTGGAGAACCCTAAAATGTAAGTAAATATGCATTAAATATTTCATGCATTTAGACTATAGTTATAACTATATAATGTAGTGTTTGCACTGCCACAATGTACTGAATTATTACTTATTCAATTAAATATTTTTTGTACAAAGTGTCATTATTCTGCTGGAATGCACTGTCTACACATGTTGATATGCACCTGTGCAGTGTTGGATACAAAGCATTAAATTAACTAAAAGTTGTATTAAATAGGATTATACTCTATTCATTATTCGCTGGTGTGTACATTTCTGTGAGAAGACACTTATCCATCCATCCCTCCATTTTCTGTACCACTTATCCTACACAGGAAGCTTGGAGCCTATCCTAGGGAACTTGGGGCACATGGCAGAGGGCACATCACACACACACACACACACCAGACAATTTAGAGATGCCAATCAGCCTTCAATGCATGTCTTTGGACTGGGGGAGGAAACCCAGGAGTACCTAAAATAAACCGCCAAAGCACAAGGAGGACATGCAAGCTCCATACACACAGGGCAGAGGTGGGATTCGAACCCCCAACAAATGTTCGTACTACTAAGCCACCTTGCCTCCTCTGTGAGCAAATCTTTAATAAATTAAAATAAAAATAAAAAAACACCAAAGTGCCAGAACCCTGATAAAAACTAGGTCTTACGCACAGAGTGTTTTTTGTGAAATTACAGATGTGGACAGAGAGGCTACTTTCAGTTCCAGATGTTGGTACCTACCTGAGTACATAGCTGGCCAGTTTGCTGGTTTGTTTTTCATCGCAGGCTACATAAGTGTATATAGCCTAACTATTTCACTCGGATGCGATTTAACTCCTTGCCTCAATGCCAACGCCTTACACACTGAATAAGGCTACATACTGCGCTTCTGAATGAGCAAACAGCCATCACTCACCGCTTAAAGCTCACTCCTCACGCGCTGCCTACTTTCCTTCCGAGACTTCTCTCTTTCTTCTCTGGCCGAGGTGTCTCGCTCTAGCGCGCTCTTTCAGCGGTGCTGCTGAGATTGAGAGGTGTCCGGGTACAGGGATGTGGCAGCCCGCACTGACGGACTCAAGTTCCGTTAAAGCAGATGGGTTATTTACAGCGCCGCGCGCTTCTTCCTCCCCATTGAGGGCTGCTGCAAGCTGCAAGCAGGAGTTCAGCGGTTCACACGTTTCTGCCAACTCCTCTAGCACAGTGCTGCACACAGGGCTCCCTCTCTCACACGTTCACTCATACACACACTCACTCACACACTCACTCACACACACACACACCCTTCCTGACACTATTTCTATCAAAGAAAATACTACTGTACACAGCTTATTGACTGTAACCAGAGGACTGAGGGGAAAATGTTACACATGAACCTCCCTGCTGAAAAAAACAATAGAACAATAGAAACCCTCACAGAATTTGTAACGCTTTTAATGGTTATAATGGGAATTGTATTGGTTTGAATGGAAGCTCTAATGGTCCCTGTGGGTCTCTACTGGTAATTTCTTGCCTTCTATTGGTGGCATGTTATGTCTAATGGATACCATTAATAAGGACCAGTAATGGCAGGGGTGAACTTACCACTAGGCAAAGGTAGGCAACCGCTTGGGCCCCCAGAAGCCAGGGCCCCTCTAAAAATGCAAATGATATACATTTTAATTATTAATGCTAAATAATGTATGCTGAAAATTTAAATATTGATGTTAAAACACTGAAAAAGAGCCCCATTCCTATACTTTGCCGACAACCCCCAAATCACTCAGTCCACCCCTGAGTAATGGTAATGGTAATGCTTTTAATTGTTAGCTGATGTTTGTAATGGTATTTGTAGTGAAAACCATTAGAATTTCTGTGATTCTTTTTTCAGAAGGAATGAATCACCTGTTGAGACAACAAGTCTGTTTATTATAATATTATATAATATTTTTGTAAAATAGATTGTTATAATGTAGTCTACTGTGTGTGTGTGTGTGTGTGTGTGTGTGTGTTAAATGTCACTGTGTGAATGAGCTGAATTCTTGTACCTGTCATGTGCTCTTATGGTTCTTTCACACATCATAAATCCTCTTCCTCTGAATCAAGCCTGAAGAATAGCGATTATTCCCGTCATTATGGTAATTATTGTCACCCCGACTCGCATCCTGTCCATCATTAATTAAATTAGTCACGCTGACAAATGAGGACCTGAAATGTTTAGCTCCAGAAGCGTAACGTGTGAAACATGCTGTGTGTCGTGGCTGTACTGCCATCTAGCGGTGGAATTTAAATCAGCGCTGCTGGTGTGAAGGGTCTTGCGTTATTGATTAATATGGCTCTTAATCAGTCGTTTACAGCACTGTGTTTATGTAATGGAGAGTCTGTCCATTACATAAACATAATTACAACTATTCCATTACAAATACTGAAACTCTTTAAAATTCGTAGGAAGCACTAGAAGGACGTAAACAAGAAAAGCTGTTGTCGAATCTGCGGTGATAAACAGTGAAGTCAAGTCAACCTTTATTTATAGAGCTCATTTAAAACAACGGAAGTTGACCCAAAGAGCTTTGCAAGTCGATCAAACAAATAAGCAATAACGAAGTTATGTTACATATATAGTAAGAATAATAATAATGTTTAATAAATACCTTTAAATACATCAAGTATTTACCTATTTCAACCTATTAAAAACCTATTCAAAAGAATTCTAAAGAATAAAAATACATTTTAAACAAAGATTTAAAAGTGGCTATTGAAGAAGCTGACCTCACATGGAAAGGAAGACTGTTCCAGAGTTTAGGACCTACCACAGAAAAAGCATGATCGCCTTTGGTTTTATAGTGACAACAAGGAACTCTCAAAAGAAGCTGATCAGAAGACCTGAGCGCTCTAGTGGGCAAGTAAGGATGAAGAAGATCACTGATATATTGGGGCGCGAAACTAGAAAGTGCCTTGTAGACATAAAGCAGAATTTTAAAATCAACCCTGAATACATTTTCAGGAAGCCAATGTAGAGATGCTAATACCAGGGTAATGTGATCCCTCTTTCTTGACCCTGTTAAAAGCCTAGCTACCATGATGAGATTAATGAGTGAATTACAATTTCCAGGTCTTTGCTGGATGTTTAACTTTAGTGACCGATCTCAGATGGAAAATGCTGCCATTAACAATAGCACTGATTTGCTTATTGAAATGTACTGATGAATCTAAAATCACTCCAATACTTCTAACATGATCTTATACATTCGATGACAGAGGACCTAACTTGGCAACCAGTCCAGGTAAGGAGGACATGGAGGAACCTAAAAATCAGAACTTCGGTTTTGCTTTCATTTAATGGTAAGAAATTGTTTGCGAGGCAATGTTTAATATATTTGAAACATTTTATGACATTATCAATTGAACACTTATTGTCTAAGCTCACTGGGAAATAAAACTGAGAATTGTCTGCATGACAATGATAAGATATGCTATATTTCTGAAAAATGAAGCTCAGAGGAAGCACACGCAAGGAAAATAGTAAGGGTCCTAAAATCGATCCTTGAGGCACAACACGAGGCAAACCACTGAAGGGCCATTCCCTGGATGCCAACCAAACACTTGTGACGATTGAGAAGTTGGTGTTATGGTGTATAGCGTCAAAAGTGGCACTGAGATCTTATAAAACTAAGACCACATTTGAGCCAGAATCCATGGAGAACAAAATATCATTGATGACCTTCAACAAAGCAGATTAGATGCTGTGCAAAGGTCTGAAACCAAACTGAATTGTATCTAGAATGTTAAATGCATTTAGATAGAGCTGCGAATAGACAACTCTCTCCAGAATCTTGGACATAAAAGGCACTTTGGTATTGCCAAATCCAAAAAAGATTTTTTTAAACAAAAGATATAGAATTGCATGTTTAAAATTGCTTGGAACACCTCCATTCGCTAAAGAGCTATTGATTATAGATGCCACACTGGAGCTAATAGTTGTAAAAACATCTTTGGAAAGACGTGGAGAAAGAATATTCAGCTTATAACTGGAACATTTCATCTTGGAGACAACATCTGCCAACTGTGCTGATGAAACTGGCTCAAAGTGAGTCACAGAGCTAGATGGGGAAGATATTAATGGTTGATCAAATTGTGAGGGTACAATAGCACCTTTGATCTGCTCAGTTTTTCGAGTAAAAAAGTTAAAAAATTTCTCAGAGGTCTCTTGGGCAGCATCCACAAAAGCATCTCTCCTACACTTTAAAACAGAGTTGATTGTATGAAACAATACTTTTGGTCAATTTGCATTATAAGCAATTACTTTAGACAAAAACCTAGCTTTCATTTCCTTTACTGCACTTTGATAGTTTGTTATGCATACCTTTAAGATGTCGAAAGAGACCTGAAGCTTGTCTTTTTTCCACTTTCGCTCCGCTTTTGTACACTCTTGTCTAAGAGTGTGGGTGACGTCATTTAGCCAAGGCTGTGCAACACCCTTAACTCTCCTTGGGTTAAGCAGAGCAACATTATCAAGAGCGACAGTACAACATTATCAAGAGTGACAGTACAAGAGTTATTGAAAGTTTCAACCAGTGAATCAACGTCTACTCTAGCTGAGACATCATTTATAAAAAGTGATAGATAAAATTCTGAGCAAAGATTGGCAGAAGATGAATGAATAGACCGGGAGGAACATACAGGCTGAGAAAGAGTAAAGAGGTCAGGATATACAGACTCAAACGCAATCGAGTAGTGGTCAGAAATGCCATCATCTAAGACCTCTAAATTAGATACAGAAATACCACAAAATAGCACTAGATCTAATGTATGACCCATAAACAGACTACAGAGCAGAGAACATTCAGACCACTGATTTTGCAACATTAAAGCCTTACTCTAAAACTGAAACATATGCATTAATGAATGTGCATTAATGAAAAACATGTGCATTAATGAAAAACATTTACACAATTTAGACCCTTTACTCGGTAACCAGTCTTAAGTATTTCTGGCTATAAGCTTAGCATGCCTGGATTTGGGGATCTTCTCCCATTCCTGTCTGCAGAACCTCTCAAGCTCTGTTAGGTTGGATGAGGATTGCTGAAGCACATTTTCAGCTGTCTCCAGATATGTTCAACTGGGGTACAGGTTCTGGCTGGGCCACTCAAGGCTGGGGCAAATTCACAGATTTGTCCCAAAGTACTGAGAACCCAAGCACTCTTCAGCAGGTTTCTTGCCTCTGAACATAGATTTGTGCCTTTTTCCCACAATCTTGACAAGCGGTAACATGATGCTGCCACCATTATGTGCTTTACTGTGTTCAAATGATGCTTGCGCTACCATTTAACACAGATTTTTTGTTGTTGCCGTGCATTTGGAAAACTCAGCCCAGATTTTTTTTTTTTATTCCACTGTGGCAATTAAAAAAGAGTAGGAAAGAGGAAGATAAAATGACCGGATATTAGGAAACGTACTATATCAGTGATTGGCTAAATACCTGTTCCCTTTGCAAAACTCGACTGAGTCCATTTTTAAAGCTAGAACTTTGTTGGACTGCTGTATTACAAAAGCACTATCCACTCCAGTCAAAGTAAAACTGCAGCAAATCCATGTACAGTGGGGTCCAAAAGTCTGAGACCACTAGTGTAAATGCTTATGTTTGGCATTCTTTTTCCATTTAATGCAAAGGTTTTCATTGCAAATGATATTATCAGCCACAACCTCAGTGAAAAGTAGAATCTTAGAAATATTTACACAATTTTCAGAATTACTTAGTATTTGCTATGTCCCTTTTTGCTTTAATGACAGTGTGCACTCGACCTGGCATGGACTCCACAAGTTTGTGTAAAAACTGATGATCCATGTTAGATCAAATCTATTGGCGTGTCGTCTGAACACATTCTTCAATGGAAGGGATAAGCCTCATGCAAAATCTGACCTTTTGTACAAAACAGTTAACATGATCAGTATCACAAATTTGCTTACATTTAAACAGTGATCTGTAAATTGAGCAATATCTTTTAACACATTTAGCACATTTAATTTTTTTTTGTTTGAGAATTTTCAGAATTCTAAAACTTTCTGTTTATTTCTAGTTTTATATTTTTAAAAATCCCAGATTTTCAATGCGGTCTCAGACTTTTGGAACTTTTGGTTCAGATGACATTTGCCCACTAAAGCATGCAAAGCGAGCTTATTGCCAAATCATACAGTTCTCCCACTCTTTTTGTTGAAGTAATCGCTAACAAAAAGGCAGTTTTTAGTGACACACATTTCAGTTTGGCATAGGGAGGGATCTTAAGGGACTCCAGCAAAAGGAATTGTGGGGAATCATGGTGGATAAAAGCTCCATGTCTTTTTCAGAGCCCGAAGATAAATGCCATGAAATGCTCGTAATGGCCACCACATACACCTTTAGGCTAGATGGGGACATGCAGTTGTCTAGCATTCCATGAAAAGAAGATAAGAATCAGGCAGTACACCAGATCTAGAAAATGAGGTGTACTCCATTTGCAGAACAGCTTACATCTAAGGGAATACAAGGCTCCTGTACTACGGGCTCTGGAATTCATGAGTGTTTACTGGACTGGTAGGTAACAATCTTCAGTCCCAGACAAACACACTGGCACAGGTGACCTAGCTGGAGCGCCAAATCTTTCTGTCCATTTGGGATAGCATATTTGCTTGAGCCACCAGGGTATATATTTTGACAACTAGCAAAATTAGCAGAGGGGACCAAAATCTTGCCAGCCATCTTGGGGCCACAATATAACTCTCTAGCATAGTTGCCGAATGATATGGGAGGTGGGTAGACACAGAAGGGCATACAGTGGGTGGCAAGGCCTCAGTGGATTGTCCACAGTTGGCAATGAGTTGACTTGGCAATGAGTGTAGTGAAAAAATAAAGCAATAAGAGCGGGGATGGATTCTCATTCTTTCAGTGCTTTATTGACAAGCGTATATACATATAGACACATCAACCTTCATCAAATATAAACACATCAATTTCTGTGGGGAAATGTATATCAAAGTATGCTCCAAATGTGATCATTAACATAATGATTTCCCTCTAGAGTAGCTATACAGAATACAGCATCACATTTCGGGTTTCTATTTTGGCACTTCAAAGTTTTACTTTACTTAATTGTCTTCACTCAACTGGGCTATGGTTACTTACTGGTCATTTCATAAAGCTAGTTGATCGATTATTTATGTAGTTCTTTGACCTATCTAGGTACAGAATCAATGTGCAGAGATCAGCCCTCAGAGTTACTAAAAATTTACTCACTAAAATGCAGTCCTTAGTGGTATCATGTACCATTCAATTATACAATCACTGTCCAGTAATGTTTAATTTTACAGTGCAATTCCTAAAATATTTTAATAAGTATATACAGAAATAAATACGAGATCTGCAGGAGAACACAACAAGGAGAAATCTAGGATGGGTTCATGGAAGGACACTATGAAGAGTTAGGCTTCTGATTTGGGTGATCATTTATAAGCTGCCTTTATTAGTGCAGGAAATCTGATTATCTCACAGCCAATCTGCATGTTCACAGTTATATGGGATATTAAAAATATGACAATGAGTATGAAAGACTGGAAGTTTAAGAAGTTAACAGGCGTCATACAGTAAATGCTGTCTAAGCATAATCTGCGGTTTCTGTGTGACAGCTAGAAGCCTATTGTGGTTAGCATACTATGTGTTCTAAAAAAATGACACTTGGAACAGTACATGACTGGTCATTATTGTCTCTGAACATGCAGGCATGGCTCTGTAATGGGTTGTTCACACTCTGTTAAGGTGCAAATATGTATTGTTTACATCGCTTCCATAGACCTCGGAATCCCAGACAAGAAGATAAACTGTGTTGTGGTGTAGTTATTGGTATAGTGAGGTAATGTGTTCTCCAAATGAATGTAAACAAAAGACCTCCATATTCTAATTAATACAGAAAGCAATAAATATAAATATAAACATCTAATAAAAATCTAATAAAGACATATTATCCTAATGAAGTGTGCTTCATATTAGGTTGATGAGAAATTCAGCCTCTTGTCCTTAAAAATCGGGTCATCCTTTTTAATGGGATTCCTCCAAAGCCTTTTAAAACAGAGATCACACTGATTAAAATTAATTCAAAGAGAGATCATATGTATTAGTTGATACATGTGATACAGACTAGTCATGTTTTACTTCAAATTACCTGATTACTTCAATCCAAGGACAAAAGTGCAAACATGTAGCAAGGGCCTTGGCTCCTGAAGTGTTGATATTATTGGCCTCCAGACTACAAAAAAAAAGGATATATCATCTGTGTACTGCTCGATAATAGATCCTGATATGCAAGTGCTATACCCCCAGTCTAATGAACTAAACACTTACTCAAGCCTTTTCAGTTTACTGCATTGTGGCAGAACTTCAGCCAGTTTCAGAACCACATCATTTTCGCATTTATTCCATGACAAGCTGAACAAAAACATACAACACAACAGGACAGAACAGTAAATTTGAGTTATGGTGAAAACTGGAATTCAATTGAGATTATAAACCATTGTCAGACATACCTGATGTCTTCTATAGAGGTGCAGTGTTTGAGGCAAGATGCAACAGTGACCAAGTCTGAGGTTCCAATGGAGGTTAAGCTGCAAGACAAGGATTTATACAAACCTATAAGCTAACTAAATAACTGGCATGCTTTAAAGCCTGGACATGCTGGGGTATAAAAATTTTTTCAACAGGTCAACAAACTACATGAATTGTGAAATCTTTTATTTTCTTTATGAATGCATATAGGAAAGAGGACATGGCATCTTACTGCAGCTTTTTCAGTGCTTTCATGCTGACCAGACCCTCACAGAGACTTGAACACCCTTCTGAACCTAGCTGGTTCTCAGATAGACTTTGAGAAAACAGAGAGGAAATGGAGAGATTAGAAAACACAATTATGCAGCCATTAGAACAAACTTGAACATTTGAGTAATACTATTATACACTTACGATACACTTAGTATACTAAATGAGAATAAAAAGGGGATCAGTTGAAACTGCCACAGGTGGACTCCAATCAAAATGCAGAAACATGTCAAAGATGATCCAGAGAAATGGGATGCACCTGAGCTCCACTTCAAGTGTCAAGAAACATTAAAAGGTTTGTTCTATTCCATACACTTTGTTCCTAAGTCAATATTAAACTTTCTTAGATGAAGATGTTCTGACTTACTCCAATTCAGAGAGCTCTGAGAGGGATGGAAGAACCTGACCCAGCATAGCTGCGAAACTGTGACCAAGGTTGTTCCTGGAAAGCCTGAACGTAAAGAATATATAGTTCACCAACAGAGTTGCAGCTTTTATCTGATTCTAGCCTACTATACACAGCATTGTGGGTAACATACTGCTATATGGATCATAGATTATTTTTGCAAATACCATGTGAAAACTATGTGAAATAGTGTGTGAGAAGGTGACTGTGTTGATTTTTTAATTTTACTGTATTTGTTGCAGTGCTCTGCAGTGGGACAGTGCTTTCACCAACATCTCTCCAGCACGGTCACTCACACGGTTCTCTGACAGACTACAACACAGAGAGAGAAGTGATCACTGAGGATGCTTTCTGAATAAAACAACCAGTCTTTGACAATAACTTATACCTTGGAAATTGTTAGAAAAAGGAAGGTACTGCATTTTGGATAGGAAAAACCCAAGGTCAGTGTAGTAGTGAAAACACTGAGTGCCTAGTTTTATCATTTCCCCTGGAGATCATTATATCATCACCACTACATATTTCTCAGAGAACAAATATAAAAAAAAGCTTTGAATTATGAGTCCATGAAAGTCATTCTAAATGCCTACTTACTTTATTTTTCTCAGTCTGGTCCATTTAGGGATGTGTTTCACAAGCTCCTCAATCCCTCCATCACCCATCCTCAACCCAATCAACCTAGTAAAAAATAAAGCATGTATAAGCTTGTAGGACATTTTCATATTTGGCCTGAAACCAAAGATCTCTTATCCAAATCTATACAGTATGTTACCTTGGCATAAATGTACAAAATTGGAGACACTGGAGTAGAAACATTGCTTTGTTATTCTAATGTATCATTTACTGAATTAGTATAGCTTTATTTTTTGCTCAGCATTCATAATACTTAAGGTAAAGCCTTTCAGTCAAATCTGCTTAAACAGAACAAAAAAATCAGTGTGTCATGATTTGTAGTCACATGTTTTAAGTGAAGGTAGCATGGTGGTGCAGTGGGTAGCATTGCCAAGGTCCATGGTTTGATCCTGAGCTCTGATTACTGTCTGTGTGGAGTTACTGTGCATAGCTACCTGGTAGGTGTGGTGGCTGCTCTAAATTGCCCCTATGTGTGAAAGAATGTGTGAATGTGTGCATTCTTAGTGCCCTGTGATGGACTGGCAGAATATATTCCTGCCATGTGCCCAGTGTTCCACATTCACCATGACTCTGACCAAGATAAAGTGGTTACAGAAGATGAATGAACAATGTCTTCGCTCTGTCTCAGATCTGGAAGGCATGTAATCTCGTCTGCAGATTACTGCATCTCTTCCTGTGCCAGTGTGAAATTTGGAAGGAAAGAAAGTTTGTGAAAAAGAAAGTAAAGTGACAAGTTTATACCAATCACAGGCTGCAAAAAAATGACATATTACCAGGTGAAATTACACTCACTGAGCACTTTATTAGGAACACTTTTACACCTTTTACTCACCTACTCAGCACTGCAATGCATAAAATCATGCAGATACAGGCCAACGGCTTCAAGTTATGTTCACTTCAACCATCAGAATGGGGAAAAAAATGTGATCTCAGTGATTCTGACCATGGCATGATTGTTGGGGCCAGATGGGCTGGTTTGAGTATTTCTATAACTGCTGATCTCCTGGGATTTTAATGCACAACAGTCTCTAGAGTTTACTCAGAATGGTGCAATAAAGAAAAAACATCTCAGTGAGTAGCAAGGGCTCACCAAAACTGGACAGTTGAAGACTGGAAAAACTGTTGAATCTCGATTTTTGCTGAGGCACACAGATGGTAGGGTCAGAATTTGGTTCCAACAGCATGAATCCATGGATCCAACCTGCCTTGTGTCAACAGTCCAGGCTGGTGGAGGTGGTGTAATGGTGTGGGGAATGTTTTCTTGGCACACTTTGGGCCCCTTAATACCAATCAATCATCGCTTGAATGCCACAGCCTATTTCAGTATTGTTGCTGATTATGTGGATCCCTTCATGGCACAATTTACCCATGTTCTAATGGCTACTTCCAGCATGATAATGCACCATGTCACAAAGCAAAAATCATCTCAAACTGGTTTCATGAACATGACAATGAGTTCAGGAAAACCTCAGTGGCCTTCCCAGTCACTGGATCTGAATCCAACAGAACACCATTGGGATGTGGTAGAACAGGAGATTCACATGAATGTGCACCTGAAAAATGTGCAGGAATTGTGTGATGCAATCACATCAACATGGACCACAATTTCAAAGGAATGTTTCCGACATCTTGTGGAATCCATGTCATGAAGAATTGAGGCTGTTTTGAGAGCAAAGGGAGATCCTACCCAGTATTAGTATAGTAATTCTAATAAAGTGTTGGCGAGTGTATCTTGAATATAGTTAAATGTATCTAGTATTTTCTATTAAAAGAATATAGTAAACCAAATATAAGATTATTAAACCTATTTCTGCACATTTTCTACTAACTGCAAGCTTTACATTTTTCATGATTGTACATAGACATAGCAAAATGTGAATAAACAGGGAAAAGTAATTTAAACTTACTCTATCTCTTCTAGCTCAATTAACGTGTGCAGACTAGCCAGCAGACACAGAAGCTCACTGCCGTCCTTTGAGGTCATCTTGGACGTGATACTGGGGAGCAACGTACATGTAGGGTTTTTGTGTTAAATGTGAAACTGATTAGTGGATTCAAAAAAAAAAAAAAAAAAAAAAAAAGTCTACCTACCTGAGCTTTTTAAGCGATGTCATGGCCTGAAGGCCTTGTGCAAAGCAAGCTATGCTTTCTTCATCCAGTTCTAAAGAGTCCAGCCTTTGGAGAGAGATTACACCATGGTGAACACCTCTAACACTCATGAAGCAAGATTAGCTATGAGTTTAGACCTTAACTTTCTTTACTACTATTTTATTTCTGTTGTACAGACCCATTGTTACAGACAAAACATGCAGACACTGTAGTATACTGCCATATGGGGTAATTGCTTGTGTGTGTTGCAGTAGAATACAACAGATTATACTAGATAATGCAACATTGCCTACAACAATCTAGAACTGTTCATTCCCAAGTATTCCCAAGATGTAGAGGGCACTTACCGAATTTCTTCCAGAAAGTGGCACTGGACCAGACCACGGACCAAATCACGCCCTCCTGTTGCTGTGCAATCCAAGCACTGTGAGAGGCTAGATTGAACAAGGACACATAGTGTCACTAATGCGAAACACCACTTTTACATAAGATTTGGCCCTGACCTTTGGTTCAGATGTCTTAAATGATTATAAGATTGGATTGGATGGTCAATAATTGCCAGGGTCTGGTTTAACATATGAATTATGGTCTCTTTTGAGGTATACAGGAGAGCAAGAAGGGGAGACCATGCTTGCATAACTGAGAGGATGAGCTATAAAGATGCTTGGGTTATTAAAAAAAATTGAACAGCAATCAAGTAAGCTGGAGAGCCATCGAAACATATAAAAGAGGCAGTCTATACATTCAACTCTACAATTAATGGTCTAGGGTCCTTGAGGTATATAAAGAGTGCAAATCAGAGGTGAAGTCATGGTCACATTGAAATTCTTCATTAAGTCATTTCTAATGCTATCTAGCTATTTTTTGTCATGTGCTAGGTTTTTACAATGCAACCTCTCCTTTACTTATCTAATTAAATATCCAACATCAGTTTTTTTTTCATCAATTTAAATTCTTCTGTAAACAAACATTTACTGTGTGGTCTAACTCATCAAGTTTGTTTATTTATTCAACTTCAGTAACCACCTTATTCTACCGTTCTGTGTACAAGACTTGCATTTACAAATTAGCTAGATAAGCAATATATATGACATGAGAAAACCCTTTAGATAAAGATAAAAAAAAAAAAAAGATGAACAATCTGCATGTCAGCTCAGAACAAGTCAAGTCTTTCCTCATGGCATTATTTGAAATCCCACAAATCTTTTGAGAAAGTCAACCAATATAAAACAATGCCAGAAAGTACCGCTGAAGATTATGAGTCACTTCTTACCTGAGTGAACGCATTCTTGTCAAACCCTGAAGGGCATTCCCTAGTACTGCAGCTCCACTGTCTTTGATTACATGATGCGACAAGCTAGGAGATATTTGAAACATTTTAGAAACCACTGTAAAATATAAATACGCATTTGGCATTGGTGAGATGGAAGTCATTTTGAATGTATACCAGAAAATGACAAATTCATGAACTGTGCATAAAATAGGCATGTGAGAGCTATACCTCAGCCGTTCCAGGTGCTTTTGTGTATGCCGTAATGCAAATATTACTGCTTCGTCTTCTGTTTCTCCTTTGGAGTTAAGACTGTGGAAAAATATAAAAGTCATAAAAACATGACACACTTAACACAAAAGTCCTAATAAAGCTATTAGTATAATGTTACAGACTATAAAGTTGAACAATCAGTAAGCAGCAATTTATGACATGCTTACTTAAACTGGAGCAAATTTACAAATTCGAATCATTTGTCACCTGAGGATCTTGAGATTCTCCAGCAAGGGAAGAACTGAAGAGAGAAACGCTGCACCATCTGCACCCATCGTCAGCTGTGAGAAACTTGAAAAACAAATATAAAGTATTTATTACACAGACAGTGTGCAGAACTTAGTCTACAGTTAGGGCTTTCTGTAATTAACGTACTGTAACTCCCGCAGAGAGGGACACTTTTGGACAGTAGATTGCAGTGAGGATAAGTGTTGCCCCTCAACTTCACAGTCATCAAAGCTGAGGGAAGGAGAAGGACAATACACGCAATATGTTAACAGGGCATGAATATATTCACTAATGGCCCATAATAAAGTATTATGACCAAAGGGCCTCATAAAACACAACAAAAGCAGTTGTTGCTAGGTCCATAGTTTTCACAGGTTGATTTTTTTTCATCTGTAGTTTGGCATATATTAGATACATTTATCATACAGAACTGGTAACCTTCATAATTATCTACATAAAAATATAAAACAACTCACCTTATAGAGTGCACAGCAGACACGAAAGGATTCCCATTCACATTAGGGACTCTAAAGTGAAAAGTGCAGCATTTAATGTTATTGTAAAATGCTTACTCGGTTATGAAGAAATAATCAGAAGCAGGTATGGATTTTAGGGTGGTAACTCATCACACCATCCTGTCATGCATTATAATCTTATAACAGCATGCCCCATTGTGTTTTATTCCTTACTTATTCAACACTTTTAGAAGTAGAAGCTTTGAGACTTACGTGGCAGAAGTGAGGCTTTCAATAGAAAGGTTCAGCCATGTTTTTTCAACTCTGTAAGAACATATGATTTATTTCATTAGGTAAAATATAGCTGAAAAAAAAAAGAATAATTTTGTATCTGTTACATACCAGTAGATAACCTAAAGACAACAGCAACAACTCTCACTCCAAAAGACTGAATAGAATTTACTGAGTCATATAGTCAAATCATAGCTGATTCATATAGCAAATAATTAGGACCTCAAAAGGGAAAGTGCATAATTGTAATTAAAAAAAGCAATTCTGGATCATTAGACCTGCATGACAAAATAACCATGGTTATACACTCACTGGCCACTAATAGGAACACCTGCTCATTCATGAAATCATCCAGTCAGCCAGTCACTTGTCTCCAGCGCATTGCATAAAATCATGCAGACGCAGGTCTTCTAACAATTTTTTTTTCTCTTGCCACAAACTATATTATGTCATTTATATCATTATGTAGGTCTATTTAAAGACCTGTGAATGCGTGAAATTACTTCGCCGCAGTTTGCAGCCTGTAACTGAATAATTTGATATGACGTGTAATGTGTGAGGGCGGTGATTTAGCTCTCTACATATCTAGTGTCAATAATTGCTGCTGTTTTTAAAATGCTGAGTATGACTCTAGTTCTCATTAAAAAAAGAAAATGAAATGAATGCCTTAAACCAGAGGGTTGTAGGGACTGCAAAAGTATGCTTCTTGACAAAAGACTTTAAACCCCACCTCTGTATGGTACTGTGGCGTTAGTTAATGCATGTGTGTATAATTGTATACGGGTGTAGCCCATATGCTGAAGATTACATGGGCAATAAAGAATTCAAAGCAACTGGTGTAACTTCATGTACTGTAATTTATATTTTAAATGATATTTTTGGAGTATTCATTTACATTAATGTACATTTCTATATCTCATTTTTTTTGTTGCGAAATTGGGCAGAGGCACACCTGATCTCCTTTATGTATGGATTCAATTGCAGGCAGCATGCCACAAGGCCAACTGCAACTTCCCCTTTAATCCATGGCTCCATTATCCTAAGAGACAAATAACAATAGCAGCACTGATCATGTGGTATACATTTAAATAAGATGGCGAGCCTGCCCTGCTTCCTCGTACTCACCGAATTGTTCTGGGATTAGAATCCCTACACAACTCAGTAACCAAATGCTTAATCGCCTCAGCATTGAAAGAATTGTTTCTTAGCCTGAAAAGAACAACAAAAAACACTATATATGTTAAAATGTAGCTTAACATGAAATATGTATATAAGAAATAATTGTGTGAGTGTTTGTACATGTGTGCTTGAGGTTCTTACTCTAAAGTTTGGACTGATTTCAGCGTAGCCAAACTGTTCAGTAGAAAGTACAGATATTGACTTTGCACAGTGCATGATGATAACCTAGAGGAGAGAAGTACAAATCATCCCACTGAACAACACAGACATCACTCCATACTAATCCACTTTATTTATTTTCATTTAAAGAGTGTACTAATGTGTACTAAAATGCAGTAATAACTGAATAAATCATCTCACTCTAGTTTAAGCTTGGGACAACTGGTGAGTATTTTCACAAGACTTTGCAAATGGCTTGACTCAAAACAGCAATGCCTCAGACTGCAGCATGTGAACAAGAAAGAAAGAGAAAAGGGACAGAAACAGAAACAAAAAAATTAAATAAGTAAGTAAATGTGATCAGGCATCAAATCACTTTTAAAGCATTTTCACTTTCCATTTCATTAGAATTACAGTGAGCAAAACTGACATGTTGAGGTTATATCTACCTGAAAGTTTTGTCTGTAAAATTCTTCTGAACAAAGCGAATCAGAGCTTGCTGCTCCTCCTTTCCGAGACTAAGAAGAATTTCTTTTATTATTAACACATAGTATAAATATCAATTTGATGAAGAATTCAGAAGCAGTTATTAAACACTGAGAGCTCCTCAGACTCTTGTCAGCTACTAGTGCTTGAACAGCAACTGAGAATGAACTTCTCACAAGTGAATGAACTTATTAAGAGAGCTTTACCTCACTTCCACAGCAGCCACCCTTTCACATGTGTTCATTAGGTTCAGCAGGTAGAGCGCCCCTACTTCGGTTAGACTGTTATCGTTGAGGCTGTGGAAAAATAGTCAGTCATTACCTCACTGGAAAAATGTATAAGAAGCAACTTCTGGTCTGATTTTGGTCTGGCTAAGTTAGTACTGACAATTTTTTATATAATGGACATTTTTTATATAATAGATAGGATGCCCAGCAATGTTTAATGTTTTGCACAGTCTTTTGAATGCATGTATTGCAGTGGAACTGGTGTAAAATCACTGTGTCATCTTTATAGCTTCATAATGCTATGAAAGTTGTTGGTGGTAATGAAGTAGGGGCTTCCATGGGCATCTAATAGAGCTTTTCAACTGAGCAGTGTTACAGGGCTTGCTCACAATCCAAACCCAAAACTAGAGTCGTGTCTGAATTCTGTTCCTATTCACCATATAGTTCACTATTTGTGGTGCAGCACAAATAGGAGCATATATAAATCTAATTATAAAATGCTGCTTAATGACCACTAAAGTCTGAAGGTACTTGTCAGTGGTCAAGTGAAAATACAGTGAAGTTTAAGTACAAACTTTATCAGCTTGTTATATGTTAAAATATAAAGTAATAATACACATGCATATTCGGCACTAGACAGGGTGTACAGCTACATTATGTTATATTCTGCTATGCAGGGTGCAAACAAAGTCAATCAGAAGACATGTGGGGTTTGGCTGAACTTGAAGATGTATTTCATGGGTAAGAAAAGCAAAAGAAGGGTGAGCATGTGTGGCACGGCTCAAATGATGGTGGCAAACGGAAACAATGTGAATTAATTTTTGCTGAGCCGAGATGCTGCACCATCCTGTGGCAAAACAGTTTCAGAATGCTTAACATGTTTGTGTATTCAGCCATAGACTACAGACTGGCAGAGCTAACCACAGCAACAGTTCAGCCATGTATTAAACAATCTGTGAGACAAACATTGCCTTTTACCTCACTGAGCTGGAGATCTGAAGTTTGGGCATTAATTGAACAAAGGTCTTCACATCCTCGTCTTTAAGGAAGTTACTAGACAGACTACATCAGGAAAGAAATATAAACCATTATTATGTTTTTATCATGAAAGAGAGGTTTAATGGGAATCAATTACTGATAGCTGACAGACTTTGAACTGGAAAATACCTACTCCAGATCAGACAGATGATGACAATTCTCCAGTATACCACACAGCTTTGCCAGACTGGCACTGCTCAGATTATATTGGTTAAACCTGTTGATTAAAAAGTGAAACAACACCATGCTATTCAGCTCTTATGACACCAAGCATGACTAAAGTTTCAGTTTCTTCCTTTTTTTTTTTCGAAGGACTCACTTGCATGTTGCGGCTTCTGATTTGACTTGGAGGAACTTGACGAATGCTTCTCCCAGTGGTCTGTGAACAGAAGCAACATGACAGTATAATGAAACTCCACTTACAAGTCACAGTTAGAGTGACCATATTTTGGTTTTCAAAAAATGTGTATGTGTGTGGGTGGGAGGAATAGTTGATAAATGACTCCAAAATCATGCAACTATGTTAATAAGCTTCAATACATAAGCAATTAGTCTTAACAAATGCCTCAATAACCTATATGGCCTAATAATCTCCTTTCAATTCAACTAATGTCTCTATAAAATAAATAAAAAGCAAAAAAAAAAATGTTTAACCACTTTTTACATAACATTTTTTCTTTTAATGGCCATAGAATTAAATAAAATTTTAAAAAATTAAAATAAATAAGAAAATAGTCATTATAAATTAGTCATTAGACACTTTTTTCTCTTGATGTTCCCAGGTAGGATATACTTCCCGAGGTATGAAAGTCTTAGCAAAACATGTTTAACATTGTATTGTACAGAGGCCTCTTCATGTGATTGATTTCCTTTCTCCACTGGCTTTACTCTAAACTCTAAACTCTACATTTGCATTGTGTGAGAGAATAGCAAAGAAAATTTGTGCAATCTTCAGCAGTTCTGAATGAAACTCAATGCTTTCGGCCCTTTCAGAATTTTTTTTTTCTGTAATTCTGTGTATTTACATTTGACTTTGGGCTTTTTTTAGGCTGTGGTCAGGTGCCTCTTTCAACAAAGCATCTGCTTTCCTGCTTGTTGTTGTGGTTGTGCAGTGCTTCCTACACAGACACCCTGAATCATGTAATGATTGAGAGACAGTTTTACCAGTGGTTACATGGAAGGCTTGAACATAATCTAATTGTGACAGACGAGAAAGCGGAACATAAAGAGATGGGTTAAAGCAATGAAAATATGTACACAGAATGTGTGGAGAGTGTAGAAGCAAATTTCGACATGAAAGCAGAGCAAATATATCAATTTAGAAATCCTGGCCAGACACATTTTTAGATCCCAAAAAGAGGAAATGTCTAGGACAAAGAGGGCGTATGGTCACCCTAATGTAGATGCAGATATAGTTTACTCTTATATAAGTTACCTGAGTTCCACAGAGGAAGTGCGCTGGCAGTCAGAAAGCAGTTGGACCAATAACAAAGCACTGTCTGTTGACATCTTGATGTGACTTAAACTAGAAGAGATAACAAAGCAATCTTAAAATGACAATACAGCAATTGTGTAGTTTTTTTCTAATCAAATTGAATACAAATACTTACTTTAGTAGACTGAGAGATGACATGTCCGGAAGGAACCTTAGTAGCTTCTCGATAGACTCATCCGTTAATGTTCCACAGGAGAAACTGCAACAGAAAACAATAAGGAGAAATTTAAAATAAAAAGTGAAATGTGACTGTGTCATATTTAGACATCCTGGGAATTGACAGTGAACTTACTCCAGGTCTAGCTGATCTGGGCACTTTATCAGATTCTTACACAGCTTGTTCATGTCAGTAGGGCTTATATCACATTGCGTTAAGCTGAAATGTTGAAAGGTAAATACATAAAGCTTTTCAAAATCACCATTTGTTGTGCAAGTCATTAATAATATGTAGCACAGACTAATCCATAATGCATCAGTGATCTACCTGAGTTTCTTGTGCAGAATATCATGCCCATCTGGGGTTAACTGGTTTATTGCATCACTGCAGAAAACAACGTACTGTTATGAATCATATACTTCACTCTGCAAAACGTCAAAGCAAACATTTGCGAAGCAAAACAGCTTTTGCAGTACCTTCTGCTACAGCTAAATGTCAAGACCAGTTTCTTGTTTCCATTGTGGCTAGGAACAAACAGAATGTCATTATTAATTTTAAACCATAATATCACTCATTATAATAAGAGATCCATTATTGTAATCACTGTTACCTAGCTTCTATCTCAGTCAGGTCTTTGAGAGTACAGAGATAAGTTGAGAGAAGCACGACCCCATCCATATCCACTTCATTGTCACTGACACTGCATTTAAGGGCAACAATTCACAATCACATTTATATAAATAAAATGACAGCATCACAAATGGGACTCAAACAGATGAAGCTCACATAAGCAAATGGAATCTACAATAATTTATAACGCACTTGATTTCCTGAATGGTGTCAAGAGTAGGCAGATTTTCGAGTAGCTTCTTTAGACCTTGGTTACCCAGTGAGTTCTGCGACAAACTAAAAGAAAAAAACATCAATTAAAAAAACTAGGCCAAGAAACACATGAGCTAAAATGGCTCTGACAGTCTACTTTCACCACGTAGAAAGTTTCAAGATGAACGTAGTGAAGTTTTAGATGTGATAAAAAGAAAATTAGACCGTGAAACTAAGTTCAAAGCCCTACTGTGTGGTGTATAATAAGGCTTACTTTAGGACAGTGAGAGAGGAGCCTTTGAGCATATTGCACAGGTTGATCACATTCCTCCATTTGAGATTCCAGTCGTTCAAGCTAAAAACACACAATTAAGGGGAAAAAGTGTCATGTTTATACTTGCTAACAAACATATTTTTACTTCCAGCACTAAAAATTTACTGTATCAAGTAAAAGCATAAGTATCTAGCTTGGTACAAAAATGCAAAAAACAAACTGCACATAATGTTACAATTAGTTTTAACTGTTAACAAAATTTGGGCTATTTTTACGTTTGCAGGTATGAGTATAACTAAGTTGAAAATCAAGAGCTGCTGTAAATCTTTTCAGGGTGTAGCATTCCAAATTCATGTTAGGGCTATTTTTTATTCCAAAAGTTCTCATTTAAACAGGAAATAATTTAATAATTTAATGATTGTGAAGTCAGGGTCAGAGTCACCCATCTCTGTATAAAATGTATAAAACTATTTCACATACATTAGCTCTTTTGATTCTTCAGCGTTCTTTAGGTCATCTGTGCTTGCACTGCTAATGAGAAGAAAGAAGCAGGATATAAACAGGGTTGCTGCAGAGTTTTTAAAATCAAATTCAGTGCTTTTTAATACCTTTTTAAGACCCGGTCAAATGAAAATGAATACCATATTGACACCAGAACAAACCCAAATAAATTTAGATATGTAGGCTGGCCTGTAAACACCGTTCACATGGTTTTGACACGTTATACTTTATATAACTCAGAATACGTTCTAACATTTTGAAGTTCCCCAAAAGTGAAAAAGAAGAAAATCACATTTAATTCAAGCTTCATTCAAGTTCCACTCAAAAAGATGACCCTTTTTGAGGAATAAGAAATTAATATCCAGTAACTGCTATTTCAGACAAAATATGACCATATATTTTGTTGATTTTTGCACCATCAATGAATATATTTCCCAAAGAAGCCACATTCAGATAGAGCGCTGTATATTGCCATGTAACACACCGACTGACTGACAGCTTGTAGCAAGTGTAGTAATAGTTTCAATGTAATGAACTATTGCTAGAATTGAAATTTTATGTGGCGAACACAGACAAGAAGAGTGTGGTCATGTGGTGTGTTTTCTTCTATTGTTTCTGTTTTATTTTGTTACAAAATTGTTTATTAATGATACTATTACTTTTTTAATTACTTTTTAAAATATACAATTGCTATTTTTTTTTTAAATAAAGTAGGACCGATAGTACTCAGATACATAGTAGGTTCCTTTACTCATTGCACTGCATGTGAAGTGTCAATTTATCAACAAATTAATCTTTAATCGTATTATACATTTTTAATGGCCTTCTACATTTACTAAACATAATTCTCCAATGGTAGTTACTACTCACTTTGGGGTGTTCGGGGAGAACAGAACATTGATTTCCTTTTTTTTTGCACTGTAAGCAAAGAGAGGAGCATCCATCAGGAACATAGCAATGTGTTATTAAAAAGAATGAACTCTGTTGCAACACTATACTATAGATTCCTAAGAATATCATATTTGTTAATTTTATTTTTGTTAACATTGGAATTTTTTTATGTGATTATAAGTATTAAAAAAAAAACCAAGAGATCCTACTTTGCATAGACTTTCTTAATGTTCAGAAAAGCTGCCATTTTTTCAATGAGTATAAATATTCCTTTTCTGGAAATGTTGTTCTTCCCCAGCCTAATAACAAGATTCACAACAGACAACAATTAGTCGATAAAATAAAAAAAATTATAGTAACTATAGCATATCAGTAAATATTCACATACAGCAAAGTTCTATAAGTGGACTCAAGGATGTAAAGTCACCTATGATTTACTGCCCTCTAGACTAATTAAAAATAAATGAAATCCAACAAGTAAAAACACTTACATGATAGACGTGAGTTTAGCCAGTTTGGGAATCATCTCTGTGATCTTTCTTACACTCTCATCTGATAGGTAGTTATCACTGACACTGACATAACACACATTCCAGTTAATTCAGTTTAAGTAATCTTTTCACAATCACTCAATAATCAGAATTCTCCTGTTGATTTACACTCAAGTAAATGTCTAAGCATCAAACTCTCATTAAACCTGCACTATTCTCTAAGCTGTACTGCATATTAAGAGCACGGTCTCTTACTTGAGATTTGTGATTTGCGGGCAGCACTCCAAAGCCTTGAAAAGTTTAGCAGCTCCGATATTAGTGAGACCACCACCGATAAAGCTGTGGATGGAGTAATGATGTGAAAGGCACAATGCACACTGAGCTGCTCAACACCATGAAATATGAGGAAACAAAAGTACTGGTTAGACCAGGAGACTCACTCTAACTGCTTCAGGCTCTGGAGTTTGGGCAGAATACCAGACAAAGCCTCTGCAAACTTGTCATCATATTTACGGCTACGAAAACTGAAATAAAATAGTTTAATATGTGTTCAATATTATCTATTCAGGCAATAAACACATTTAGTTTGTGTTATATGTTATATGTACATTTAAAAAAGTGAGAAAAGAATTCTACTGGAAATTGCCTAATCCTGCCAATTTTTTAAAAATAGAAACGTTCTATTTAAAGCACTACAATTTTCACTACATTTTCTCCATTATAAATCATAATTCAGCTTTTTTTTGATTATTGCTATTTTTGTAATGCACTGAAATTGCTCTAAGGAGAACACTAAGCCTTTGTAGGAAATGTAGTGCATAGTGTCTCTTATACTCTTTGTACCAACAACATATCATATATTTTATCAAATTACATAGAAGACATCGTTTAGTATAAAAAATATAAATATGAAATCTTCAGGAACGCCCTCTGTCCCAAAACACCCGCAGTCGAATATTTCTAAATACAGCTATACATTTATACTGTAGCCAGCTCTAAGGCATTATTTCTCACACAAAAAAAGGAAATTTGTGCACTTCCTTTTTGTGCTTTCTTTCTCAGCCAAAATGCTAGTAAGGCTAATAATAAAGGAAAGCAGAGATGGTGCTTGAGGTCACGTGGCAGAATTTTTTTTGTACACTTTTCAAGCAGAAATGGTGCTTGTGGTCATGTAGCCGAATTTTTGTACACTTTTCAAGTTTATTATTCAAGCAATATTTGTAAAGCCCACTTTCTATCCAATACACAGTATATACACTCATTGACCACTACATTAGGCAGCGCAATGCCTACAATCATGCAGATACAGGTCAAGAGCTTCACTTAATGTCTCTGACCATGGCATGGTTGTTGGTGCCAGACGGGATGGTTTGAGTTTTTAAGAAATTACTGATCTCCTGGGATTTTCATGCACAACATTCTTAGAGTTTATACAGAATGATGTGAAAACTTAAAACATCCACTGAGAGGCAGTTCTGAGGGCAGAAACGCCTTCTTGATGGAAAATGCCTATGTGAGAGGTCAGAGGAGAATGGCCAGACTGGTTTAAGCTAAGCTGACTACGGTAACTACTACTTAAATAACTACTCTTTACAACCATGGTGAGCAGAAAAGTATCTCAGAATGCACAACACATCGAATCTTGAGGTGGATGGGCTACAACAGCAGAAGACCTCATCAGTTTCCACTCATGTCCATCAAGAACTGGAATCTGAGGCTACAGTGGTCACAGGTTCACCCAAACTGCAAACTGAACAGTTGAAGATTGGAAAAGCATCACCTAGTCTTTTTCCAGTCTTACCTGCCCAGTTTCGCTATACTTTTCCCCACTGTGGTTATGAGTGTATATAGGTTCACACATAATTGCATAAGTGCCATGATATCCTCCACCTCCTTCAGTGGACTCACTGCTCTGCCCTCGCTTAGACTTACAGTTTAATATAGTTATGCCATTACCTAACTGTAACACTTCAGCAAATGTGAAAGATTATTATCTCTTTGGTTAATATTCTTTTATGCAGATAATTTAAACTTTAAACAGGCATATATTTATTCATTTATACAATGTGACTTGATGCCAATCAATATGACACTGAAGTGTGAAGATTTCTTTTAAAGCAACTTTATACTGTCACTGAATAGTGTTTAAGATTTTATTTTGAGTAAACTGAAGAAAATATTTTAAAATTGCTTCTAATTTTAGGGATTTTATGTTGCTAGTTTAAAATGTATCATAATATAAATCTAATCACAGCGAACATGCAAAGACCCCTACTGTGTTGTAATGGATATATAAGAATTTTGAACTCACATGAGAGTTTCCAGGTTCTTGCAGTTGGGAATGATGTTTAAACACTCTGGTTCAATGGAACAGGCACCAAAGTCCAGACATACCATCTGATTTGCAGATGAAGTTACAAATGCCAAGGCATCAATGTCCACAGGGTTGAGTCTTATATTCCGCAGCTCAAACCGATCTCTTGACCCAACAGCTCTGGCCAAATCAATGTTTTGTGTTTCATGGGCACAACGGCAGAGCTCAATAATCTTGGGACCTGTTTGACGACCACTAACCACAAAGCGCTGCAAAATCTTAAGTACGGCATCTTGTCGCTGTAGCACAATAGTTCTGGCATTCTCACTGCCTTCCAGCAGGACGAGATTTAAAGTGCAGGCTTCTGCAGCAAGCCCACACACATACAGGTGAAGGGAGTCTGTGAACACAGTTTTTGGATCAGTCTTAGCAGTCCATCGGCTTTTCAAGTTAAGCTTCTTCTTGAGCTGTGCCTCTGTGATATCGGGGTTCGTCATAAGATGCAAAGCAGCCATGAACTCTTGCATGGTTAGGTGCGTAAAGGCACAGCCCAGACTTCGCGATCCATCTGCACAAGTAAGATCCACACGGGACAGAATTCCAGCATTGGCACCAAAGTTCATTAGCTCTGGAGACAGTTCATTTGCCGAGAATACTATACGGCTGTTCTCCAGGCCGTCCATTGCAAGCTTACTCAATATAGCAATTTGATCCCTATACCTCTGAAGTAATGGTGTATGGTTATCAGAAGATCCACAACCCTGGCAACGACTAATAAAAGCAGAAAGGATGTGGAGGTAGATTTGGGTCAAGGAAGTAGGTAGTTGAGTGCCAGGTTGCCGAGACATATCACTGGAGAGGAAATGATCTAAGCAGACACAGCAAACATGACATAATCCTGGAACATGGGACATGGAGAGCAGATGATGGTTGTCCATCAGCAAGTTAACTGCTCTTTCTTTAATTTCACTTCCCTTTTCATGGAAGTAGTCCTCAGTGTATTCCTTCACACGTTGTTGATTGAACCCAAGCAGCTCTGCTACAAAATAACCAGAACTTCCAAATAGGTCAAAAACATCCCGTGGCCTACAAGTGACCAGCACTGTGCACCCGGGCAGGATCTTGGAGCTACATAGTGCAGAGAGGAGATCAGCCAATGGCAGCTGCTGGGTAGGGTTTACAGAGTCAACAAGCTCTTTTGGGTCTGTAAATCTTGCCCCAAACTCATCATATCCATCAAATATAAAGCAAATTTTCTCAGGGTTGGTAAGAACGTAACTGAGCACTGCTTCACTTTGCTCATTGTCTTCCTCAGGAGGAAGAAAGAAACGAAACAACAGCTCTTTCAGAGACAATGGCTGTGAAACAAGGTTGAGCTGGCGGAACTCCAGCAGGAACAGTAGCTTGATAGAGGGGTAAGAGCCCTGAGCCCAGTGGTGGCTTAGGCAATGCATCAGCAGGGTTTTACCGGAACCAGCCTGACCTGATAGCATTACCACTCTGCCTGTTTTCTTCAACAGAGCCTCAACTGACTCTTTATGCTCTGATGAAACCTCTTCCCCTTCCTGAGTTTTTGCTGGTCTGTCTCTCACCCTTGCATATTTCTGTGTCCTCCAACACAGCCATGTCTTGTCTAGGCAAACCTTTTTCTTCACATCTTTTGTCACCTTCTCAAATTTCTTTTGCAGAAAACTCTTAACAGCATTTGTGTAATTCTGCACCTGGTCTGGATAAAAAGTAATATTTTACTATGCTTTGCACATATTAATTTGAGAGAATAAATATGATTTTCAGGAAATTGTACTATGGATTACGATGAAGGTTGTATAATAAGGCAAATGTGAAAAGTACCTAGACATGCACGTTTTGCATTAGGTGATTGAGGGGAATTTTCAATATCTGGCAGATGAGTGTTGTTCACCAACGCTCCTTCACATCATGTGCAAAGAGACATAAAGCAGATAGTTAGGTAAATTCCAACTTCAAACTGAACTGCAATATCATAATTAATTAACCCACCACACTGTCACATTTCTTTGTTCTACCGTTCTTTCACTTTCGCTTTGTTTTGACATTTTGTCAAATGACCTTGGACCATAACCGAAAAAAGATATCTTTTCATACACTTCCATCATTACATTTTATATCATATAGCATTTCAAACAGAATATGTTTATATACAGCCTATAGATTTGTTCTATGTTCAAAATAATCACATTATATGTTTACTATATGCTTAGTTACACCGACCCAAATGCAACACTTGTATGTGTTAAATTAGTTAGGCCACAACTCTAGGTTATTTGTATCACATAAACCATAGACGGAAGCTTGTTACACCGACTAGTAGGTAAGAGACAAGGTATATGAAACATAACTTACCAGTTGAAGATCCTGCTACGCTTAAAATCCGTATCTCCAGTTCTAAGGGAATGTCCTCACAGAATGCCCAAATAGTGTCCAGGAAATGGCGGCATATCTGTTGGTTTGAAGTTTTGAAGTAATCCACAACACCTGAGATAGATTCCCTGAGGTTGGGCGAGTGCTGTAGCTGCTCTCGAGTCCGTGATTCCACCAAGGCATAGATCTGCTGTAGAACATTATTTCGCTGCTTACACAAAATGTCCACTATTGCAGTGGCCTCCTGGGCCACCACAACCCGAACGTCCTCCTCCAGGTCCAGCTCCTCCATCTTCATCCATCTGCTGTGGGAAAACTGCTCATTTTAATACATAATACAAATTGAATATAATTTTTTCATCCTTATATGTAATGTGTGCAGAAATATTAATTACAGGAATGTTTATAACAAAGGAAAAACTGACTAGTCGAGTCTGAAATGCCAGGAAAGTTTGGTGTGAGGTGGTATGGTATGGTATGGTATGGGTTGTAAAATTACATATGGGGTCATTTTGTTGTTTACATGTAAACAACAAAATGACCCCATATGTAATTTTACAAGAGAGTTTGAAATTGCTTTAATGAATTGGGGGCAGTGAAATAAACTAATTATTATAGACTGAGGAAAGAGCCTTGAAAGAAACTGCATTTAGTACATTTTAGCACAGGAGCTATCAAGTCTACACATTTTAGCCTTATATGGTGAAATGAGTGAAGTCGGCTAAGGCGTTTTATCCGTGCGCGAGCTGTAAATTTGGACCAAAGTTAGCGCAGGGAGCCTTTTGTTAGAGACACTAACAGCGAACTGCGTAGTTACTCTACTGAAATGAGCATGCTACAGCACAAATGTGCAGTAACACGCAGAAACGTCGTGGTCTGAAATCATTAAGGCGAAACTGTTCAAATCGTTACACTAAAAGTCTATTTGTGGATACTTCATATTCGGCGTACTTACCTCAGATAACCTGGTATCCTGTTAACCTGATCTATGGCATCGCACTGGCGTGATGGTGAAGTGAAAGTGAAAGTTAACAACGCTTGCGGTTTGGAGGATTCAGGAAAAATAATTCTCTCCTCGATGACTATGAATTTAAAATGTCCACTGTAAGTTAAGCAAGTATGTATTTTAGAATGGTGCCCAACACATATAACCTAATGTAGCTAAATGAAGCTAAGTTATTATCGTAAACTGCTATCCTGTGCTATCCTTGATTCTGGGGAAATGGTGTGGAGAGGAGGTGTGGTAGGAGCAGTCCAGCGCTTGATAAAGAATTTATGTAACACTGTTGATAAAGAAATTGTGTTTTATACATAGACTTATTTCCACAAATCAGACAGGCGCTTGCATATATATAATGATTTTTTAAATGTATTTTAAATTCATTTCTTGTCCGTATCAGTATCCGCGGTGTTTCATCCAAGCGCCTAAGTTCAAATGAGGACAAGGTTGCCAGGTTTCATTCTCTTTCCTGTATACATCAACCCCAAAAACCACAGAAACAGCAACAACAACAGACCTGAAACTAATCTGGTATTAAAAAGGTATTAAGAAGGAGAAAATTCGTGGGAAAGAGGTTGTTATCTGCAATCCGCCTTTTTGTCATCGCCTCACATTATACACTCCTCACATTATAACCCTCCTTCCCTTCTCCCAGTCTTTGCAGTGTATCAGCATACGTCATTACTTGCTTTAACACAACACTGATCTTGGCAGCCCAAAAACACCATCCAAAGAAAATAAGCATGGGAACAATCTGAGGCTTCACTATACTGACGCACTCTGTATAAAAAGACATATATAACAAATGTACTGTAAACTTATGTTCACTGACTTTGCGTATCAAGCTATCTAAAATACACTATATGGCCAAAGGTTTGTGGACACCTGACCATCACACCCATATGTGCCTGTTGAAAATCCCATTTCAGATTTAGTGTGCTTTGTACATATATTCACCTCTGAAACACAAGGTTCTGCAAAGCCAGTAAATACATTTGCCTACTAACTGGAGAAGTGAAGCAAATTGGCTTTCAGTAGCACGCTTTGGTGTAAAAACTGCGATCCTGGCAACCCTGAGGCTTCGTTTCCGTAAAAGTCGTTATGTGATGCCATGGTTTAAACACAACAGAGTAACCATGTGGTAAACTTCAAACAGTGTATGTGGGTGTGTGTGGATAGGCAGTTAGGGTTATGGTTAGGCTGAAGTGCAGTGGGACATCAGGTAAACTGGAAGAGCTAAATTTTGCAGTAGTTTTTCTGGCCTGATAAGTGTTACTAAACCATTGCTTGATAGAAATAACATGCTGTATTCAGTATGACATAATATAAAGGGGTGTGTAGTCAGCAGCAAACAGGAAGTTGAGCCCAAAAGTTTTGACGCAGGAAAAGTGATGTTTTGGCTATTTTTTTCATAATGTTATAAAATTGTCATGACTAATATATACCACATATTTATGATGCAAATACTGTATATATATTAAATGTACCACTGTAACAAAATAATCAGAATCGTAGTTCAATTCATGTACAGATGTTCATTATTTAATCGTTGATTACATTTTATTTGTTTATTAATGAATGACACACCATAATTTAACCATTTATACTTACATTTAATATTGTGGAATACCCAAGAAACAAGTTACTTCCAGTTATCACTGACATTATAGTAACTATCAGTAACAGTCAGATGTTTACCAGACTTTTAATAAAGTTAATAAACCAAAATAAATGCAGCTTGTCATGTTACTGAGAAACCATAAAACACATAAGTCATAAAACATAAACATAAAAGTCCTTGGTCCTGAAGCCATTCCCATGCTGGAAAACGTAAGTAAACGGCTTTACCTCTTTTACAATGATAAATGTTAAATGAATGTCTCCAAGTAGCATCATATCAATGATTATACATTTTTAGGGCACTTTCGTCCATTAGTTGTGCTCTGTAACCGGAACAACCTGAAATTTTTTTTTTTTTTCATGCTATTTCAGCCAAAGATCGCACATTATTCATACGATCTTTGTCAGATTTTCAAATACATATTTTAAATATTGTTGATCCTTTTCTGGTATATGGACCTCTGCCATTTCAAGTAAATAGGAGCCTGGTCATACCCTGGAGCATTGCCAAGATGGCCACCAAGTCAGCAGACTTTACTAGAAGGATGTTTGTGTTATACAGCTTGACGGTATAAATGTTATTGAATTATTAGACGTTTAACTGAAGGAGCAATAGAGAAAATTCCCCCCTGTAGAGCATCATGTCAAGAACAGTAAAGTTTCTATTTTTCTGGAAACTCCTGGAACGTTTACTTTACAAGTTAACACTTGCTATGACATCCACAGATAAGGAAAGGATGTTTTTACTGGTATTTAAAAGTAATCATACAGTATGCTACTACAAAATTCATACTACAAAAATGCTATTTCAAACTAAAAATATGTATATACAAATGTAAATATACTTGTGCCAACACCTTGTGATTATATGTGTGTCTTTAAGCAAATGCATGACAGAATATGGGATACTAGACTGCAGTTACGCCAGAGTCTTCCTGAGGAACTCCACCAGTAGATGCTGTGGGAAACCAAAGTCCATCTGCACCAAGACATAACCCTGCATGGAGAAAGAGAGGACATGATGATTATCTGAAACCACATGGGCATGTATTGTGAGCACCAGCAGCTCCTGATGATTTTGGAGGGGAAGGATGACTTTAACAATGACATAGCCTCAAACAAAATTAAATTGAGAGGACATCACACTTGGCTTATGCTATAGGCTACTATCTAGTGAATTTTTAATGTAACCCCATAATAGCCAGTTGAGACTCGACAACATACAGTCTAGCAGCTCGTTTCGAGAAGTTTTAGATGTACCTTTGTTCAACTGTCTTCACTACAGCCGGTGTGGTTCTTATAACTCAGTCGTTATATGGGAAACAAGGTGATTGTGGTGCACCCACATTTCCAATGTACAGACATAATCCACTCCATAGTCCCCGTTTCCTTCTCCCAATTTTTGCATATATCTAATTTATTTGGTTCATCATATATACTGTCTTCATTAGATTCATTTCCAAATGTTTGCTATAAACCAAGATCTTGTTGGCCACGGAGTATTTTTAAACTAGCACAATCTGGCAGCCCCTTTAACTATTCAGACCGCAGGTCTTCCCTGAGCATGGGGCAGTGTGATTCCTGCCCCAATGGACTTCTATTAGTGCTTGTTGCGGTTCCCAATTTTTTTTTTTTTTGTGATCAACTTTTTATTGTCTTTTACATATAACATAACATCATGACATCCATTCAAAGCAAAGCATAACAAAACAAAAAAAAACAACAGACATATAATCAATAATTTAAAGAGTCCAGTCAAAAAGGAGAGAGAAAGGGAGGGAAAAAAGAAAATAAATAAAATAAAATCATTGATCGAAAAACATTGCCAAGCATCAATAGTACTAGGTTTGGCCTTATTAATTCGTGCTGTTGTACATTCACAAGTCACTATTTTCAGGAGGCTATGGATCCATTATGTTTTTCCACACATGTGCGGTGTAAACCAGTTCTGTATTATTGTCTTCTTCGCAGCCGTAAAACCAGCAAACAATATTCTCTTTTGTATTAAGCTTATACAGAGACCAGAATCATCATTAAGAAGACATAAACTTGGGTTAGCAAAGTAATCAATTTGTAGTAAGGAGGATAAAACCAGGTTTACATGTGTCCATAGCTTAATGACGATAGGACACTCCCAAAACATATGAAGAAAAGTACCTGATGATGCAGTATTACATATATGGCAGTTAAAATTTGGTTGTAATTTCATTTTGAATCTTTTGTAAGGAGTTATGTATGCTCCATGAATGACTTTGAAGTGAATAAGACGATGAGCCAAGTTATTAGAAGTTAAGCTGAGGTTAGACCACACTTTCTCCCAGTCAACAGATAAATTAAGGTCAGATAATTCCCGACTGCAGATAGATTTGATAGAAGAGGTTTTGTAATGCAATCAATAATTATATTATATATTAAGGAAACAGATGGCCGACCAGAAGATGGTGCAATCCAACCCGCATAGGATAAAAGGAAATGGGAGATGCCCAAGGAACTCCATACGCTTTGAGAGCAGAACATAATTGAAAAAAAGACAAAAAATGCGGATGCTGGTAAACAAAACTTAGTTCTTAATGTCTGAAATGAACAGAGGCCCTGGTTATCATATATATCACCGCACGTGTTTATGCCTAAAGAAGACCAAGAGGGCTGGACAAATGGATGATTTCTGCATAAAAATTAAAATTGTGCCATAAAGGTGTACTGTTACAAAATTTGAAGGGTCCTCCTATCAGATGTTCAACCGTTTTCCAGATTTTAACAGAATTATCCACAACCGGACCAAATTTATAATTATCACCTTTTTTCCTGTGCCAGTAAATAAAATATCTTGGAGTCTATTTGGTTTAACCTTGTCAGCTTCAATCAGTCTCCATGAAACTTTAGATTGAGGATCAACCCTATTATGAAGAGCCTTAAGTTGAAATGACCAGTAATACAATTCAAAATTTGGTACAGCCAGTCCTCCTGCGCGTATAGGATGTTGTAATGTGGTAAGTTTGATTCTGGGGCATTTATCATTCCAGATAAAATGAGATAGTATGGAGTTGATCTCCTTAAAGTAACCTGGAGGGGGAGAAAGTGGAATCATAGAGAAAAGAAAGTTAAACCGAGGTAACAAATTCTTCTTAACTGTAGAGATTCTTCCTTGAAGAGAGACTTTAAGTTTATTCCATCTTTGAATGTCATTTTTAATCTTAACTAGAATACTATTAAAGTTGTCTCTGGCAATCTTATGGATGTTGCGGTTCCCAATTTTGACAACTATGTACAATAATAACTCTGTGGAAGCTAAGTGGGGCAGTGAACGCAACATCTAGAAAGGTGAGCAAATCAATCTAACTTCAGTTTGAATTTGTCACATAGCAACATTGTATTAATTGGTCACTCAAAACAGTTGGTTTCTCAAAAGAGTATTTGTTCAGAGCTTACATGGTCAGAGGGTTGCTGTTATTAAGCTCCAGTAACTAAACCAGTTCTAAACAAGAGATTAGACACTCACATTATAAGGTATTACTTCAGGATTGATGATGTCAAACAGATTGAGCCCCTGCTGGTCCATCAAGGCTGTTATTGCTGCCTCTAGGTCTAAGAAGAGAAAATATGCCAGATTGATAAAATATTACATACTTTCATAAATGTACACACAGAAACACACTAGACTTACAGGATATGACTTTGGGGATCCCAATCTTCTCAACAGCCTCCTGAAGATAATCACTTAATCTCGTCTCCATCTTAAAACACAAGAAGAGAATTAACGGTGTTGACAGAGACAGAAGCATAATCAAAAAAAAAAAACATAATAAAATTAACTCTGGTTTGCAGCCCGGTCCTTACCTCTGAAACATCTGAGCTGGAAATGTTTGATGTAGATATACTACAAGCCACAGAAGGAAATATGTCAGAATTGAGTAAACTGGGAATAAAAGCGCAGGGCTTTACAGGAAGTGCCATACTTACTGCACTGGTGTGGCCTTCAGGATGACTTTCTTTTCAGCATAAGAGGCTCTCACACAGACTTCCACCTCCTACTGGGACACAAACCATGCTGTTAAAGATAGCATATTATAAATATTAACTTTTAAGTATGGGATAATGTAAATAAATATACCACAATGCTGGTGAATTCTCAAATCTGATTGATGTTGATTAATTTTCCATAACAGCAGCTCTAACAGTAGTGCTGGTTGTTATTCAAATAATAAATGTATATTAATACACTCGTTCTAATACATTATCATTTCTTTAGTTAAAGGTCATTCACAGTGACATGTATGGCAGATGCTCCACATCATCTAAGACTAAAAAGCACAATCTGTCATTCATTAATAAATAAAAAAAATTGCAGTAGTTGGTAAATTGTTGTGATATAAGTGGACACATTTTAAAACATGACGTTATAGGAAGATAATCCACTTTGGGATGGTAACGTATTACACCATCCTTCCTTGGAATGAAGTGTGCAGTGCTAGCTTTTAAACTAATGACTGGAAGGTTGTGAGTTCAGATACCACTACTGGATCTACTCTAAGCTTGGATCGTATAGGGTCTCACTTTTAATTATCTTTGGATAAAAGTGTGGGCTAAATAAATATGTATAATTTGATGAAGCATTGCAAATTTTGGCAGTGTACAAACAGTGCAGGCTTTTGTTTTAAGTGCTGATGACTGACCGTCTCAAAGTAAAGTGCAGGGCTGTCCTGCTTTGCAGAAGAGAGCTCCACTGCAGCCACCGCTCTGACAAATGAGCCTTGCGGCGTTGTCCAGAAACGAGGCACTGATGCACTCCATGCTCTTAACAACGGTTCCTTGGAGAATAGCCACTAATGGATGCAGTCACAAACATACACACACTTCTGTGATGTGTTATCATTTCACAATAATTAAAAATAAGAATAATAAATAATAAGTAAATGGCAAAAGAAGAAGTTTGGGCATTCATTAAAAAGATAGAAATCATAGAAGTATGAAAACAATAAGAAGAAGAACATGGCTGATTTTACAATTCTATTGAGAAACCAAAGGTCTCATGTTAAAATTACAGTGTTAATGCGACTTGATTATGAGAATGTTAATGAAGTTGGCTCCACACTGCAAAATCTGCATTTACAGGTTAAATGTGATTACCAAATATAAAGAGGTTACCCAAAATGAGGGTTAACAGGTTGGACTCATAACACAAACTCACAAATAGGCTAAAAACAAGGCAGATAGAATTTTTTTTTTAGTTTTAGAGCTCTTAATGAGGTAAGCATACATGCAACGAACAACTCGCACATAGCAGGCTTACCACTCTACAGCTATACATTTACATGA